>NC_056741.1:1132500097-1133105097 GCF_019279795.1 Protopterus annectens | reverse complement strand
ACTGGAAGTGCTGTGTTTGGGACTGAAACCATGTTGTGAGTTGGAAAAGAGATTGTTAGAGAGGAGATGGTTAAGGAGCTGTTTGTGGAAGCATTTTTCTAAGATTTTTGTTGGGGGAAAGCATGGATATAGGACAGAAGTTAGTTATCTCTTTGAAAGAACCACCTTTATGGAGTGGGATGATGTGGGATATTTTCAATAGAGTTGGGACATAGTGTTTAGAAATATAGCGATTGATCAAGACATATATGGGGTAAGCAAAAGATGGGGGCTGCAATTTTCAGAAATTCATTAGGGAGCTGATCAGCAGCCAGTCAGCAGTGTTTAAGTTTAGTTAGGAGAGATCTTATGTAGCTAGTTTAAATGGGAGAAAAGCAGAAGGGGTTAGGATTATCAGGAGTAGAGGTAGGAAGAGTAAGAGGTGTGTTAAGTTGGTTACCTAGTAGGGAGGTTATGGAATTTATGAAGTGGGAGTTAACCTGAGTTGCAGTGGGATCTGTTTTGCTTGTGGTTACTGGGGTAGGGGAAGGGGCTGGCCTGGGCTTAGGTGGTAGTTTATGTTTTCCCAGAATTTACCGGGGTTGTTTAGGTGTTGTTGTTGTTGGCAGGTTTGAAAGTACACTTGCTTGTCTACTTTGATTTGTTTTTTAGCTTAATTCCTTAATTGTTTATAGATAGTTAAGTTTGATATATTTTTGGTAGTATGGTAATCTGACCAGGCTCTATCTCATTGTTTAAGTAAAATTTATTTTATTTATTTTATTTTACATTTGTTGACTGGGATAGTCTAATTGGATATATGTCCATTTTCATTAGAGTCCCGGGGAGATAAGCTCCAAGAGATTACTATACTAAAAAAATTCTGGTAACTAGATGTTATACAGATAAATGCTACAAATTTCAACAGTTCAGAAGTTTGCACAGTTTATACAAAATCTTGTTTCAAGCATTAATAAGATATTTTAGACTTTATATACAAAAAGGCTTTACTAGTAACTAATTGTTATACAGATACATACTTCAAGTTTCAACAGTTCAAAAATGATCACAGTTTATACAAATCCTGTTGAAAGCCTTAGGTAAGATATTTTAGACTACATATACAGAAGACTTGTACTAGGTATGTTACATTATCTCAATTAGTATAAGATATACCTTTGTCAAGAATAGGCATTGATAGAGAATGACACAGACAGAGCAGGTATTATGTCTGTAGTGAGGGTAAAAGAGATTATTCTGATTTGTACAGGGACATAACCAATGGGTTTTAAGATAGAGTTTCAGATTGTGCTTAAAAAGTGTAATAGAAGACAGTGATGTAAGTTCATGAGGGAGTTGGTTCCAATATTATCCAACTGCATTAGAGAATAGAGCATCACCTACCATGTTGTTAGATTTACATGTTGATACATGTAGTTTATTAGATGAACGTAAAGTCTTAAATTTATACTGGGTAATGAGATTAGACAGTATTGGGGTATTGGTAGGTTGGAAGAGGGTCTTGTGGGCAATGATGAGTTGGTTAAAATGAATCTGATTCTGAAGCTCTAACCAACCTAACTGTTTCAGGTTATAGCAGTGATGGGTCCTGAAGGGGGAAGCAGTAGCAAGTCTTGTAATGTTATTGTTTGAGTTGGCTAGCTTGTTAAGGTTATTTTTTGACAAGTTAGTATATACTGTAGAAGCATAGAGAAGTGTAGAGATAAGGTGGGAATGGGCAATAGTGGTTCTAGCTAATGGGGAAAGAAAGGGTTTAATCCTATAAAGGGAGCCTAGTTTCCTGTTGACAGTTTTTATGGTATTGTTGATGTGGGTTTCAAAGTTCAAGTTGTTATGAATGATTACCCCTAGAAGTTAAGTTGTTGGATCAGGAGATATGAGTATACCATTATTGGATAAGACTGAAAAATTCAATGGGAGTGACTTACGGGTAGGAGTGAAGAGGAGGAGTTTAGTTTTTTTTTAGGGTTCAGGAGGAGGCAACATTGTAGAAACCAGTTTTCTGTTATATTAAACATTTTCTGAGTTAGAGTCTGCAGTTGGGATTAAGATTTAGCTGAGCAGATTATTGTTGAATCATCTGCGTATTGTATACAGTTAGCTGGAGGAATAGCTAAGTTAAGGTCATTGATAAATAATGAGAATAGGAGGGGGCCCAATATGGAGCCCTGAGGAACACCTAGGGTAACAGGGAGATGGGATAATAGGTTGTTGTCCCATAGCACTGCCTGTTGCCTATTATCCAGGTAGGACTGGAACCATTTTATAGTCATTGTATTTTATAGTCATTGTATCCAGAGAAAAGGATTTTAGTATATTAATAAGTAGATGGTGACTGACCATGTCGAATGTTTTTGAAAGGTCAATGAAAAGTGCTGAAGAGAGAAGATTATTATTACGGTTATTATTGATGCAGTCAGCGAAGGATAGGAGAGCAGCTGTTGTACTGTGGAAAGGCCTGAAGTCATGTTGACATTTGGCCAGTAAATTGTTCTGAAGTAGATGGTCTAGTAACTGTCTATGGATGCACGTTTCCATTATTTTAGCTAAGGGGAAGAGTAGTGCTATAGGACGATAGAATATTCTGTAGAGTTTCCACCCTTGTGTAGGGGGATAATGTGGGAGATTTTCCAGATGGCAGGAATAGTGCTTTCTTGTATGGTTCTACTTATCAACAGTGATACAGGATATGCTATGGCTTTGGTTGCCTTTTGCAGATATTCAGCAGGTAGCTGGTCAGCTGAGGGTGTATGTAGTAGGTTTTAGCTTGTGTAAAAGGTTGCAGATGAGGGAAGTTGGGGCAGGTTGCTGGTTTAGTGTTGGAAGAGAGTTAGTAGTAAAGGTTGGAAGGGTAGAGCTATCTGCTGTTAGTTGATTGGCAAGTGTTTGGATGGTCTCTGTGAAGAAGGTATTAAAAGCATTTGCAGTTTGCATTGGATTGTTGGGATTTGCTCCTATAGGGGGTGGTGTTGTGGATTGGCCTAGTCAAAGTAGTCTGTTTATGCTAGCCCAGAATTTGTGTGGATTGTTTTGGTTGGTCTGTTGGAGGTGGCAGTAAAAGTTTTGTTTATCTTGAAGTATAGCTTTTTTTTGTCTCATTTCTTTTTTGCCTGAATTGTTTTTGATCTATGGGGTTTTTAGTTCTTCTCCATAGTGTACAGACTTTATTTCTGTGTTGAATTTTTTGCTTGGTTTCCCTTGTTAGCCATGGAGCGGGTTTAGATTTAATTTTGATGGAACATTTTGGTGCATGATGGTCAAGGATTGTTAAGAATTTTGAGTTAAAGTAGTTTACTGCTTTGTCAAGTGGGAGGTATTTTATGGGTGACCAATCACATGCTTTTAGTTCAGCTTGGAAGTTATCAGGGTTAAAATTTCTGTTGCTTCTTATTGTTCTATATATGGTTGGATTGTGTGAGCTAGACCTTTACCTGATTATGTAAGTGAGAGAATGGTCACTTACATCGTCATGGAGGGTACCTACATTGTACAGTTGTTTGTGATTATTTATAAGAATCCAGTCTAGGATAGATTTTTTATTGTTGGGTTTATTAATTCTGGTTGGGGAGTTGATTGTTTGTGAGAAGCCATAAAGGTTAATATGGGAAGTTGGTGTTTCAGTAGAGCAGTCCTTCCAGTCTATATTAAAGCCTATAAGAATTATTGTCTCTTGGGGGATTTTTGAGGAGAGCTCAGCAAGGATACCTTCCACAGTGGTAGTGTTATCACCAGGGGGCAAGTAGATACATATTATGTTTAGGTATTTACTGGGACTAAGCTGAAATTTAGTGCTAATGATTTCTGCATTGTTTTCTGAAGGGGAACTAAAATCTGTTATTGATATTTATAGCCCTTCTTTATAAATAATAGCAACTCCCCCTCCCTTTTTTGCTTAGTGGTCTTGTCTTAAGATGTTGTACCCAGGTGGAATGATTTCAACATCTTCTGTAGTGGGTTTTAGCCATGTTTCTGTTGAACAAAGTTTGTCAAAGGAATGAACATCCAGGAGAGCATGTAGGTGGTCTATTTTATTATTTATGCTGTGAATATTGAGGTAGGCTATATAGAGTGAGTTGGGAGATTTAGATGAGACATTAGGGGAAGAGGGAACATGAATTTGTGGTTTTGTGGTTGCTTTATGTCCTGGACCTGGGTTAGGATGGATGTCTCCATCTTGTAAGGAAAGGTATAATAGTTTGTTTGAGGGATTGTGGAGGTTATAGTAATGGTGTAGAGGTTTTCTGGGTTTTATAAAGTTGTATTTGATATGGGTCAGTCTGTGATATTTTGCAGGTAAATAGCTAGGTAGAGATGTTATATTTATGTGTTCTGGGGAGTTAGTAAGAGGTATAATACTTGTTTGCTTATTAGGGAAATTTAGCTGTAAATGTCTTGACTGTTCATAAGCGGTTAGCAAGTAGGCTGCTGTTAGAGGAGGTAAGAGTATAACAAAGATTAGGAGCTTTAGCTGGATTTGGAAAGTTAGTGTTTGCATTGTGACTAATAAGCTTTACAGGTGTTATTTAGAGGGGAGGAGTTATACCAGCATGGTTAGAGAAAGGTGTGTATAGTATGTTAATAAGGAGACTGCTGTGATTGCTTAGGAGAGGATGATGGTGTTGTTTGGATGTATAAGTTTAGGAGTACTGGGGGTGCATGGGAATTGGGGGTAAAGTAGGGTAGCGAGGTGAACCTGCAGGGCGAATGGACCGGGTAGACTCAAGTGAAGGAAACAGCTGAGAAAATCAGTCTGTGAGAAGCTGACTACAGAGGTAAGTAAAGAGTGGGTAGAAGGAGATGTAAAGCAGGGTAAGTTGGATATACTTGCCAGGAAAGTAAGTAGCTGAAATGTGGCAGTAACTGGGCAATTCTATAGACAGGAGTAATGGGAAGAATTAAGCTACAGGACAGAAGGGAACAAGCTGGGTAACTACAGGAGCCAAGATTAGGGTGCCACCTAGTGGTTAAAATAGTTATTACAGCACAAGGTAGTAATAGAGAATAGCAGGTAAGGATTTATGGAAGGAGAGTTGAAGAGGCTTTACATAGGAGAGAAAGGTAGAAGATAAAATGGGTCATCACAAAGGAGAAACGCAGCAATTTCTGAGTGGAAGGGAGGGGTATGGCTGCTGGGTGAACTGACTAAGTCGCATAGCTATAGACAGAGGAATGTAATAAATAATACAACTACACTTTACTGCTAGGTGAGGGGAACACATACTTTCTTATTTCCTTTGGCACAGGGTTCTATGTTAAGTAGACACAAATTCTTGAAACAATAGAGTGTTTTGTGTAGGGTCCTTGTTCACCAGGGAGAATACGTTCTGAGGTCCAACGAAGTAAATGCAAGTAGGAGAGCTGAGTTTCTTATTTCCTTTGGCACAGGATTCTACGTTAAGTAGACACAAAGTCATGAAACAATAGAAGGTTTTGTGTAGGGTCCTTGTTCACCAGGGAGAATAGGTTCTGAGGTCCAAAGAGGTAAAGGCAAGTTGGAGAGCTGAGTTTCTTATTTCCTTTGGCATGGGGTTCTACGTTAAGTAGACACAAATTCTTGAAACAATACAGTGTTTTATATTAGGGTCCTTGTTCACCAGGGAGAATAAGTTCTGAGGTCCAAACAGCTAAAGGCAAGTTGGAGAGCTGAGTTTCTTATTTCCTTTTGCACAGGGTTCTACATTAAATAGACACAAAGTCTTGAAACAATAGAATGTTTTGTGTATGGTCCTTGCTCACCAGGGAGAATAGGTTCTGAGGTCCAAAGAGGTAAATGCAAGTTGGACAGCTGAGTTTCTTATTTCCTTTGGCACAGGATTCTACGTTAAGTAGACACAAATTCTTGAAACAATAGAGTGTTTTGTGTAGAGACCTTGTTCACCAGGGAGAGTAGGTTCTGAGGTCCAAAGAGGTAGAGGCAAGTTGGAGAGCTGAGTTTCTTTTTTCCGTTGGCACAGGGTTCTATGTTAAGTAGACACAAATTCTTGAAACAATAGAGTCTTTTGTGTCGGGTCCTTGTTCACCAGGGAGAATAGGTTCTGAGGTCCAACTGAGTAAATGCAAGTTGGAGAGCTGAGTTTCTTATTTCCTTTGGCACAGGGTTCTACATTAAGTAGACACAAAGTCTTGAAACAATAGAATGTTTTGTGTATGGCCCTTGTTCACCAGGGAGAATAGGTTCTGAGGTCCAAAAAGGTAAATGCAAGTAGGAGAGCTGAGTTTCTTATTTCCTTTGGCACAGGATTCTACGTTAAGTAGACACAAATTCTTGAAACAATAGAGTGTTTTGTGTAGGGATCTTGTTCACCAGGGAGAATAGGTTCTGAGGTCCAAAGAGGTAAAGGCAAGTTGGAGAGCTGAGTTTCTTATTTCCTTTGGCACAGGGTTCTACATTAAGTAGACACAAATTCTTGAAACAATAGAGTGTTTTGTGTAGGGTCCTTGTTCACCAGGGAGAATAGGTTCTGAGGTCCAAAGAGGTAAAGGCAAGTTGAAGAGCTGAGTTTCTTATTTCCTTTGGCACAGGGTCCTATGTTAAGTAGACACAAATTCTTGAAATAATAGAGTGTTTTATATAGGGTCCTTGTTCACCAGGGAGAATAAGTTCTGAGGTCCAAACAGGTAAAGGCAAGTTGGAGAGCTGAGTTTCTTATTTCCTTTGGCACAGGGCTCTACGTTAAGTAGACACAAATTCTTGAAACAATAGAGTGTTTTATATAGGGTCCTTGTTCACCAGGGAGAATAGGTTCTGAGGTCCAAACAGGTAAAGGCAAGTTGGAGAGCTGAGTTTCTTATTTTCTTTGGCACAGGGTTCTACGTTAAGTAGACACAAATTCTTGAAATAATAGAGTGTTTTATATAGGGTCCTTGTTCACCAGGGAGAATAGGTTCTGAGGTCCAAACAGGTAAAGGCAAGTTGGAGAGCTGAGTTTCTTATTTCCTTTGGCAAAGGGGTTCTACGTTAAATAGACACAAAGCCCTGAAACAATAGAATGTTTTGTGTAGGGTCCTTGTTCACCAGGGAGAATAGGTTCTCAGGTCCAAAGAGGTAAAGGCAAGTTGGAGATCTGAGTTTCTTATTTCCTTTGGCACATGGTTCTATGTTAAGTAGACACAAATTCTTGAAACAATAGAGTATTTTGTGTAGGGTCCTTGTTCACCAGGGAGAATAGGTTCTGAGATCCAACGAGGTAAAGGCAAGTTGGAGAGCTGAGTTTCTTATTTCCTTTGGCACAGGGTTCTACGTTAAGTAGACACAAATTCTTGAAACAATAGAGTGTTTTGTGTAGGGTCCTTGTTCACCAGGGAGAATAGGTTCTGAGGTCCAACTGAGTAAATGCAAGTTGGAGAGCTGAGTTTCTTATTTCCTTTGGCACAGGGTTCTACGTTAAGTAGACACAAATTCTTGAAACAATAGAATATTTTGTGTAGGGTCCTTGTTCACCAGGGAGAATAGCTTCTGAGGTCCAAAGAGGTAAAGGCAAGTTGGAGAGCTGAGTTTCTTATTTCCTTTGGCACAGGGTTCTACGTTAAGTAGACACAAATTCTTGAAATAATAGAGTGTTTTGTGTAGGGTCCTTATTATCTAGGGAGAATAGGTTCTGAGGTCCAAACAGGTAACGGCAAGTTGGAGAGCTGAGTTTATTTTTCCTTTGGCACAGGGTTCTACGTTAAATAGACACAAATTCTTGAAACAATAGAGTGTTTTGTGTAGGGTCCTTGTTCACCAGGGAGAATAGGTTCTGAGGTCCAAAGAGGTGAAGGCAAGTTGGAGAGCTGAGATAGGTTCATAGGTAGGTAGTAGGCTATCTGCCCGAGGGCATTTATAAGCCTAGCCAGAGTGTGTCAGCTTTCGCTGCCCCATTGATTAATTAACTGAGCCTCTGTCAAGAAGAGCTAATGAAGTGATCCCAGGGGTTTATTTTCTGTTACCCATCCACTCGTCAAGGTTTTTCTTGAAGAGTGTTAGTGAGGGGCTCTGCCTAATGTATTTAGGAATTTTGTTCCAAAGCATGGGGAGTGTCTGTGACATGAATCTGTCCCTCCAGCATGTTCTATTTATTGTTGTGGCGAGGTTTAGTTCACTAGAGTGAGTGGCTTGCAGTGACTTGGATTTCTTTAGGTGGAGCATGTCCATCAATTCTGAGTTGGACATGGCTTTGTAAGTCAGGCAGAGATCTCCTCTGAGTAAGCAATATGCCACTGAGTACAGATGGAGTTTTTCCAGTAGGGCTGCATTGGACATATGTTTGAGGCCAGTAATCCTCTTAGTGAGGTACTTTTGTGGTCTTTCCAGCTGTTGGAAGTGTCTTGTGAGGTACATCCCAAATGGGGCATTGTACTCTATGATGGGTCTGATGAGTGATGAGTAGAGGGGCACTATAACCTCTTTATTTCTAGATGTGAACCCTTTAGTAATTAGATGGGCTACATAGATGGATTTACTAACTACTTTGGCAATATGATTGTCAAAGGAAAGATTACTCTCTACCTGAGTCCCCAGATCTCTTATTACCTCTTCTGTATTAAGGGGGCTGACACCTATGTGGTAATTCATGGGTGTTTTGTTTTTCCCAAACGGGATGACTATGCATTTTTTGGCATTTAGCTTGAGACCATGACTTTGACGCCAGGTGTCCGTCTCAGTAAGGGCCTTTTGGAGAATGTCCTTGTCAGCCAGAGAGTCAATTATGGCTCCCAGTTTGCAGTCATCGGCGAACTTGGTTAGCCATAGTCCTTCTGTGTTTGCCTGTACTTCTGAGAAGTATATGCCGAACAGTAGGGGTCCCAGGACTGAGCCTTGTGGGACACCACTTGTGACTAGTTTAGAGTCAGACCTGGAGCCCGCTATTCTTACTGTGTGAGTTCTGTCTGTAAGCCAGTTGGCAACCCATCTCATGATGTAGGGGTTTATGTTCAGGCTGGTGAGTTTTTCTATAATTCCCGAGTGGGGAATGGTGTCAAAAGCCTTGGCGAGGTCAAGGTAGGCTGTGTGAGCTACCTTCCCCTCATCTATGGCCTTGGTAACTGTCTCGAAGAAGTCAACCAGGTTTAGTAGGCATGATCTGCCCTTAACAAAGCCAAACTGGGTCAGGTCAAGTGTTTGGAGGTTCCTAATGTCTTTATTAATGAGTTCCATAATGATGTACTGCATAGCCTTGCAGATCTAGCTAGTCAGGCTTATGGGGCGATAATTACCAGGGTCAGTTGTGGCCCCTCCTTTGTGGAGCAGAATAACCATTGCTGTGCACCATTCTATGGGCACGTAGCCTGTGGAGAGGCTGAGGTTGAACAGTGTGTTTAGGTGGGGGGTTAGTTTGTTCCGTTTTCATGCAAGACACAGCCTAGGACACCATCTGGCCCCATTGACACTGTGCTTTTGGCTTTTGAAAGGGCTGTTTTCACCTGTGCATCTGTGATTCCCGGGACACTACACTTTTCCAGTATTGTTGTGGGCCCTTTTGGGGGTGAAGTTTGCACTGAATCTATCTGCCAGGATGTTGGCAATATCAGTGGGTTCAGTATATTTTGTGCTATTTTGCACTAGCTCAGAGCATATCTGCGAGTTGCCACTTAGATTCTTGACATAGCTAAAGAAGGCTTTGTGGTTATGTTTTGAATCCTTGGCTATTTTTCTTTCGAAGTTAACCTTGGAGGATTTTATGAGGGACCTTAGTTTCATACTGATACTGATCAGGGATGTCTTTCCTTTTTGCGATTTGCTTTTTTTCTGAACTAGTTTCCTCCTTCTATTGTATAGCCTGTTTATGGCAGGGGTCCACCAGACTGGTTTCCTTCTCTTAGGGGAGTGAGTCTTGGTTTTGCTAGGGATGGCATGATCCATGCATCCTTGTAGGTGTTCATAGAGTGCATTTGTAAAGGTTCCTGCATCTTGGACACTGTTATCCTTTAGCGTGGGGGCTGTGAAACTTACTACCTCTGTCTTAAGTAAGGTGAAGTTTGCTATAGAAAAGTTTTTCACTGTGGTTTCCTTGGTTGGAGGTGGTGGTGTGGCATGGTGTGGACATCCAGAGTGATTAGTTTATGGTCTGATCTAACCAGTGATGGGTTGATCTCCAGTGTGGAACACCTGTCACCCATGTTGGTGATGATCAGGTCCAATATGTTTTCATCTCTGGTAGGGGAGTTTACAAGCTGATCCAGGGCATTTGAGTTGATAAATTCCAGGAAGTGCTGGACCTGGGAGTTTGTACTTGAGTAGTTTTCCCAGTTAATGGTAGGGTAATTGAAATGCCTAATATCAGGGTGTTCGGTAGGACCTTCATGTTTTCCAGTGTCTCCAGAAAGGTGGAGTGGTGGTCCTGGGTCATGGAGGGTGATCTGTAGCAGGCCACAATTTGCATTGCAGATTTGCTTGATGTTAGTTGTACATGGATGATCTCGGAGGTATCATGCTGCGCCACTAACCTCGAGGTGTAGGTATCCTTGATGAATATGGATACACCCCCTCCTTTTGTGTTTCAGTCCATGTTCTGTGGCCATAATGTGTGGTATGAGTTGTAGCATAGTAGTGCTGGGGTGCTCTGTGGAGCCTTGAATCAGGTTTACTGCACAGATGTCAACGTTCTCCATACTGAGTAATGCTTCGAGTGCGTGCATTTTGAGATTTAAACTCCTGGCGTTGAGTAGCATAACCCTCATTTTTTTATTTGTGCTGTTTATGTTGGTGGGTTTGACTTTTGAACCTTTCCTAAAAAAGGCACTATGGGGGCAGCAAGAGCCTTGGCCAGTATTCAAAAGCCCAGGGGTGACAGGTGCAAGCCGTCTCTTGTGAAGCAACGAGGCTTGTCGAGCATGTCGTCCCAGGCTGACAGACACTGGATCCCCTTTGAGTGACACCAGAAGCTTAGCCAATTGTTGAAATTGATCATTATTTCTTTATACTGCGGTATCATTCTTGGTGATGGCAGGATGCTACTCAGGGTCAGGGTCATACCGCCTGGGCTACATGATCAGAGAGCTCTTCCATGTCTCTTTTCATGTAGTCTAGGGAGATATGTCTCAGGTCATTCACACCAACATGAACAATGACAGAGTCATATTTGTACATGTTCTGTTGTGACCTGAGTGCTTGTGTTATGTAGTGGATTCTGGCTCCCGACAGGCAGCTAACAGTAACCTTCTCCTTGTCCAGCCTAGTGAGTGGGACGTCAGTGTGCCTGACTATAGAGTCGCCTATTACTAGTGTGTTAGGTATGTTATTTCGCCTTAAGGGCTGTGATTGTGCAGCATACTGATTTTGTGTTTTATGTGTTGTCTGGTTTGTGACAGGTGGTGGAGGTTTTTTGGGTGTCTGCTTTGGAGGTCTCTGATGCATTTGCAGGTTTTTATTTAGAGCCTCTGAGTATGATTTTGTGTATTTATATGTATTTTTTGCCAGTGCTGGTTTAGAATGTCTATGTGAAGCTGGAGGTGTGGTGCAAGTGTTAACCTTCTCCTCATGATTGCCTGCTCCAGTCTTTGGTGGAGAGAGCTTAGCCTCCAATTTAGCTATATAATTGCATCTCTCACATATGTTAATGTTTTGTGGTAGGAGGAGAGGCTTGTTTGTGTACATGAGGCAGTTGTAACATTGCCTCGGGATATGCAGGTTCACCAGCTGGACTGGAGAGTATACCTGAAATTGCCTTTTGGTCATGCCTGAATAGTAGGGTGAGCTGCTTATTCGCTTGGTTGGCGAGGGGTGAATAATGAGCCTTGCCCTGCTGGGCAATCAAGTGTCGGGGTATATTAGTGCTTGCTATTAGGTCTGAGCAAGTGCTGGACTGTGGGATGCTTTTTAAGTGCTTAGGTTGAGAGTTAGACTACTTTCAAGGGAAAAACTGAAGAGGAGACTTGGTGGAGCCGGGATATATTTAGCCCTAGATAACCTGCACTGCCCAGACTTGCAAAACCGTGGAAACTTGGGTTTTACAGCAGGGAAATGAAAAAGATAGAAATCAGCCCAAAATGGCCTATAAACTATTAACTTCTGGGCTGGAGCCACTCCTCCAGGGACAGATGGCTGCTCAAAGCTCCCTCTCTCACAGGTGAACAGAGAAACCTCCTTCTATCCAAATAAGGTATGGGCAACTCAGAAAATTGTAAAACAGCCCTGAATTCAGCACTAGCTTGAGAACTGGACTATACTAGCTTAGAAAGGTGGGAAACAAGGACATTTTTTTTTTAAAGATAAGGCAAAAACAGTAAAAAATACACTTAAAACAGCTTTAAACAACTACAAACAGTAACAAATACACTTAAAACAGCTTTAGATGACTACAAGCAATCAGAAAAAGCTTTTAAACAAATTGCCCAATTAACCAGTAAAAAAATCACAAAACTGAGCCTTGTTCCTGTAGTCTTCAGTCAGACAAGTTCTAACTGCACACGCCTGCCACTGGGGTGCAGGGAAACCTTCTCCAAAAAAGAAGTCCTGGATTAGTGCCCAATTAATACAAACAAAGCTAGATTCAGCAGGCCTGCATCTAGTCTATGCTACAGCAAACAAGGCACACCAATTTCAGTAGGAAACAGTTCAAATATGCAGGCACTATAAGCCTCGAACCAGAAATTCCCAGCTGAGAAGGGCAGACTCCAGCCTCTCCTCCCACAAGAGTGCAGACCACAAACCTTCTTAATGTAAAATAACTGGCTTGAAGCCCAAGTGCTTAAACCATAACTAATACACTTTTAGAATAACAGACACTGAGTCTTCAATTAGCAGTTCCCAACTTAGAAGGATGTAAGCTACCTGTCCTGCCACAACAGTGCAGACTATAAACCTTAATGTAAAACAACTGCTCTGAAGCTCAAGTGCTTAAATCAAAAGGCTTAGAATGATAGCTACACTTTAATCAGGTTACTACCAAGCAGTAATAAATACAATTGTATACTTTTAAGAAGGCCTAGATTAGTGTTCAGGTTATACAAATAAAGCTAGATTCAGCAGGCCTGGATCTAGTCTATGCTACAGCAAACAAGGCACAACAATTTCAGTAAGAAACAGTTCAAATATGCAGTCACTATAAGCATTTAATCAGAAATTCCCAGCTCAGAAGGGCAGAGTCCAGCCTTTCCTCCCACAAGAGTGCAGACCACAAACCTTCTTAATGTAAAATAACTGGCCTGAAGCCTAAGTGCCTAAACCAGAACTAATACACTTTTAGAATAACAGACATTGAGCTTTCAATCAGCAGTTCCCAACTTAGAAGGATGTAAGCTACCTGTCCTGCCACAACAGTGCAGACCACAAACCTTCTTAATGTAAAACAGCTGGTCTGAAGCCCAAGTGCCTAAATAAAAGGCTTAGAATAATAGTTACACCAAGCAGTAATAAATACAAATGAGTACTTTTAAGATGATGCAAAAGCAAAATAAAGTAATAAAGTAGGAAGACACACAAATACAGTAAAAGCAGATGAATAAAGTGCAATTTTTTTTTTCAGTGAGCAAATGAGATGGGCCCAGGAGGAGTATCCAAATGCAAATTTGCAAGAGGGGCGGGCAGTTTCAAAGCCACCAAGATTAACATCAAAACAAAAGCAGGGAGGGTGAGTGGGGAACTAATTGAAAAAACAGAGCCACAACTTCCAGCTAGATAGTATTCAATGCAACACAAATAAATCAATTTAAATGCTGTATTATTTGAAAAAAGTGCAGATAAAGATTTAATTAAATTCACTTATACGTCCAGTTTGATTGCATGTAGGTCTTAGCTGGCCAAAGCTCAGAGTTTAAGCAGAAAATAATCCAAAATGTACCACTTATATAAGGCAGAAACCGAATATCAATGAAGTGAACTACCCCACTTATCACTGGCTATGCAGGAATTCTAACAAGCACTACATTCTAACAAGAATTAACTGAAAAAACAGAGCCACAACTTCCAGCTAGATAATATTCAATGCAACACAAATAAATCAATTTAAATGCTGTATTATTTGAAAAAAGTGCAGATAAAGATTTACTTAAATTCACTTATACATCCAGTTGATTGCATGTAGGTCTTAGCTGGCCAAAGCTCAGAGTTTAAGCTGAAAATAATCCAAAATGTGCCACTTATATAAGGCAGAAACCAATTATCAATGAAGTTAACTACCCCCACTTATCACTGGCTATGCAGAAATTCTAACAAGCACTAAATTCTAACAAGCATTAACTGAAAAAACAGAGCCACAACTTCCAGCTAGATAATATTCAATGCAACACAAATAAATCAATTTAAATGCTGTATTATTTGAAAAAAGTGCAGATAAAGATTTACTTAAATTCACTTATACATCCAGTTGATTGCATGTAGGTCTTAGCTGGCCTAAGCTCAGAGTTTAAGCAGAAAATAATCCAAAATGTACAAAAAGGATGCTAGGGTCAGGTGCACACAGCAGCCAGGGGCTATTCCAATTAAAAGTTTGGTTTCTTTTGTTAACCAGAGCAGAAGCTTGGATTTTACCCATACTTTTCTAATTGAGGTTATATTGTTGAGAATGTTAAGGAAGGTAGTGTTGAAGAATTATACTGCTAGGTCTAGCTGAAGGTATTTAATTGGGGTCAAGTCATATTGTTGGAGAATCAGGTTAAAAATCGATGGTGAGAAATGCCTTTTGCAATGGATGTATTTGTAGGAGATGTTATCTTGTGTGTGTATATGTTTCCTGTAAAGAGAGGTAGGAGAATGGTCACTGAGTGAGTCAGGAAGGCAGCCTGCAGTGTAACTTAGGTTGGGATTGTTGGTTAGTATCCAGTCTAATGTGGAATGTCTGTTGGAGTGTTTGTCAATGTGAGTTGGACAGTTTATGGTCTCAGTGAAGTTTTACAGATTGCGAAAATTAGAAGGGGCATTGTGTGCCAATCAAGGTTGAAATCACCAAGAATAATAGTTTCTTGGTTGAAGTTGAGGGAAGCCCATGAAAGAGACTTTCAATGATGTGTAGGTTGTTGCCAGGAGGGAGGTAGGAAACTATGATAATTATAGATTTGTTTGGGTTTATTTCTAGACATGTGGTTAGAGTCTCAGTGTTGGGTAGGTCAGGTGGGGAGCATTGGAGTAGCTCAACTTTAAGTTTGTCCTTAAACAGTACAACTACACCACCACCCCTTTTGTTTATTCTGTCTAGTCCAGTAATGTTATAGCCATCTGGGGTAAACTCATTGTCCCTGATGTGTGGCTTCAACCAGGTTTCTGTTATAACTGCTATGTCAGGGGAGTAGGTTGTAAGGTAGCTTGGAATTCACTAGCTTTGTTAATTATGCTATGAAGGTTGAAACTGGTGAATAGCAGGACACGGGTTTGATGTTTTGGAAGTGAGGTGTAGGGATAGGAGTGTATGTGGGAATGAAAAGAGTAATATGAGGTTTGTGGAGGAGACGGGGTATTATTTGGACCAGGGTTGGGGTGGATGTCAGCACGCAGTTTAATTTTTGTGATAGAGTGTAGTATGAGATGTTTTAGTTTGATGGTCAATTCAGGATGTTTGTACACAGGGGAATTAGGACAGAAGGCTTTTTTAAGAGTTTGAAGGGAGTAATCAGGTAGATAGAGTTATTATAAAGTTGTGGGCAGATGTCAGAGAAGGAGTGAGATAGTGTGTTGGCAGTAGGTATTGGGAGTGCTGGAGAATGGATGTGTATTATGTGGTATATGTGTAGTGAGGTTGAGTTGTAGGTGAAGTAGATTGAAAGGAATAAAAGAGTATTTGTTACTATCCAATTGTGGCAGTGCATGGTGTGTAATATGTTTGGGTAGAAGAGCTGAGACAACGTGGATGGTAGTGGAGAGAGGATATAGGTGTTGTATTAGAGTGTGAGGTGCAGAGGGTGGGATTGTGGGGAGGGGTCAGTCGATTGAAAGAGTGGATGTGGATAGGTAGAGAGGGTAAGGGGGCATGGTAGAGTAGCTATAAGTTAGATGAAAGTGGGGTTGGGTGGGAATGGGGGTAGGGAGTGGAGTGAGCCCAAGCAGAGTGAGGGTGAATGGAGAGAGTTGAGCCGAGCACTGTAATTTTTGCCCAAAATAGTCAATCTATAAATGTGAAAAAGCTTGCAAACATGTCTTGCCTCAGGTTAGTAAGGTTGTAGTCTATGAGGCTGATATCAAAAACTGCTTAAAAGGATTATTAGGGATGTAATAGTTGGGGCATTTTTGTGAGACTAAAATGGTTAAGACTGTTGATTATATGCTGCTTTGTCATTTATTTGTAGCAACACGGCATGTTCTATTGTTGGAAGGTACTGGAGTGGAAATTGAGCTGGCCATTTGAGACTTTGGTAGCCCGAAAGACTTACTGCAAACTAGGCAATTTGCTATCAGGATAGATTGTAAGTGGAAAAAAGAGGGGATGGGTCATAAATGCTATGGGAGTTGGGGTGGCCTATTATGGGTGGGATTTAGACTAGAATGCGACCCAGGGAGTGTGTGTGACACTAATTACAAAAATGGGTAAATTGTAGGTATTACACCACAAAAACAACTACAAGTCAATTGGGACCTACACTGCAGGACAGATGGTAAATCAAGGTGGCTGCTAGTAGACTGCAGGATCACTGCTGGATCTCTGCAGTTCTCAAGTCCCTGAAGTGGGAAAACACTTAGTAATGTCTTTGGTAGGGTCACTAAAAAAGAGAAAATAGTAGAATTGAGGGGTGGAAAATGGACAGTAAAAGAGCAGGAAATAATATGGAAATGCAGTATTAAATATGGCTTTGTCTTCTCCTGCATGTACCAGGCAAGTAATCATTAATTATACAGCTTGGAAAACACTGTCACTTACAGTGGAGCAACTAATGGGATGGCATTGGCCTAGCACAGCCTGTGTCTCACAAGCTAACACAAACTATACAGCCTAGACTCCACAGTCGCTAATATTACTACGACATGCACTATTTAACTACACAATGCAGAATTAAAAACAGTACATTAAAGCATACATTCTAAGAGATTACAGTTGCTAACAACTCAAACCAGATTAAAGAGAATACAATAAGTGAGCAGGTCAATATGCTCTACTAACAAACATTTGAATTGCAAGAACAGACAATCAGCGAGCTAATGGATAAGTACAGAACATCGCTCACGCTGGTTAATCATTTAAGTATGGTAGAAACAAACAGTTCTAGCAGAGTAACCAATGCCTCAAGTAGAAGTATGTTTGCTATCTGAGAAAATGTTCTCTAGTACAAATATAAGCCTTCACAGATAAAATAATACCAAAATCAAGGCAGAACATGTATCAGTAGTTAAAATGTAAACTTACGTGGCAGACACACTAAAACCTTGGGCGCACTGGGGATGCTGCTATGGATGCTAAACTGGAGATTTGAAAATGGCGCCATCTCAATCCATGTATAATTGTTACCTCTGAAAGGACTGGATAGGTAGGTAGGAGGGGACTAGAGTGGAATAACCAATGGAAAGCCCATGCATTTTGGTGGGAGGACAGTCAGGGAAAGCTGAGCCGAGCACTGTAGTCTTTGCCCAAAATAGTCAATCTATATAGTTGAAAAAGCTTGCAAAAATGCCTTGCCTCAAGTTAGTAAGGTTTTAGTCTATCAGGCTGATATCAAAAACTGCTTAAAAGGATTATTAGAGATGTAATAATCATAGTAGGATTTCTGGGATAGGTCCTTCTTCAACAGGTTGGCTCTCACTGACCTGTTGTTCTTGACACAATGAGCCAACAATTGACTACTCATTGGCAATGTGATTCTGGTTTGTCTCGACAGAAGTCTCTGAGCAGGTGAACCAAGATATCTATCATGAGAAACATTTTTGAGATTCAAAAGATTCAGGAAAACATCACTATTGTCTCATTTTGACTTCTCAAGTAACTGCTTTGCACTTTTAACTGCGCATCCTGCCAAACCATTTGTCTGCAGGTACTCTGGACTACTTGTGACATGAGTAAAGTCCCATTCCTCAGCAAATCTGCTGAACTGTTGGCTTGTAAATTGTGTGCTATTGTCAGAAATAACTTTGAGTGGACTCCCATGAAAAGCAAAATGCTGTTTCATCTTAGTAATGACTGTACTGGATGTTAGGTTAGGAAGTAAGTCAATCTCGATCCAAATGGAGTAAGAGTCTACTAATACCAAATAATGTTGACCATTCCACTTGAAAATATCGGTGGCTACTGTCAACCAAGGTAGTTCCAGAACCTGGTTAAGCTGAAGTGGTTCTTTCTGTTGATGTGACTTTGTACTATTACACACTGAACAAGATGAAAATGCTCTCTTGATGTCTTGTGACATAGAAGGCCAAAATACTAGTCCTCTTGCCCTTCATTTGGTAAATTCAGTTCATGGGTGACCACAATCCAAGTTAATAATGTACGCTGGTAGCAAGGACTTTGGAACAATTACTTTTGGACCTTTCATAATGATACCTTTGTCAGCCAAAATCTCATCTTTGTATAGAAAATACGTTTGCACTTCTTGAGGTAAACTAGATTGCTCTGATGACCATCCATGACTGATAAAGTGGTTGAGCCTTTGTAAAACTGGATCTGGGGCTGTGTGATCTCTCAGTTCATCAAGATGTGTGGAAGAAAAATTTCTCAATTCCATGACTTCAAAATCAAGGTTTTCATTTTTGTGCTGTTCTGTGGTATTTTTGGGCAATCTGTATAATGTGTCAGCAAGAAAAAGAAGTTTGCCTTTCTTGTAGACAAGATTGAAATTGTACTTTTGTAATCTCGGCGTCATACATTGCAGTCTAGCTAGAGCTGAATGCATTGACTTTTTCAAGATGGTGACTAATGGTAGGTGGTCTGTTTCGATCTGGATAGGTCTACCATAAACATAATCATGGAACTTCAACCATGCAAATAAAAGTTTTTTCTCGTTCTGAACATACTGCATCTCAGTTTGGGTAAGAGTTCTCGATACATGCAAACATAGGTGAAATCCTTGGCTTGGCTTACAAGGGCCTCTGGGCCAATAGCCTAGTATCATCCTATGAACCTATGAACCTATGCATAGGCAACAAGTTGCTCTTCTTGTAGAATTATGGCACCAAGTCCAAGTTTTGAAGCATCACAGGAAAGTGTAACTGGCTTGTGAGCATCATAATATCTGAGAGTAGATGGACTAGCACGTCTCTGTTTCAGGACATCAAATGCTCTTTGGTGTTGCTCTAACCAAGATCTGGATATATCTTTACATGTCAGCTCTCTGAGTGATGCTGAAAGTTGGCTCAAGTCTGGAATGAACTTGGCTAGGTAGCTGACCATGCCAAGAAAACATTGCAGGACTTGAACATTGTCCGGAGCATTGTTGTTTGTTTTGAAAGGTCTGGTTGTAAGCCTGCACTAGTAAATAAATGACCAACATAAGTAACTTCTTGTAGGCTGAATTTGCATTTTTGTACATTGAGCTTGAGATTCACTTGACTTGCTCTTTCCAGAACTTCTCTGAGGTTTATGTTATGTTCTGCTTTATCACAGCCTCCTACCATTATGTTGTCTATTATAATAACACAAGGATACTTCACCAAAAATTACTCCATTGCATGTTGAACAACATCTCTTGCAGAATTTATACCAAATGGAATTCTCAAAAATCAGTACCTGCAAAACAGAGTATTATAAGTAGTGAGTAATGATGATTTTTTTGTCAAGCTGAATTTGCCAAAATTAACTCTTTGCAACTAAGACAGAAAAAATAGCACCATGTGGCATCAAGGCTGCAACTTCTTCAACTGTGTACCTTCGATGATGAGGTCTTTTTAGTGCTTTGTTCAAATCTCATGGGTCAATACAAATTCTGATGTCATCTGAGCATTTCTTATGAGCTACTACCATGGAAGATACCCATTCATTTGAAGTTTCTACTGAACAAATCACACCTTGTGGCACCATTTTATCTAACCTTGGCTTTGACTCCATCCTGTATTGCTATTTGAACTTTATGTGTGGCTTGATAACTGGACTGACCTCTGGGTCTAACTTCATGGAGTACACAACTGGAAATTTGTCTAGTTTGTCTTGGAAAAGATCAATATAGGTAGAAAGAATGTGCTGGGCAAAATTAAAGTAGTGGTCTTTTAAGCTAACTTGATGGACTTCCTTATTAAATGAAAGTAGTGCCATTTTCAAACTGTCTCTGAGCCCTAATAATGACTGGACATGCCGCTTGACCACATAAAATAATAAGTCATAGCTTCTTTCAGCAAAGTAACATGAAAGCACTTCCGTGGCTTTGGTTTGAAATTTCTTCACCTCCACAGGCATCAAGCTTCGCACACCTTGCCAAATCAAGCCTTTCACCTTTACACACTTTAGCAAATGTTTCTGCTGACATAACATTGCACTGGGAACCTGTGTCAACTTTGAGCTCTGTGGGCTTGCAAACAGTACAAAATGATTTATTCTTTGCCCTTAACTCTACTGCATTGAGGGTTTCATGAAGCAATGACACACCATCAACATAAGGAGTAGAACTGCCACTGTCTAACTGATAGATTTGTTTGTTAAAATGTTCCCTTTTAATAAAAGAACGTGGCCCATTTTTTTACAAAATCTTTTGAAATTATTCCATTTATTGCATTTGTGGCATTGTTGACCAAAAGTGAAACATTTTTTCCGTTTTAGATTCATGATTACCACCACAATTGCGACAGTTGGCAATGAAAGTGGGTTGGGGCCCATGCTTTGAGTTTGCTGACTCACTCTTATGCTTCACTGAGACTGTGCAAATTCTGGAATGTGCTAGAAAGTTCTGGGGTTTACCAGTGAGTGCTGCATGGGTTACAGTTGCAGTGTGCTTGGGCTTGTTTCTTTTAACCACGTGCTGCATACTATCAATATGAGTTTTATCACTGTGCCTTCTAAAGCTGCTCACATTTGTAAGCATATTTGTGTGCTTTTCTGTAAGCTGATATATCTGTCAAATCTCAGTGGCCTTATTCAAAGTTAAATCACTGTCATGAAGCAACATCTTTCTCACGGCATCATCTTTCAAGCTGCACACAAGTCTGTCCTTTATCAACTCATCCCTTAAGTCACCAGATCTGCACATTTTAGCTTTATTTCTCAGGTCAGTTATATATGCTGCAAAAGTTTCACCAGACTTTTGATTCATTGTGCAAAATAAGTGCTTTTCCATTATAACATTTGTCTGGGGGTTACACATTTCTCTAAATTTACATTTTAAGCACTCTGGGTCATCCCTTGACTCAGCCTATACAACAATATGACGGTTTCCCCCCTCTCCAGCATAGACAGCAGGTTCATACATAAATGACATTCCCTTTCTATAGCTTCTGACCCAGCTAAATTAAGTAGAATAAATGCCTTTGTATGGTCATCTTTATCACAAATGTATTTAGATATGTTACCAATATATGTAACTCCGTATGAATTGCAGAAGGAGTCATTACTGGGCACATTGCAGGTTTTGAAAGAGCACTTCTGGCTGACATCAAAGACTGAAACAATACTAGTTCCATGAACTTTGATCATACTTTGACTTAGGAATTGGTTCCATTGCTGTCATGGTATTAGAAACCCTAAAGATTTGGAGAAATTAAAAGGAAGAAAATACTTTATGTGGGTGTAGTGATGTCATTCAATCAAAACAACAGACCTTTGATATGTATTTATATTTACAGGTCATTTTTAAGGAGTTTATTTTTGCCATATTATCCATAGAATGCTAGTTCAATATTTTATTTCATTTGGGACACATTTTACCCACTACTTTCATCCACTGTATCATATGCTGTAGACCATGCTTCAGGATTTCCAAAAATGGTACTGTTATGTCATGGCTGAAGTCATTTTTCTTGTCAGTTTTCTGCCATCTACATGATCTACATGTTCAATTTAGAATTATGTTTGTTTTGGAAACTTCCCAAGCATAGGAATGATGTGTTGATAAATTATAACTATGTCAGTTGTTAACGGACTATGCAGATAAACTTTCATTCATGCTTACACTGCTATACAGCATTTATACTATGGGATGAGTGAAATGCCTCAAGCTGCATTATCCAGTCACAATTGTCATCACAGTATCAGGCATCACATTTGTCAGGATCCAATAAATCAAAAAAATATACATTGAATTCTGATCCAATGAAACTTCCACAATTATTGATTTAACAGGGGGATTAGCCCCATTGCAATGAAATTCCTTTCCACAATTTAATATATACTAATTATAAGATTGGACAATAGTACGGGTAAAGGAGATCACACTTTGAGCACTGTTCTGCAGTCTTACAACATGATACATGCTGCAACACTTCAAGCATGTGCCAAACACCACACAAACTCCAACTTCCACAATGCAGACCCCCATAAGCCTACTAACACTGCAGTTATACTGTACTTGTAGTGTTAATATAAAATACTTGATGAAATGATGACCCAGCAACATGTGACAACTCTCGTTTCTTTCAGTAAAAGTGACAGTCTACATATTGGGCTAACCTCTGTTCACATATGTGATGAATACAAGCATATCTGCCCCCATTTTATGTCTACTGTCAAACTTCTTTGCAACTGGAAATTTCACTGTAAATTGCAGTGATGTTTATAAAGCAGACTGGTTCTGTATGTTTCATATACAATATTTGAATTATGATAATACATGTGCATATTTGTATACAAACAAACAGACACACACACACACACACACATATATATATATATATATATATATATATATATATATATATATATACACATACATATATTCATGGATCTACTTCACAGGACTGAAAACTCAAAATACTGAATTTCATTTGACTGATACCACAATATAATAGCTAATTTTCAAAATACTGAAAACTCATTTGACTGAGTCTCATTATACTGTTGGAGAATTTCAAAATATTAAATTTTAAGCCAAAGACATGCATATTTACAACACCAACTAACTCTTTCCAAAACTTAAATGCTAATTATTTACCCTCTTAAAAGAAACCGGATGATATAAAAGCAAACTAGGTAGGGGGGCTACAACACCCACACCTGCCAATGTGAGATGCTGTGCCCTTCACACTCCCCAACTGTATATATTAACTCTAGTATCACACTACAGTGGGAAAAAGGGCATACACCTTTTACTTACCTTAAAGTACTGTACACACTGCCACTACTGCCGGGAATGCACCAAACATCTGCTATATTACTTTACATACTTCCCATAAAAATGTAGAGATATACCTGCATTTAGAAACACTACAACACTACTTGCTATGCTACTATCGATATTCTGACAGTTAGCACTTTACGTTACAGTCATGTTATTTACAACAAGCAAGTCACAGGTGAAGGGGCACACACATCATGTCTATGGCTTAAAATTCAGTATTTTGAAATTCAGCAGTGTAAGCTGTTGGTATAATGAGACTCAGTCAAATGAAATTCAATATTTTGAGTTTTCAGCCATGTGAAGTAGACCTGCATATACACATACACACACACACACACACACACACACACACACACACACACACACACACAGCATTAAGCACATATTTTTCTATGTCACATATAAAATTATTGATAAATGAACAGATATCAAATGCATTAGTCAATGTTTAATTTATCCTTCAGATCATATGGCCAAACTGTGCTTTCCTTTATTATCAGTTGTGCTATCACGATAATGGGCAGTAATATCTTTTTACTCACCTCTATTATTAAGGACACCATGTGCATATTTCAGTTCCCAATAACAATTTGGTTTAATTGGTCTTTGCACCTATACAGCAGTTTAAATTATTATAATAAAGACTTTATGAGAAAGTATGAGGAACGTTAATGGATGCACATATGTGGCACTAAAAGTACAATAGCATCATACGTATATATATATATAATTAAGTATATAATGTTTTTTTGCCTAGTTAACATATAGTAATCCGTTTATATAAGTTAATAACATTTAAATGGGTGTTTTGCTACCTGAAGCCAAGGGTCAGTGTAGGATATGGTTAATATAATACAACATGAATAACAGATACAGCAATACACTGTTGTTTAAGAAGGAAATTGATTAATTATCCATGCAGTTGTATATGAGAGTTTCAATGGTTAGCAGGTGAATGCATTTAAAGAGCCACTGAGGGTATGTAAATGGCCCCAGGTTGGATGTCATTTTTTTAATACTCTGACAGAGAAAAGCAGGCATGAAATGTTCATTTTTTTAATTAAAGTTCTCCAGCATTACCATTGCATGCAGGTTTTAATTTCTTAAATATATTGAATTTCCAGAAGCTGGCTCCCTTTCTGTTTGAAGCTGCTTACTAGAGTGCTTGTTTCATGATCCATATGATGGCCCACATGCAGCCTTATCTCACATTTAATAGCACACCTGCTGTTCTGAGGTTTGAGGTACAGCAAGCCTTGTTAGTACAACAACTAGAATAATGGCAGAAAGAGTCAGACATCTTGAAAATATAGACTTGAAAATGAAAATGATTCTACTGCAGACCTTTCAACTCTTCTTGATTTTGTAAAATGTCCCTGATTTTTGCTCATAATTTTATCCCATCCATTATAAAATGTTTGATTTTCTGTTAACTTACTGAGGATTGCAGTTAATATTGCCATGCATTCAAGTTTCATTGTTCTTATTGTTCAGAAAATGCATGTTGATGCAGAACTTGTTCTATTAACTTTTTATGCAAAGTAAGATTAACATTTAAAAACTATCCATGATTTGTCTCCAATTATTTTTCACTTTGTGCAGAATTTGTAAGCAAGAAGTTAAGATATATATTCCCTTGTATTTTTAAATTTAGAGCATAAAGCTAAATTTGGCAGCTGCAAAATTAACTTAAATGAGAATAATGGTGTTAGAAAGACTTTTGCATCTAGAAAGAGATATTGCCATAACAAGAAAAATATACTAGCAATTTTATTTTCTGAGAGCACATAAGCTACGGTATGCTTTAAGATGTTAGCGTTGAAAGTTTTTTACTTATGGAGACAAGAATCAGAACTTTGCTATAATAGTTGGAAAAGCATAACCAGAAACTCAGTGTTTTATAATACACATTTTTGTTTCTTCTTTTAAGGAGGAGGTAAGTATTACTACAAAATAGCGTTACACAAAAGTGAGAAAATTTCCACTCCAAATGCAAACAGTACTGTGGTTCTATATCACTAAATTCTGCTGTTCAATCTACACCTGTGATTATTGCCTATATGAAGTTCTGCATGTATTCTCCACCTCTCAATGGCTTTTCTCTACTCGGGTTTCCTTGAATTTCCAATGACTATGCTGACATTTCTCTATGTATTTACATTTTCCTTGCCCTTGTGACCTAAATCCAGTGGTGGCTGGTGACTTCAAATTAAAGGAGGGTTGCTGGAGACAGCTGAATGTGTGGGGCCAATGGGAAGGGGTGTGGCCAATCAGAAAGGGGTGGGGCTATGCTCAAAACCACAACAACTGGAACTTTAATTAAATACGCTGCCCTAGGTGTCAAGCAGTCATTACAAAAGTCCGATCAAGACAAAATGAAGTGTAGAAGAAAAAAATATTTCAATGCATTGGCTACATGACAACTTGCTTAATATCCAGATGAAAACAGGTTGTGAGGCATGAAAAAATAAATTACTTTTTAAATACATTACTGGAATGCCAGTCAAAATCAAGTATAAAAAAACAAGCAGCACTCAACTCAAACCACTACTCCTTGCACTGCAGTTCTAATTATAATTTATATTCAGCCTTATAAAATTACCAAGTAACATTCTGAAAGTAGCAATCTCTGTGATACCCCCACTTGTAAAAATGTTTCTTATCCAAAAAAGACCTGCTGCCTGACAAAACTATCGACTTGTTTCATGGGGAAGACATGATCAAAGTAAAAAATGAACAGCAAACAAGAAACAAGTTCAAGATAAATTGCTTAAAGGATTCCTGCACAAGTTATGGACCACACATGATAGATTGACATTCTGTTTAGTTTACGGGTAAGCCTGCAAAGTTGACTGCAAGTCTCCAACAAAAGATGACTGCAATTCTCCAATAAATGTAATGAGCTTCTGAAAATACTGTAATCCTGTCCTTTTATTACAAATACTGTCATATGCATTTCAATACGCAAGGCTTATACATTATCTAGTTATGTAAATATTCTCTGCATGGCAACAACGAAAAGGTTTTCAATGCTGGTAATTCTTTAACAGTGTGCTTATTAAAGCTTACTTGCATCTTACAATCTCCGACAAGCTTACCTGATGGTCATTAAGTCATTGCTACTTAAACAGAGCAACAGGGCACTGTGATAGCATGCGTTTCCTGAATAATAAGAAGCATAAATCAACAGTATAAAAATTTGACAGAAAGCCAGAACATTCTGCAAAATCAAGGACAGATGAAAAGCCATGGTCGTACTTGTGGCCTACCTTGGATGGGGGAATACTCTGCACACTTACACTGCATAACTGCTCCTTGCCTTCCTTGGACACATCCAGAGCCACTACAATGGGGAGTGGGGTGCAACAAGTATGTCACAATTTGAAATGTCTCTGGCTGACAGTGATGGCTCTGACACTCATACCTCTCAACTTCAGAGCAAGAAATCTGGACAAAGCCATACATAGAACTAGAAGTGGGACACAGGCCCAAAAATAAGGACAATTTTTAAATATTGCTCATATTAACTTAGATAATACAACAGTAGTAGGTCTTGCATTAGTATGAATTTTCTGAAGGGTATAAAATCTGAAACTCAAATGTCTGCCATTATTTTCTAACTTCAGTCTTTAATGACTTGCCACTAATTTGCCAGAAAACCACAATTTTATGAAAAACAGACCAAAAATGTGATGCAAAAATAAAAAGTTGCCACACAATACAGCTGGGAACCTGTCAAAAAAGGGACACCGTTTTAATATCAACACTGTTAACTTGAGCAGGTAACAAAATAAGAGCATCTACATGCATTTCTGAAATAAAAGTAATCTATAACTCTGATCATTACAGTTATATGTAATTGTAAACCCTCCACGTTTTCTTCCAAAATTGCCATTTTGAGGAGGGATTATTAGGGGAGAGCAACATTTTAACCTAAAATTCGGGGACAATTGAAAGGTTTGGATATTCCTAATTCTACAAAGCAATTTGCACGTACCTCTCAACCTCTTAATGCAGGAAATCTGGACAAGGCCAAATATATTGGGGGAACATACAAACACTACTAAAAATTGCTCTTGTATAAAGACAGTTGATAGAATAACAGGTCTTGCATTAGCATGTATTTTTCTGAAGGTTATGACGTCTGAAACTCAATGTCTGTCATTTAGTGACTTCATTCCTAAATGATTTGCTAGAAAACCACAAATTTTATGAGGAGCAAACCAAAAATAAGAAGCAAATATCTATTCATTCTGCAAAAATATGGACAACTGAGAGGTATAGTTCAACCGGGTCTGTCTGAGTTTGCTACCCCCCCCCCCACACAAAATCATGGTCGAATGGCGCCTCCCCCTGCAGCCATTCCAATGTCCCATTCCTTGGTTACTTTGCCCCATTTACCATAAACACTGTAATGTGCATACTGCTTTACTTCTGCGATGATTTAGATTTCATTTGAAAGTTTTATTTTGCATTTTACAGCACAAAACCTAATAGATATCTGTTAAACAAAACAATGCAGTCTCACAATGAAAATTGACTTAGCATTAAAACTTCTCTGCCCTTGAAACTCACATGCATTGAAATAGCTTTGAAACCCACATTCAAAGAAAATATATTTTGTCAGTGACAGATAAAGATTAACTCTGGGCTGTTTTCAAAATCATAGGCCCCTTGAACATGAAACATACACATGCTCTTTGATACACCTTCCTGACTGTATCACATTATATTCCTTGTACAATACAGTACAGTTGTTAGAGGGCATTTTAAATTTATTGTTTTGAAAATTTTTCCAGTAAACAATGAAACAAAATGCATGCACAAATGACAAAACTGCCCAATTCAGAACATTTCCATCATAAAAAGTCTACTCAACCTTCTATAGTCCACCAGTAACAGTAAATATGCACAATCTCTGAAGTAGTAAAATCCACATTAAAGAAATCTGTAACTAATAAAGAGGTTGCTGCTAGCAAGCAACTTTATATGTCATTGTTTCATCTACAAATAAAGTGCCTGTTGCCCTTGAAGAATAAATTGCTTATGTTGCATGCATTAAAAAAATGATAAGCTAGTAATATCACAATAGGGAATGGATAACAAACTAATAACAGGTTCACAGTTACTAGGTATCTTTGCCAAAAAGGACTGCAGCATCCACCCCCTTTACAACACAGTACAGTATCAGCAATGCATCTACCTACTGTGGGAGTAGAACCCATAGCCTTCTGCATCAAAAGCAAGTATACTACCTGTTGTGCTATGAAGAATGCAAGCAGCTGTGCCATAAGCAGCACTAAACTTTTGTTCCTCTGCAGCTCTCAGCTCCTTATAAAAATCTACTCGACACTCAGCTGTATCTCTGAACTTTGCAGCACAAGAAATCTGGAAAAAGCCAAACTTTATTGGGGGAGGGGACAAAAGGTCAAAAACTAGGGACACATTTTAAACATTGCTTGTATAATGTTGGAAAGTTGCTAGAATAAAATGCTGTGCTGCCACCATACATTTCATTGCCACGTCTTGAACCCAGAGGACCCTGTGCAAAACAGGCAGAGAAACATACCACTATGCCAAATCAGCTGAAACAGAGGAAGACACACTTAAATGGCTGCTATTTAGTGAATTCAGTTCTCACCATAGCTCTCAACCTTAGCACAAAATACCTGGACGAGGCCAATAATGGGGGAATACAGTCCCAAAAATATGGGCAAATTTCAAATATCCATGTTATAAACTTAGACAATTGCTAGAATAAAAGGTTTTGTTTTACCATGTACTTTCTGAAGAATATGAAGTCTGAAATTCAAATGCCTGTTATTTTTAAACATTTGTTAACCAGAAAACTAGTCTGACTTGGAACAAATTAAAGCCAACTTTAAGCAGAGCAGGGAGAGACACTCCAGACACATCTTTGTAAGGGATGGGAGGACATACAGACTCCACACAGAAGGCAACCCAGACAAGAGTCAAACCAAAGAACCTGTAGCTGTTAGGCAGCAATGCTACCAGTGCACCACTGCACTACAAACCTTTGCAAGGAAAAATGAAGATACAGAAACCACAGATTTTATGAGGAACAGAACAAATATGAGGCAAAAATCTGCAATTGTTTCTACAAATAGTGGTGGGTAGGGAATTCAGATCCTTGCCACCTGCATCCAAGGTACAGGGTTCATGTCTGAGTATCTCTATCCACCACTATGTGTTAACAGGGGCATGTTACACACACACACACACACACACACACACACACACACACAGGTCCAGTAGCAGCAAACCCACACTTGACTTAATGCTCCCCTGCAAGAGCTTAGAACTCAACTTACTTCTCTCCTGATTGGTCCTGCACTCGAATCCCTGTTGACTCAGGCAGTCAGAGTTCGCACAGATTCCTGGACATCTGCAGGGCAGTCTGAGTGTGTCTGTGCATGCACAGCAGTTCTGGTGCTCATTAAAAAAAATATATATTTTTTTAATTTTATGTTTCACATTTTTTATTTATTTTATTTCTAGGTGGGAGGGCTGCAGTCCTGCAGTCCGATAGCATGAGCCTCCCCTGCATAAATCATAACTGAAATGGTCCATCCAAGAAGGACCATTTCACGTATCCAGTTAAATAATTTCAACATCTGGACTGGTATACAATTTCAGAATAACTGTGTGTCTACATAATATAAGAGTATGACAGCAGTCAGCAAAGATTCATCTACTTACGAGGGATAAGAGGAATGATCAAAGCAGAAGAATTTATTTTTCATGGAGAATTGCTTTGATTATTTCTATGTGTGTTGCACTGTTCACCTAATAAGGGATAATAACCTTTGTGTGAATTTCTGCTTATCTTGCTAGAAGCTCCATTGTGCCTGACAGTGTTTCTTAAACAATCTGGAATTACAGAGCTGACATTAAGTATATTTTTATACTTTATATAACTGTTAATTGTTTCTTATCAGTACTGCACTGTTTTTCTTTATTTGCTTAACAGTACTGCACTGGTTTTATTTATTTTCTTAACAGTACTGCACTGTTTTTATTTATTTGCTTGATTGAATTATTTATTTTTCTGTGTCTGCATTAAAATTTTTGCTGACCTTTGGTTGAATTTTTGTTTCCTGATTTTTGCTGAATTATTTTTTTATTTCTGTTCTAAGGAATTTAGCACAGCAATTTACCTTGGACTAACTGGTTCTACACAGGGGGGGGGGGGGCTTTTAACTTTTTGGGGCAGCAGGGAGTTTGTGCTGAACTCATTCCAGGGTGGAAAAACTGGTCAAACAGCTTCTATAGTATCTGATTGCCTCACGGTGTGGCTTTGGAAGAGTATTTTATCTTGCTGGTATAAAAATATTACCTTTTTGTGAAGAGGAATGATCAAAGCAGAAGAATTTAATAAGGGATAATAACCTTTTTGTGAATTTCTGCTTATCTTGCTAGAAGCTCCATTGTGCCTGACTGAGAGTGTTTCTTAAACAATCTGGAATTACAGAGTTGACATAATTTTTTTTGCACTTTATCTAACTATTCAGTGTTTTTTTATCAGTACTGTGCTCTTTTTATTTATTTGCTTAACAGTACTGCAGTGGTTTTATTTATTTGCTTAACAGTACTGCATTGTTTTTATTTATTTGCTTGTCTGACTTATTTACTTTTCTGTATCTGTATTTATATATTTGCTGACCTCTGGTTGAATTTTTATTTTTCTCTCACTCTCCCACAGAACTGCTGTTGTATTCTTAACGTTGGTGGTTTTTGCTGTTGCCCACTCCTACTGTAAATTTGATCTTTGACACTCCTCCCAGTTCCATCTCATTAGCTCATTCTACCTAATACAGAGATCATTTGGGAAGGCCAAACCCCTTAGTTCCTTAACCTGAATTATCTTCTATTCCTCCTCTCTCTGTCTCTGTATGACTCTGTCATAGTCCATGTTAGAGTGAATGACTTGAGATGTACCTCCCTGGGCTATATAAAGAGAGACATACTTAAACTCTCTGAATATGTGTCCCAGGCGGGTATGTCCCTAGCCTTAAGCAGCATTCTACAGTCACCCAGAATGATGCCTCACTACAATCAGAAAATGATTAACTTTAATAATTGGCTTAGTTTCTGGTGTCATTCCAGGGGGATCCAGCACCTGACAGCCTGGGAAGATATGATCGACAGACCATGATGCTTTGCCAGAGATGGCCTGCATCTGTTTCACTTGGGCTTCAGGCTTCTGTCAAGGGCTCTTGCCTCCCCATAGTGTGTTTTTTTAGGAAAAGTGATACGGTTAAAACTACTAGCATAAAGATTTCAACAAAATGCAAATTAAAGGTCATGCTGCTAAACGCTAGGAGTCTAAACATATTGTTTAACATATATTATCAGACATAAAAACAACCTAACTTTCCCTTTCTCATACAGAACACTACACACCAAAAAGCAATTTAACCCAGAACTTTTCCAAACTGAACTCAAACAATGTAATTGGTCACCATTAAAATCTCTCCCAATCAATGAAGCAGTAGATTACTTCACTTCTACATTCCTAACTATCCTGGACCATCACACCCCATTACGCTCTGTTAGAAATAAAACTAAACCAGCCCCTTGGTTCACTAACAATACTAGGCAAAGAATCCTAATTAGAAACAAATCCTGGGTAAAATGGCGTTCTACTAAAAATCCTTCAGATCACCAAATCTTTAGACAACATAGAAATAATACAAAAACGCCATCCTGTTAGACAAAAAGAACTTCTACCTGCAGCACTCCTACCATAAGGAACCACAAAACTTTTGGACTAGCATTAACAAACTTCTATACCCAGGTCAATCAATCACTCCCAACCCACTTGGCTCCAACCCTAACAATCCCTCTCAAACTGCTGATGCCTTCAATTCTTTCTTCACAGATGCTATCCAAAATCTTGCTAGCCATCTGTCTCCTGATACGTCAAATCTGCCTACTTCTACCACTATCCCACCCTCTCCATTTCATATACAACCACTACCTACTTCCTTCATTGCTCTCCAAAGACTAAAACCTACCACCCCATCAGCAGACCAACTCCCAGCAGAATTCCTACAAAAAGGAGCTACAGCCATTGCTTACCCCATTTCCATTCTGATCAACAGAACCATAAGTGAAGGAATTATCCCATCCATCTGGAAAATTTCCCATATTATCCCATTACATAAAGGGGGACACTCCAATAACTACTCTAACTTTCGTCCTATAGCTTTGCTATCCCCTCTTGCAAAAATAATGGAAAAATGCATCCATAAGCAACTACTAAAACACCTTCTCCATAACAACTTACTTGCCAACTGTCAACATGGATTCAGACCTTTCCACAGTACTACCACTGCCCTACTATCCTTCACAGACAGCATCAATAAAAACCGTAACAATAATATTCTTTCTTCTGCAGTCTTCATTGATTTATCTAAAGTTTTTGATATGGTTAATCACCAACTCCTCCTACACATACTGAAATCCCTTTCACTTAATCCCCTAGCCATAAATTGGTTCAAATCTTACAGGCTGTACTCTGGCAAAATAAACTCTCTAATAACCTTCCTATTTCCCTCGGTGTTCCAAAGGGCTCCATTTTAGGCCCACTCCTATTTTCCATTTATATTAATGACCTTCAATCAGCAATCCCACACACCATCTGCATTCAATATGCAGATGACTCTACTATTATCTGTACAGCCATCTCTCAAACAGAACTTAAATCTCTTACCCAAAAAGCTTTCAACACTGTAGAACAATGGTTCTCTGACTGCTGCCTCCTCCTTAACCCCCCAAAAAACTAAACTGTTACTCTTTACACCAACCCAAAACTCCACCCCTATTCATCTCACACTCACATCTAATGATGGTACTGTTATTTCCACCGACACAACCACTAAACTCTTAGGAATAACAATAGGCAACAACCTCAAGTTTGATAGTCATATAAACAGCACAATAAAATCAGTGAACAAAAAACTGGGATCCCTTTATAGAATCAAGCCCGTTCTTTCACCAGTGGCTAGGACCACTTTAGCCAGAACCCACTTAATCTCAACTCTACTCTATGCTTGCCCTATATATACTAACCTTTCAAAAAATAACCTCAACAAACTGGCAACATCCTGTAATAATAATGCTAGATTTGCTACAGGCTCTCCCTTCAGAACTCATCACTGTCTAAACCTAAAACAACTAGACTGGCTAGAATTTTTTAACCATCTTAAATTTCTCCAGCTTACCATTGTCCACAAGACCCTGCATCAACCCACCAACACTCCAGTACTCTCTACCATCATTAAACCTTACAAAAACCTCAAGAACTTACACTCCTCAAACTGCTGATCAACACTTCAAGATCCAATAACTCATCAGGTGACTCACTGTATTCTAACTCTGTAGGAAAGCTATGGAATTTACTACCTACTGAACTTACAACTCAAATTTCTCTTTCACTCTTTAAAAAGAAACTAAAGCTATTTCTTAAGGCACACTGGCTATGCACCTGTACTAACCCCGACTAACTTCCTTCCTTTTAAACTAATAATTACTCTGAAACTCATAATATTACCCTAGAGCTGCAAAATACCATATAATTGCAAATACAATTTATCTATATGCTGCATATTGACCATCTATTGTACATCACCCAGTGATGCTTACTGCTAATGTTATCCTCACTGACTATTGTATTTGAATACATATAAAAAATATATATATGCTTTTTTATGCTTTTCTACAATTGTATATTCTAATTTGATCTGTTATGACTTTTGTATATTTAATTGGATCTATTATGACTGTTATATTTCTTTTTATGTCTTTCTTGGAGCTTTTCTCTCCGGGCCTCTACTGAAAATGGACATATATCCAGCTAGACTAGCCCGGTTAACAAATGTAAAATAAAATAACAAATGTAAAATAAAATAAATAAATAAACATGAAACTGTACTGATTGCAAGCATTTTTATCCCTGGAAAATGCTGACATCTGAACAGTCACATAAATCTAGTTCACAGCTGTGGAGAAAACCCCAGCCTTATTGGTTACTCATCCTATCATACATTCAGACCACAAACTGTGGGCAGTAAAGCCAAAGGAGGTGGAGTTTCAATATATATTAAAGACATACACACCTTCAGGGTGGTCAAACAGTATGACACACAGGAGACACTCCAGGTGCAGTTAACCATTGACAGAAGCCCTATACAAATCGTAGCTAGCTAACGGCTCCCAAATCTGACTCAGGATGCCCAATCCACTTATCTAGACCTCTTCAAATCTATCAAGATTCAACCCTTTACCCTGATCCTGGGTGACTTTAACTACCCAAACAGACTGGAATAACTACTCATGCCAGAACACAAATGCCCAGAGATTCCTCGGTTTTGTCGATGCAAATGGTTTGGAACAGCTAGTGAATACCCCCACAAGAGGTGATAATATCTAGGACTTGATATTAAACAGCATGCATAACCACTGCAGCATTCCTGCACTATCATCCTCCCTGGTAAGATCCGACCATAAAGTAGCTAGTTTTGAAGTCACCATCTTCCCCAACTCCCCTCTAGCTAGGGTCAAACAAAAAACTTCTCTAAAGTTGATTGCAGCCTCCAGAGGAATAGTATAAACAGCTTCACAGCCCCCTCTCCCTCTCTAGGAACTGGCACCAGTATCCAAAACTATACCAAAGCACTATACGGGCATTTATATAGATGTATGGAATCATGAATACCCAGCAGGACTAAATCATCCCCTGCAGGGAAGATTAAACTGTCTGGTGGACATCTGCAATAAATAAACTCTATAACAAAAGGAAAAAGTTGCTGCCCAGGACCAAGAAGGAGCAGGTGCCCTACTGGAAGCAATCTCTCTTTAGCCTGAACAAACAAATATGAGCACTAGTGAAATCCTCCAAAGCAAACTTCGACTCCAAATTGGCCACATCTGCTAGAGACAATCATAAGGCCTTCTTCACATATGAAGCAGTCTCAAAGAAAGCATCCAGATCTGTTCAGAACTGGTGGTCATGGGTGCCACATATACAGATGCTGTAGCTATATCAAACTTCCTGGCTGACAGATTCAGTGAAAACTTCACCCCTCTGTTCCTCCCATCAGTAAATCAAGAAATTCCCAGTACCTGACCCCTTTGCCTTATATTTAGGGAACAGGTCACTACTGCTCTCTCAAAAGCAAAAAAATACAGCCTTCTTGGGACCTGATAACATCCCAGGCTGCATCTTACATGAACTCAGGCAGGAACTTGCAGCACCATTAGGTGCGCTATTCATCCAAAGCCTGAGTACTGGCTTTGTCCCAGCTGAGTGGAGGATAGCCAGTGTCATCCCTTTGAACAAAGGTGGAACATCCACCGATCTGGAAAATTATAAACACATCAGCCTAACTAGCCTGATCTGCAAGGCCATGGAATTTTTTATCATGGACCTTATTAACAAGGACATTGGCAATCTCGAAACACTCAATCCCACACATTTTTGCATCATCGGGGGGGGGGGGTTCCATGTCTGTTAAATTTATTCAACTTCCTTGAGACAGTCACCAAAGCCATGGACAATGGGAAGACAGTGCACACCACCTACCTTGACCTGGCCAAAGCCTTCAACACTATTCCCCACTCAGGCATAATAGATACATTCTCTCAACTAGGCATCATTCTGTATGTTACTAGATGGGTAGCTAACTGGCTCACTGATAGTACCCAGCTAGTCAAAATAGGAGAAGCCACCTCAAGCAGTAGACCCATAACGAGCAGTGTACCCCAGGGTTCAGACTTGGAGCCTGTTATTTGGGATATACTTTCCTGAGGTGCATGCCAAAACCAGTGGGCTAGAGCTGACCAAGTCTGCAGATGACTGCAAGCTGGGTGCTGTCATCAATTCTGTTAGTGATGTGGACATCCTCCTAGAAGGTCTCACCCAGACAAATGACTGGTGCCAGAAACATGGCCTCAAGCTGAATACCAAAAAATGCATTATCATTCCCTTTGGGAAGAGTGATGTCCCCACAAATTATCATATTGATAATAACGTTCTAAGCACACAATCAGTCATAAGGGATTTGGGCACCTAGGTTGATAGCAGCCTAACTTTTGATGACCATGTTGCTTCTGTTGTACAGAAAGTTTTCTACATGGCCCACCTCATAAGTGAGGGGATCTCATCCAGGGACAAAGAGGTCATGACATCCCTGAATTCTTCCCTTATAAGGCCCATTATTGAGTACAACACCCTGTTCGGCATGTACCTTACAAAGCACATGCAGCAGCTGGAGAGACCACAAAGGTTCCTCACCAAGAGAATCCAGGGCTTCAAAGATCTACCATACAAAGAAAGGCTAAAAGCCCTATCCCTTTACTCAGTTTCATACAAATTCCTCAAAGGTGACCTCTGTCTGGCATACAAGGCGATCTCAGATCCCACCTTGATGGGACTGCTACATATCCGCAAGTCAAGCTCCACTCGAGTAACCTGCACAAGTAGCCTCAACCTGGTCTGTGACATCAACAGGACTTGTTGGCAGGACAGATTTGTGTCCCAGAGACTCCCACATCTGTGGAATAGACTCCCTCTCCATGTCAAGCAGAGTACCTTTTTACCCCCTTTTAACTGCAATCTGGGCAACTGGATAGGAAACAGAAAATACATTGCTGCGATTCCACCCATGTCCCTGCTGGACGGGGACATCAGGTGCTGACTTGTCTAAACATGGGCTAAACTCTTAGCTAGACTTATAAGGGCCTCAGGGCCAATAGCCTAGTAACGTCCTATGATCCTATGATTTGCCCTAATCACAGAGACAATGCAAATAATGTGAGGAGATGTGATTTCTAATCCAGTGGTCTGAATATTGAGCAATGTGTTTAACGGTTAAGGATAAGAAATACAATAACTAAGAAGGGAACTGAGTTTTCCTGAGCTGGAATTCTGGTAAACCACATGCCACCTTTTATAGGTATCTCATTCAACCTTCCATTTATTTTATTTATTTATTTATTTACATTTGTTGAGTGGGAAAATCCGACTGGACACTGGTCCTTTTTCAGCTGAGGCCTGGGGAGAAAAGCTCCATAATAAAAACAACAATTAAAAACAGCAATATATCACAAGTTACAAGAAGTATGAGTATGTTTTGTTTAACAATAGTAGTAAACAGATATAGTTCAAAATGAAATTAAGTATTTAGTTAAATGGTACAACACTTATATCATTGGTGCCATAAAGACTAGCAAGTATTTTCCCGGTCAACAAATGTAAAATAAAATAAAATAAATATTTTAATAGCTGAGCTAGCAGCTATTACCCTTGAATAACAGTGGCTAAGATTACAGCTGAGCTATAGGTTTACAAGCAATGTATTTGGCTGCAATCCAAAGGTAGTTAGAGGGGTGGAAGAAAGGGATTAGAGAGGTTGAGGAAGAGATGTTAGAGAGGTTTGTTACAGGGGCATGCCCAGTGCTCTTTTAGATGAGATTTTAGAGCAGCCTTGAAGTTAGTGCGTGATGACACAGACATTATAGTGTGAGGAAGGGTATTCCATAATTTTGCTATGGAGTAGGAGAAGAGAGCTTCTCCAGCAGAGTTCCTGGTTCTAGTTACCTGTAATTGATTTTTCTTGCTGGAGCATAGTGGTCTGGTGGTATAATAGGGTTGGAGTAGACTTTAGAGAGAGGGGACTTTTAGAGGATGATTTAGTAGTTTGTGGGCAAGTGAGAGTTGGTACCATTGGAGGAGCTGAGGGAGTTCTAGCCAGCCTAGTTCAGTAAGTGAGGTGCAGTGGTGGCTACGGTAGTTTGCGCCAGTGGCAACCCTTGCTATTTTGTTGTAGCAAGCTTCAAGTTTACCTAACTCACTTTGCCTTAGGTTGGTAAATATTGGAGAGGCATAGAATAGGGTGGAGATAAGGTGGCTATTTGCAACTGAAATCTTGGCTGTTTTGGTGAGGAATTGCTTATTTCTGTATAAAGCTCCTAGTTTTTGTGTACTTTTTTATGGTTAATGAGATGTGGATGTCAAACTTAAGGTTATTGTCAATTTCAACTCCAAGTAGTTTGGTGTGGTCTGTTGGGAGGATAATCGTGTTGTCATTGGCTCTAATATTAAATTGTGGGTGTTTAGATTGCGTTTGTTGGGTTGGAAGATGAGGAGTTTTGTTTTGCTTGGGTAAAGTATTAATTGTACATCTAAAAACCAAGTTTCAACTGAGGAAAAGGTTTCCTGTGTGGTCTTTTGAAGATCAGGTAGGGAGTGGGTTCCATACGAAAAAAAACTTTCAACCCTAGCATCTTAAGCATTCTGTAATTACTTAAGGATCCTCAGAGACTAATGTTGCCAGAATATTTTTTTCATGATATGGTGATATCTCTTTCTAGATGTAAAAAGTCTTTCTAATATCAACAGTCACACTTAAATTAACTGTCAAATTTAGCTTTATCCTCTGAATTTAAAAATGCAAGAGAACATACATCTCAATTTCTTTGCTTACAAATTCGACACATACTGAAAATAATTCAGGGAAATGAACTGTTAGCTTTGCATAACTACACACAAGCAGCAATCTTCACTAGAAAGCAACAATGGAGTTAGAAAGACTATGGGATCTGTATAAAATTCAGGCAGTCCCTGGGTTAAGGACGAGATCCGTTTTTTTAGTCTGTCCTTAAGTCAAATTTGTATGTAAGTCGAAATAAGTACATATGGTTCTTATAAATGTCACTTAATTAAATATTTGCCTCAGTCCAGTATTTATTTTACTTTTCTTTGCATGTAAAATACTTTAGAAACACTTCCAAGTAAAAAAAAAAATCTTAAACTTAATACTGTATACTGTAGTAATAACAATAACAACAATACTGTAAGTACCGTGTAATAACAGTACAGTAACTATGTTCATACACTAGAATACAGTAGAATGTTCCATACAAATAATATATATATATATATATATATATATATATATATATATATATATATATATATATATATATATATATATATATATATACATGTTAATCTTACCTCTTTTTAAGCTTCACTTCACATTTCTCAACTACAGGCATCACCCATGAATGGTTTCCACTCTTTCCTGAGCTTTCAGACTTCTGCCAGACCTCCTACTGTCACCTAGACCTTAGTGAGCCTCAATGGCATTTGCCCATTCTACTGTACAGTACAGTACAGTACAGTAACTGCTTCAATACTGTACTGTTCAAGGCAGTGGTCTTAACCAATCAGATTACCAGCAAAGCAATCTCTTAACCAATCGTATCTGTTGTTCTCTGTGAAGGCAGAAGCAACTGCTCTAACAAGACATACGAGCAGCTTCATGAATGGGGAAAATGGAGAAAAGGAAAGTACAACATAATTCTTCATTTCAAGGTAAGATTTAGGAAACTTTAAAGATTTTTATTTATTTTCATATTATTTCTGACATTGCAGCAGCCTGTTCTTATCTATGGGTTATCCTTAAGTCAGATGTCTGTAACCCTGGGACTGCCTGTATTCAGTTAGAAAGAATAGTAGCATAATTACATATATGAAGTGGTATTAGAAGGCAGTGTGAGTCATAAAACGTAGTAGCTGGAATCTGTCATGGAAAGAACATACGCACAAATGTAAGAAACAAAAGGTACTGTTATCTGCAATGAGATATGTGTTGGATGGCTGACTCATTTCACCAACTTTCACAAAAAAAATATTTAAAACAAAAATATGAAGGATTTCTTAAAAGGACATCACCCTCATAAAACTCTTATTTTTATATATGACTTTCAGATCGTACAAAACGTTGAAGAAATAGGAGGTGACTGAAAAAGAGTGGTCCCTGTCTCCAACAGCCCTTGATGTCCACAAAGGCACTTATTCGAATTCCCATTTACACAAACATGTTTTAAGTGGACATAATGTATCCATAATGGGCTCTACTATGCTATTTTGCCAAACAGAAGAATGACAAAGCACAAATATTAAAAAGAGGTAAAGTACCATAATGTTTTTGGATGTTGTAGAAAACTGATAGATGCCTTGGGGACAGAATTAGCGAGTATTTTTGTGATATTAGAAATTTAAATAGAACTAATGCATTAGCCAATCATATCATTGGCAAAGATGCCACACATACTTTTAAATTTATAGTCATAGAGATAACAAAGTTAGATGGGAGAGTGGGAGATATAAGGAACAATACAGAAGTTTAAGAAACCACATGGATCATTGGATTAAGAGCTTATGATGGGAAGGGGTTGAATGACAAGATACTCATGAAACCCATCTTCAAAGTTAGACCTATACATAGGAAAAAATGTACTTGTAATTTATACTTCATTTTTCTACAGTCCCTGTTTTAATATATATGTCCTTGGACTAAATTGCTGTAGCATTTTGGTTTTTACTTACTACTTGATATGTGACGTTCTCACAATCAGGATGTTGTTCTTATTAGAATTAGGAAATGATGTAATTTTTTTAATATATTGTATATATTTGTTATACTTTTTACACTAATTAAGTCAGGAAATGATGTAATGTTAACTTAGGGCATGATGTAATGTTATTTTTATATAGAAGTGTTGATTTTTCATTGCCAGTTTATATGTCTGAGGAAGCAGTTCCTAATACTGTGAAAGTACTTATGTAATGATTAAAGGACTTTTTGTACTGACTCTGGAGCCATCGTTTGCTTTTCTTCTTCTTTTGCTTGCTAAAGTACCATAATGTTTTTGTACGGTGTAATCTTACTTGTATATATTTTAGATAAGGTATTCAATGAGAAGTAATGCACCAGACAAAGTTAGTGAGACTGGAGTTTATGTAGATTTATTTTATTTGTCCATCTTTCAGATGCCCTGAAGTAGCTATAAACAGCATGAGACCCTACCAGAAAACCATGTTCTATTTTTAAGGTTGCAGGTAGACCATATTGACTAACTGTTAAATGGATCTTTCAGCCCCAAGAAGAATTTATTTTGGCATTTTGGAGGTAATGTTCAAGAAGAGAGCTGTGTTTGGCAGGGATGGCTACACGCATCATACTGTATGTGCTGGAAGTATATTGTTTCCATTACACCAGGCAAAAAATTCAGCATTCTGTAGAAATCATGACTGTGCGCGTGTGTGCTCATGCCCAGCTGTGAATGCTCTGATCTCAAAACTCCCTGTATTCCATTGGTAACATATCATTCCTGAATTATCCATTGCAGATAGATACTTTTACAGGATCCCTTGTTTTCTTCACCTTCCCCTGTGGTGAACTGTTTAGATGATTCAGTCTTCCATTTTTTTAGTCTACCAGACATACCAATTATTTATCCTGACCAAAACTGCCAAGAAAATGAAGCTGTAGCTGCCCCAGTGTACTAGCTGTGACTGTGCCATGACTGAGCCTCAAAAGATCAGATTAGGTTGCATTGAAAGCAGATGGAAGATGAAGGTATGCACTTCATATAATTTTGTATATGGAAGGGTTTTCCTGTTGAGTCAAGTTGCTTGCATTGACAGGATCTGGAAGTGGGCTTCCTAAGCATAATTCCATATCTAGTGTATGCATTTCTTTGTATGATGTATAATTCTTTGTTACAACATACATTTGCAATCACAGTGCATTCTTTGCAGTCTTAGTGGTACTCTGTAGAAGGATTTCTAAAATATACCCTATCATAGCTATTTCTCTGTTTTTATCACCACAGTTTTGCCACAAATATGTTCATGAGACATTTACGTCTGTACACTATAACAATTTAACGTGTTTATCTAAACATATTTCCTTTGGACTGACAGTCTACCCTGCAACTGCAGCTGAAGTTCTCAAATGAAAAATAGAACAACTTATTTTTGATTTTTCACCATTATTGTGTTTTATTTTATTGTATGACTTAATTTTGTCACTCCTTCATCTTGCACCTATTCAGGCATTCAAAATTACATAGAATGTCTTTACACCATGTAACACACACGGTAGAAATAATGAAAGACAGACATGATGCAGGATTCATTGGTTTATACTTTAAAATGTGCCACTTTACAGAAGTGTCAGACCATGTGTTTACTGAGTTCATTAGGCTAAGTAACTGATACATTAATGGTACAAACAGTTACCAACAAATTTTCCCACGCTTTAAGGACAAAACTGAGTTATTATTTAGGGTCTATATCAGAACATCGAAGTTTTAAAAATTTGAATGCTCTAATATCGACCAGTTTTAATCGAATGCTAAAAATAGTGAATCTGCAGAACACCGAATTCTTTCCTAGGGAAAGAATTTGGTTGGCCGGTTCTGTGGCTTTGCTATTTTCAGCACTGTGGTGGAGATTTATGGGTCAGGTTCAGGTAAGTATACGATTGTGTGGTTGTTAGGATTAGGGCATGGGTTAGATGAGTTAGGGTTAGGGCGCGAGTTTGGTGAATTAGGTTTAGGGGTGGGTTAAGTGAGTTAGGGTTAGGGCGCGGGTTAGGTGAGTGTGCAATAGTGACGGACCTTAGGGTTAGGGTTTGGGTTAAGATAAGTGGATAGATAGTAGTGCATGTATAGTTTAGTGTAGGGTTAGTTGTAGGATTATAAGTGTATGTGTGTGTATTGATGTTTTTTAGGTGTGCTTGTGTTGTGTGTATGTGTTTCGGAATAGCAAATTTTTTCCCAAGGAAAAAATTCGCTGTTCTGAATGTTTGCTATTATGTGGTTTAGATATTTTAGGTTCGGTGAAATAGCATTCGCTATTTTCATCTTTTGATAATGTGATATAAACGCATTATTTAGTTTCATATTTTTATGATATGGTGTTGTTTTTTTCTAGCCCTACAAGCCATGATTCCTCTTTATCTGAAAGACTCAATTTCTTCTACTAAGTAGCTCACATACTATGTGCTGCCACCCCAGGGTTTTAGTGAGACTGAGTTCATGACCAGTGTACTCTGTAGGGGTTAATGCTTTCATAACTTTTAAACAGTATACAGCTCTGGTCCCATAACAGTCATGTTTTTTATTTAATATTTTCTTATAATTCAGTAAAACACTGTTCTTTGTTATAAATTTGCTGTTTTTGTATACTTTATATGTAACTGGTTTGTTATTTCACTGTTTGTTAATGTTTTAAAATGTTTCATGAATAGACATCTAAATAAAAGTTGGATTGAAATCAAAGAAAAATAGAGACAGATATCAGCCTTGAAAGGGTTTATCTTGTGATCTTGGCTAAACCTGGGTGAAACACTTGATAAAAGCAATATGAAGGAAGGACTGAAAGCCTGAATGTTGGAAGGAGCACCATTTTTGTGTAATAGGATATATGGTTCCCCTTCATATAATCGAATTACAAGAAGCTCAAAATGCACTAGCCCGAAATAACAATCTCGAAACAACAAAATCACAAAATTGCAAAAGTCCGACAGATAAAACCACGAAAACAGCCATAACCACATAAAAAGCTCAAAAAAACTGAAAACACACTTTATTATATTAAACTGAAACATCGCAAGAAATCCATAGAACGTAACTCAACAGATCCACATGAAGTGCCAATAAGATCAGCTTCAAATCAAAAAAGTGCCGATAAAATCTGCTGCAGATGAAACAAATTATCATTTCCCAAAGTCCACCATAGCATAAAGGAACAGTGCTTTGACTGACTTTAATCCTCCCTGCCGTATATGCATAAATCTCAAACATAAATAGCGTATCTCATAACTTCATTAATCTTGCAATTGCCATCAGGAAATCCAAATCAGAGTACGTAGATCTATTTTGCAAAACATTCTCAAACTTCACGTCTACTAATTACCTTTCATTTTTTGGTGAAGGAGGTGCACCACAGCTCATTCGTATTCTGAGCTCGTCTACCCTGTCTTGCTCTCTAGATAATACACTCATGAGTACCGACAGGTCTGTTGATCTATGCCCTATCAAAGACTTCAGTCAATGGTGCCATGCCTCCATGCTATTTTACATGCAAGGTAAAAATAACATATTCAGTTCATCCATGTTACAAAAAGGATTGGGAAACAACAATGAAAATCTTAAAAATCTAGATGTAGTGCCGAACTTTCTAACCTTCTCTAATATGTACCAGTCCTAAAAATATTTCAACAAGTCTTTACCATCAGTTGGAAAAAATGGCTTTTAGTTGTTCAAAAGCACTACTAACATTACATTCAGGTAGAAACACTAACCCAACTAAGCACTTAATATGTAACTGGAAATTAAGATTGGTATTATATAGATGTGCAAGACTCAACTGTTGCACTTTTCTCCAAATATTTTGTGAGAAATGAAATAAGCAACCTTTGGGTTTTACACCCTGTAGATTGAATAAAATACTCATTCTTGCTGCTATCTCAAAATCACTTAATATGTATTGCACACACAATTCAAAACCTAGCTCATCCATTAAATGTAAAACACAGCACCACATGTAATTGTAACATTTAAGAGATTTCTTACTCATTGCACAGTATAGCAAGGGTACGCTTTTATGAAATCCTCCGCATTTGATTAAACCATGAATACTGTATAACTGACGGCACATTATACACTTATAAAATAAAGTGCCGTCTACAAGCCAAATGGTAGCAGTGCTTAGGTCAAGTAGATTTTGTTTAGTGGAGAAAACCATAATAGATGTGTCCATCACATTATCTGCCATACATTTACTTAGAAATACTCCCGACTTACATGGAAATTGTTTCACATCAATATCTGTTATGTTCTCTATGTGGTAACAGACCTTGATCAACTCAGCCAAAGCAATATTTGAAGTAAAACTGATACCCAGCCAAACGGCAACCACAAAGCCTTCTTTAACTATGCTAGATGCCCAGCACTGTGCAGAGCTAATAGTAAATTATATCAAATACTCAGACCCAGAGGTTATTGCCGATCTGCTAGTGGATACATTTAGCTCTACCCTTACCCCACTCTCATCTCTTACATTCCCAAATCTCATATTTGCATCTACATCACCCCCACAAATACCCCCTAAACAAGTCTTCAAGGCACTATCGAATGCCAAGAACACTGCTTCTATGGAGCCAGATAACATACCGGGCTATTTACTAGCCTCTTGAAACAGGCTGGCCAAACTGAAACAGAACCTGCTAGACTACCATACAGTGGCTATTCTGTGTTAACATTGAAACAGGCTTTGTGCCAGATAAACTCAGGACTAGGAAGTTGCATTGTCATTGGAATGAAGTAATTGCTACTCTGGAAGGGTGGAGGTTTGAAATTGTTTTTTGACTTCCACGAGCTGCAGCAGATGTTAGCAGGGTTATCTGTGTGTGTGTATTATTGACACCTAGGTGCTAAATTCTGTCAGTTTCAAGCAATGGGGTGGTTGCATGGGAACCAGAAGTCAGATGGCCGGATGTATGTGATGTCATTCTGTAATCCATCACTAAAATAATGTTTAAAACTAGGTGATACTGAAGTCTTTGAACACTCTGTTTTTGTAACCTGACAAAGAAGGATCTCTCACCTACTATATCTTGCCTGCACTAGTAAGTAACCAAGGAATAAATAATTCTTTAGATTGGTCAGGAAAATATAGTGAGGTTTGTTAAGTATTTTGTTTTGTAACTGTGTGAACCTGTCCACCTGTGTTATTTTTAATATTTCTTGTGATTGAAACTCTGGTGTTTACTGTAAATAGATATTTAGTATTTTCATGCTCTTTTATTAGTTATTAAATATATTTAAACATTTTATTGTTGCTAGTCCTTTAGAGAATATTTAACCTTTGAGAGTACTTATATATATTGGTGACACTGTGGCCACTGCTGAAAGCGTGGCTGTTTGGTCAACATTACCATTTGTATTAATATTAATTTCACTCAGTATACTTGTGTACCCTTGCAAGAACCTTAGAATGGCTGGCTTTGGGGTGTTTGGTGGCAGTGTATAGTCTGGGCAAAAGGGGACATAGCTAGTAAATTTGTGCCAGCCTTTCCCACGTGTGTGTGTGTGTGTGTGTGTGTGTGTGTGTGTGTGTGTGTGTGTGTGTGTGTGTGTGAGTGTATGTACGTGTGTGTAAATAAAATCTCAAAGGGTGTGCGGGTCAGCTACTAGGGGCAGGTACATGAAGCAGTGGTTTCACAGAGACGGTGGTGGATGATCTCTTTTGGACACTCAGCTGATGTTTCAGCTCTACAGCTGTGCCAGAGGGGGAGTCTTATTGGCAACCTGGAGGGAAACAGATAGAGAAACCCAGACCCCGGACTGAGTGCGTTCCCTGTGTGGTCTTAACAGAAATTGTGCTTGATGCAGGGAACTGCATCAGGAAACACTGAGTGTATCCATTTTTGCTCCATGCTAATATACGACTCCAGTGCCAGTGGTGAGAATTCAGGCTCCTTGATTGCTGGCCCAGAGTGGGAACATCACACACCGCATAGCTTATTATGTAAGGTATGATGTTCAGGATCAGAGATATGATCATTTAACTGTATTTCACAAACATCAGGCCAATCATTAAGCATAATACCTCCTTTGGTATTTACCTGTTCAAACATTAACACAGCTCAAATGCCCACAACACTTTCTTACTAAGAAAATCAAGGGAGTATTTACCTATTCAAACATTTAACACAAATCCAACAATGGTGCAGAAAATCTCAAAGCCTTGCCCTTCTTCTTAGTGTCATTTAGGTACCAAGCGGTAATCTCTGCCTCACATATAGAACTTCAACAGACCCTATCCTGTCAGACTTATTGTATGTTTACAAGTCCAAATGAAGGCATAAGTACTCTCTCACAAGATCTAAATCTCCTTTGCAGCATAAATGGAGCACGTTTGTGGGATTAATATGCATTGCAGAGAAAACAACTTCTTTGGAGTCAGCTTCCTTTTTACATCAACCAAAGTACTTCTCTTATACTATTCACATGTAATCTGGATGAATGGATAGATAACTGCAAATTCACCCCTGGTCAAATAACTTTGACCTCATGGATAGGGACAACATGTAAATATTCTACTCATCTCTGGGGTTATTCATACTTAAAACATAAGGGCTAAAAACTTCATGGAAACATATGCTAGATTTCTAAAGATCCTCACATATTAAAAACCTAGTAACTATCTATGAACCTATAGTCTATAAACCTATTTAACCACTTTAATGGAGCCATTGACCACTTTCTCTTATGTGGTACAACACTCCTAAAGGGAATGTATGAAAAATAAACCTAATATTAAAGCCAGAAATGAGTTTCTGATCAAACATGGCAGGAAGCTTGATAATTTGCCAATCATCTGAAATATACAAATATAAGAAAATTTGCAATCTTTGAGCCAGTACAAGACATGGAGTTGTAACCACTTTCAAAAAAAATTGATTAGCAAAGTTGTTTACATTCTAACTGGTTGGAAACTAGAACTGTAAGAATTCAGAGTCAGAGTTATGAAATGACCTAGTGCAACACCACATCAGGTCATGTTGGCAGTGCAGTCCACTTGCTTAAATGAGTGACTCATATTTAACAGTCAGAAGAGCCATACATGACTCTGAAGCAGATATCATTTTTTTCACTTCAGATTGCTTAGAGACATTAGAAAACTGATAGGCATATCAGAAACAGCAAGCACTTCAAATAAATATGTATATACAATGCAAATGATTAACTACTTGTTTTCAATGATTTACTCTGCTGTCTTAGTAATTGAGCTATCTTAACTACAAGAAGCAGAAGTCTTCCTAGGCAAAATTTCCTCACTATCACACCAGGAAACTTGTTGTTTGCTGTGAAATGTACTGTAAGAGAGTGGGATGGAATGGGAGAGGATGATGAGGCAAAAAATGCAACAATATGAATTCACTCAAAAAACACACAAAAGGCCTTGCAATAAGTTGTCAGCATCATCAGGAGATGGCCTAACTTCCAGTGATGATGATCTCATTGGAGCTATTACAGAAGCACACAGCAGATAAGATTGTATCATTGTTGTAAAAAGGAACAGTGCAGAACAATCAGAAAAGATCAGGTCCCCATCCCAAGTTGTGGAAACAGAGAAATACAGTTATTGGGACAAACACAGTTTACCATGAGTTGATAATGTCAGAAAATTCAGGATCTGGCTTCAATGTAACACATTTGTTGATTGTGTTGATGTTCACTAATTTTACTTTGTGTACAGTTTTAGAATTTACTGTGTTCTAATCTGGTCTTAACTAATGTTCAGCCACTTTACACAAAGTTTATTTGAGTGGAAGGCATGCTGGATCAGAAATTCATGATAAAAATGAAAGCTACTTTGCCCACTACTGCCAGCCAAAGAATATTAGCATGTAATAGTGATTTCCCAGAACAATACAATACAATAAGAAAACCTTATAACAATTTCAGCTAACCAGAAGTGTTTTTGCATTGCTGCTTTCTGATTTTTTTTAAATAATATTGGAAAAACTGAATGACTGTTAAATCAATACCATTATATCTATATATTTCCCTTTAAGATGCTTTGTAAACTAGTTCTAAACTTCTTTTTAATAATACTGCACAATTGCTTTTAGCATTTATCATTCATTTCTTATATTAACACATGCAATTGTTTAATTGGTGAATTAGTTGCACAAGTAAGCGTAAGTATATTTTACTTAACTGTCATTTATGCATATTTGTTGATTGATTACTCATACATCTGTGCTCCCAGTATCATCAGGCCATCATCTGTGTCCTTTCTTATTTTTTACCCCATGTGATTATTCCCAGTGACAGATTAGCTCTTACCTCCATTAATTATGATATCTTTATAAGGACTCCATAGTGTGTTGTGTACTTCACGTGTACACCATCTTCCTTTATAGCATGTACTCGAGGAAGAGTGAAGGAAGCAAGAGGTAAGTTATTGATTTGTGTCTTCTTATTCTGTCTTGGAGAAAGATTATGACACAGCAAACACTACATACTCAGAGGGAAGGTAAGAAATTGCTCATCATCTTTAGGTTCCCTATTGCCTTGAACATATATTTATAAACTTTTGGAGCACAGTTTTCACTTCATGATTTTTTGTTGTTTTTTTTTTTAGATTTTAACAGCAGAGTAAGTGGACACCTTTTATAATTAGTGAAATGTGACTGTTACTTGATGTTCAGTATTTGATGCATAGTCACTTTTTTATGAGGGGGTCATTCAAATCCAGTAAGCCATGAGGAAATCCTCTACTGTGCATAGATGATTTTTTTCTAACCAAGGGGGTGAGAGTGGATCAAGCTTAGGGGTGATTCTCAGCATGTTTACTTTGGAAAGGAAAGGTTCAGTGCAGAGGTATTTTTCTCTCTGAACCAAGGGATTAGTAATCATGCAGTCTGGGGGAAAAGAGTGTTACAGAAGTTGAGGAGAGAAAGTTGCCATATAGCCTGCCTTCTAGAAACAAAACAAATGGTTAAAGAGACTAATACATTCCACAGCAGTAAGTACACTATGGTCATAATAGACCATAAATGTGGAGTTGGAAAAAGAGGGATAATCATTCTCTTTGACAAACACTTGCAAATAAACAGAAATTTGTAAAATGCAATAGCATAGACAGGTGAGTTTTTTGGAAATATAAAATAAATTCACAGTTCAGCATTCTAGGAAAAATATGCATTTCACAAAGATAACTTAGGGTTCTTTGTGTGGAATCTTTAAAGCATAAAAAGACAGGGAAACAAGTAATGACATCATTCTGGCAGTTAATTTTACTCTTACATTTGACCTAAAAGTATACAATTTATTGGAAAAGAGAGAGTATCATACTAGAGCCCAGAAATAGTTTGCATATTGTCTAAGAAATAATGTCTGGAAAGACTGCTGGGGAAAACAACCATGATGACTCTAGTGGCATTATTTTATCATATTATATAGAAAGAGAGTATTAATCTTAAATACATTTTTGTCCCTCCAACAATGAATTGATTTATTTATTTAGCAGACATCAAGGAGAAAGCAACATTAGTTGCAACTCCATATGTGCCAAGTAGAGACAAATAATTATAAATCACGGAGATGGGCTCATTAGAAGTTTAAGAGAGAAAAGGATTAGGAAACCATCACAGAAATAATTAATGATCTTTTCAAGAGGAATGAAAAATGAAGGGAAGATGTGGATATTTACTGGTAAAGGGCTATAAAGCTGTACTAAGAGCCAAGTTTATGACAAAGTAAGATAAAAGAAAAAATAAGGGCAGTATTTTGTGGAGGAAAGAAATCTAGTTAAGAGTACAGAAAACAAAGAGAATTATAGATGAGGGTTAAGCAACAGATTATCTACACGAGAGTTATGGAAATTATGGTTGTAAGATCTTGGGGCAGGTAGGATACAATGATGTAGAAAATAACCAATTATGTGCCTTTTCCTGGATAGTGGTTCCAAGAATTTGATAGTAAGGGAATGGAAGACTCCAGTTTCTGACTGTACTCACCACACTACCCACTTTACTTAAGGTTTGCAGACCACATTCTGTTCCCCTTCAATATTGCTGGTTTAGTAGGTACTTAACCAAAAGAATTGTACAATATTTTCAATACCTTTATGTTTCTACTAGATTTATCATTATCTTGTTAGAGGTTATTGTTTTAGTTGTATTTATTTGTGGACTGTTTCATCATTGCATTTCCAATAGTGTATTTCTTCTGTGAATTTGTAATAAATATTAATGTGCCTATACTTTATATTATTTCATATGTTTAAAGTTAGTGGAAAAAAGTACTTGCACTGAATCTTGGAAATATGTACATTATCTGGAGTTTCTTTATCGTTACTTGTTAGAGTTAAATTGTTTTTTGTATCTGTTGTTCTGCTTTACAAATCCAATAAATTACTCAGTTAAAAAAGGCAACATCAAAAACATGCGAGTGCAAAACATGGCTGCATATCTTTCCTCTACTGAGAGTAAGCCAGAAGACCATACATGATCCCAAAATAGCTATGCAACTAGTAATAGATGCCACTCATAAGAACCATGAGCTGATATATATGGCTATTCACAGAGCTATAATTTCATAGGTATTCTAAGGCCAGTGAGTCATATGATCATTTACACTTGCCAATATTCTCCCGCAAGCCACACCTCTTCTTACCAGGAGTACAATACCAGTCAATCACAGAGTAAATTTGTGAGTACCCATTCAGTCAGCTAATGTATGTTTAAATGAAGATAACAAATTGCATTGTTTGACATGTAGGGTATGTTTATTCCAGTGGTTTGGCAGGATCTAGGTTATAAATCATTCTTCCACCATGTTTATTTATTTGTGAAAATGTAGGTCTCTGATATTGGACTTGCAGAGACGAAGGAGGTCTAAGTCAATCAGGTCTCTAATGAAGTGATAAGCAAGACAATATCTTCCATCAAAAGTCTCTAAGACACTGAATAAAGGGATATGGCTCCCAGCTGGACTTTGTAGTTTAGGAACTTTACCCAGTAAATTTTTTGTTAGGAACCTTTGAAGTTTTTCTAATTGTTTAATTTATTTAGTAAGATACATCCTTAAGGGGGTGTTATACTCAATAATTGACCCAATTAGTTATGAGTATAAGGGATAATTAAATCTTTACACCTTGACGATATTCCTTTGTCAATTACCTATGCTAAATAAAAAGATTTCCTAGCAACCATTTTAACATGATAGGCAAAAGAGAGGAAGCTAGCAACCCAAGTACCTAAGTCCCTGTCTTTATTTTGGTTTTGTAGAGGTGTGTTGCCTAAAGAGTATGATAAGGGGAGGGATTATCTACTAAAAGTAATGACACTACAACTTTTTTGCATTTAGTGTGAGTTCATTTTTAGTAAGAGTAAGAGTTTACCAGGGAAATTTTATTCTGGAGAGTTTGAGTGCTATATGGTAAATTAATAAAACCCACAGTTTACTGTCATCTGAAAACAAAGTTAGCCAGCAGTCTAGGATATCTTCATGGAGATCTGAAAAGTAACTATCAAAAAAGACAGGTCCCAGCATTGAACCCTGAGGGACACTGATGGTTGCAGTCATACTTTCTCATGAGGCACTTAGAACTCACACTTTGTAGGTTGTATCTTTCAGCCTTTTTGTTATCAGTCTTACTATGTGAGCCAACTTTAAAGCATTTAGCTTTTGTATAATGCCAGAGATACGAAATGATGTTGAAGGTCTTGGTCAGGTCAAGATATGCTTTGTGCTCTGCATGGCCACAATTTATAGCCTCTGTAGCCCTTTCAAAGAAGTTTACCAAATTAAATAAACAAGATCTTCTGTTCACAAAGCCAAACTGTTAGGATCAAGTCTAACAAGATTATTCTCATCACAGTTTAGGAGATCACTTACACAACTCCAGAGGCATAGATGGATAAAGCCCTAACTACAGTCCAGGCAACCTAGGTTCAGATAGTAGCTCAGGCAACTGACAGAGTGGCATGGAGGAATGGGCATGCCTATCCTGGGGGGGGAAGGTTGCATGTGTGTGTGTGTCTCTTATGATCCCTGCTGGAGACTGAGGACATTGCTGGAGGAGGTGTGGTCTCAAATGTTTGCAGGTGGATCTGGCTGAGCTGCTACAGTGGTGGAGTAATACACTGCTTGCTCAAATTGCATTCCCATCCTGGACCGAAACACATTTCTATGACAGAGGGGGAAATGTGTAGGTCATGCAGTAAACCCCCCCTTGATGGATGCAAAAACATGTCAAGCCCACCAGCATGCCCTAAGAATCCATGACCAGCCCCAGCAATACTAGAGTAATTCAAGGGAGTATGGAGATAGCTGATAGACCTGGTGTGGATGTGGGCACTGGGGTGCTAGGTCAGTAACAATGAAGGAAAGGAGGGGCCAAAAAACAGTTTATGAGGTCACTTACAATAAAGTCAAATTTGCAGATGAGGTTTGTTAGACTTATAAGTCTGTTGTTACATGGGTCAATTGTAAGAGTACCCTTACGGAGGGACACCACCTCTGCAGTGTGCCATTCATCAAAGATGAGACTATTAAATAAGTAACCAGGTATATTGCCAGGTAGCACAGAGTAAGCATTTTTGGTCTTGGTCAGCACTTTCTATGACTAACCTTTGGACAGAATGAGGGAGTAAGTAATTCACATATTGTGTGTCTTTGATTGCAAGTCTACAAGCCTCAGGGATAAAGATGGCACTAATTGTTTTGCAAGGATATTTGCAATGTCTGTTAGGTCTTTATAAGAACCATCATTTTGAATAAGTGTCTAAGCAAAGCAAGGGCTTTTTGTTTTTGCTTTCTCATGTGGCTAAGGAAGGATTTGTATTATCTTTTGCTTCAGTGGTAAGTCTAACCTCATAGGCTTGTTTAGTGAACTTAATTGTGTTCCTCAGTGGGTTTTTAATGTTTCTGATATTATCCTTGAGAACAGAGGTTTTGGATATAGTAAACAGTTCTAAGATTTTATTTCTTTTTTTTATAGTTTATTTTTTGCAATTGTCTACCATGGTGGTTTATTTCTGAATTTCCCATGATTATTGTTTCTGGTATTGTCTGCTATCTGAGGGCATGAGCAATGTAGTCATAAGTGAATGTTGACATTTCATCAAAGAACAAGTAAAGACTGGTATGTTTGTAGTCCTTAAATTCAATATAGTTAGTTGCAATAGCTTTTGGGAGTTTAAAAGAAAAATGTCAAAAGTTTACGGTCAGACTTCACTAGGTAAAGAGCTAACAGAGAAGTAGTATGAATGGTGGCCATGTTTATAAGAATTGAGTCAACAATTCTGTGTCACTTAGTAGGATTATTTTCCAATTGCACACTGGATTTTTTTTTATTCATCTATGAATTTTTTTTGCATATTTAACATTGAATGTATAGGTTTCCCAATGTATTGAAAGATATTTAAAGTCAACAAAAATAAGGGAGTTTTTGCTAATATGGAGATCATTTTGCAGACTGAGGAATCTTACATGACCATCAGGGGACAAAAGGTAGCAAACTTGTAGTTGTTAATTAATCTTATTGAGATGATCTGTACCTCAGCTCAGTTTGTGAGTCCCTAGGAATTTGTCTGGAGGTACTTTGTTTCTTTAATAAATATGGAGACTCCATTACGGTTACCACTGGATCTGATCTGATGACATGTAAAGCATAACACCCTGGTACAGACGGAGCACTCTCTTTATATTTAAACACCATTTAAGTAACTACACAGATATGGATGTTTTCTAAATGCCAGACTGCCTCAAGATCAGTTTATTCTTTAGATGTCTTATGCTTCCACATTCAAAGGAAAGTACCTTGCCAGTGTGATCCTCTAGTGTTCACTAGTATGGATGTATAAAATGATAGTGAGAGAAGCTACAAAAGACAAATTTGTAGTAAGGGCAGGCAACTTGAGAGCTAGCATGTTTAAAAGAGCAGCACAACCAGCTTGGTGAACACTATATTCCGGCTGTGTGGACTATAATCAGGGGAAAATGCACCTGTGATTAATGACAACAGTAAATATTAAAGGAGAGGAAGGAAAATATGTGATCAAGTTATGGTAAAGGGTTGGAAAACAACACATCCTCTGGGTTTCAGAACATGGCAGGAACAGGATTAGAGGCAGAGAAAATTCCAGGCTGGAAATCCCTTAGTTATGAGACTAGGCTCAGCGAAGCCTATTTTGGATAACATGTAGTATACATTCCCTATGCTCTACCACCTGAGAATATATTTCTTGCTGCTTGCATCACTATTTTCACAATACCTGGTTATTCAGAATAATTCATATAATTGAAATCTACTCAGTTTTAGTCCTCATAATATTAACAGACCACATAAAGCTTGCTTGCTTCTTGGACTATGTTTCTGCTTGATGCTCCAATTTTTAACGTATTGCTCCTAACTTGGAATTATACTTAAGTGGCTTATTACTGAACTATCTAAGCAGGATGGCTATGTTTCATATTGCTAGATTATTGTTTTACTTCAACAGAAAATGTCTGACGTTTTGCCATTTAATACCCTAAGTCTTTCTGTGCACTGTGTTCTCAGTTTTTTGTTATTTGGCATTACGAACACCTCTTCCTTCCATTGTTTTAGCAGCGTAGTCTTTTTTGTTTTTTTACAAATTTCCTTCCAGTATCATTAAGTAATTATTATTATGTGTCTTCTATGACCTCATCTCCCCCATGCTGAATGTGAGTCGATTAATCTAATGTTATCCTTCATTGCTTCTTTATTGATAACTCGTCTCAAAATTATTCCGTAACAGCTCTGTCTGAAGATCTGGCAGCCTTTTGAAGATCAGGATTAATCCATCATATAAATTGACTAGCTAAGTAATTAATAAAATCGTCATTTGCTCTTGTCTCTGCGTGTTCGTTACATTCACAAATATCTCTAAATAACATCTTCTAACTGCATGCTTGACTTCCTAAGTTTGTCTGCTATTCTTTACTCAAGCTCCAATTCTTTCTTAAACTCTGCCTTCATCACCAGATCAGTCTTATTTTATGCAGTTTGAAATCCATTCCTGCTCTGGTGACACAACTTTCTTTACCATAAACCCCAGTATCACAACATTAGATGATAGTGCTTTTTTTACCTGATGCAGTGCTGTTTTTTGAATGGCGTTACCTGGTACTAACTGATAACCACCCTTGTCTTGAATTTAACTCTTATCTAGCACTGTGCCCAGTACATCCATATGCTACTATTAGTACTGCCTACACTTGCCGTGAGAGATTTATCAAGCCATGCTATCAAAGAAGACCAGAACTTATTGTCTGTATTTTGTAACACTCACACATACTCTGGCATCTACAATTCAAGGCCCAGACCCTTAAAAACATAATCTCTGGTGATACTAAATAGAATTTCAGTTCTTTCACTCCTTCTTCTTTGGCCTGCAAGGGAAAATACTTCACTTTCATAGTAACAACTATGACTAGGTACTTTACTTGTAATAAATATTCAGTATTTGCATAACTATCGAGCAGCTTGAGGTCTATGTTGAGGCTATATAACTCTGATATTTCTGTTTCAGTCTTTTAAAACTCTGGTTTAAAATTCTTACACAACGTCACTTGTATAAGACCAAACTTAAATGTATTTCCTTGGGTGACAAAATATGTAAAATCCAAACAAACCAAAGCTGATCACTCCATGACACAATAGTAGATATACAGAAACCAAGGAACCAGCTAGCACAACCAAAGGTTCATAGGTTCATAGGTAGGTACTAGGCTATTGGCCGTAGGGCCTATATAAGCCTAGCCAGAAAGGTACACTGGCTTTCACCACCCAAGAAAACAATTTTTCTGTGCCACTGTCAAGCAGAGCCACAGAAGTGATCCCTGGGGTGAATTTCCTATTTCCCACCCAATCATCAAGATTTTTCTTGAAGAGTGCTAATGAGGAGCTTTGTTTGATATAGATAGGTAGTTTCTTCCAGAGTATGGGAAGTCTCTGGGACAAGAATCTATCCCTCCAGCATGTTCTGTTTATTGTGGTGACAAGGTTTAGGTCCCTAGAGTGTGTTGCTCGGAGGGATTGGGATTTCTTTAAGTGGAGCATGTCCAACAGCTCTGGGTTTGACATAGCTTTGCATGTTAGGCAGAGATCGCCTCTGAGTAGGCAATATGCAATGGAGTAAAGCTGGAGATTTTTGAGACGGTCGCATAAGGCATCTGTTTGAGGCTGGTAATCCACTTTGTGAGGCATTTCTGCTGTCTTTCCAGTTGTTGTAAATGTCTTGTGAGGTACATACCAAAAGGGGCGTTGTACTCTATAATGGATCTAATGAGTGATGAGTAGAGGGGAACAATTACCTCTTTTTTCCTGGATGAGAAACCTTTTGTGATGAGGTGTGCCACGTAGAAGGATTTCCTGACTACTGTGGTGATGTGATTATCAAAGGAGAGACTACTGTCCACCTGTGTCCCAAGGTCTCTTATCACACTTTCGGTGTTAAGTTTACTACCACCTATGTGGTAGTGGCTTTGACACCAGGCATCTGTCTCGGTGAGGCCCTTTTGTAGGATGTCCACATCATTAGGAGTTTCGATTATGGCTCCTAGTTTGCAGTCATCTGTGAACTTCATTAGCCAAAGACCGTCTGTGTTAGCCTGTACTTCAGAGAAGTAGATACCAAACAGGAGAGGACCCAGGACAGAACCCTGTGGTACTCCACTTGTCACTGGTCTGAAGTCGGATTTGGAGTCTGCTACTTTCACAGTGTGGGTTCTGTCAGTGAGCCATTTGGCAACCCATCTTGCAGCATAGGGATTTATACCTAGTTTAGTGAGTTTATCTATAATTCCAGAGTGGGGGATGGTGTTGAAAGCCTTGGCAAGATCTAGATAGGCTGTGTGAACCACCTTACCCTCGTCTATGGCTTTAGTGACTACTTCAAAGAAGTCTATCAGGTTTAGGAGACATGATCTACCTTTTACAAACCCGAACTGGGCAGGATCCAGAGTTTGGAGATTACCAATGTCTTTGTTTATAAGTTCCATGATGCTATGTTCTATGGCCTTGCAGACCAGGCTCGTCAGGCTAATGGGGTGGTAACCGCTTTTTTGCCAATTTGTGCTTCATCAGACCATATAAAACAACACAAAATCAATACATTTAAATACTAATGATAAAGAACATGGGATTTAAGTATAGGTCTTAAAGGTACCATCTCACCAAGTCCTGAACCTTTATCAGCCTGTAGCTCTAAAATTCATTTCAGCTGTATACATTCTGTTTTATTAGAAATGTCACCTCCTCTCAAATTAACATTTAAGAACTGTAAAACTAAAAATGTATAAAAATTTCCTATCTCTAGTACACATATGTTTAGCTAATGCATTAGATGTCTTTCCTTGGGATTCAATAATGCCTACATTAAGTGTACACTAAGTGTACACTGTTCTGAGGAGCAGACAGCACAGACATAACTAACACCTTCTTCCTCCTAATTTTAGTTTTCCTACTGATATTTTTGCAGCTTTAAATATTGACAGGGATTCATAAATGTTACCACAAAGTGTAGACTACATTTACACTTAGTATCATCTTTCTGAGTGTCTAGAAGGTTCAAAAAATGTGATAAGAATTTTATTGAATACATATTGTATACACTTAGTGTAAGCTTCATTGAATCTAGCCCTTTTTGTTTTACTTATATAGTATAAATGTTCTAAAATATGTTCTTTAAGAGAAGAATTTGTTTTACCAACATAAAAACTAGAACAGGAAGTACATTGAGCTAAATAAACTAAATTCATACTACTTCAATCAGCATAAAACTATATAACTTCCCATTATCAAGATATATAAAAATGATGTAGTTATAATATATTTTTAGGCACGACATGACCCACAAGGGAAAGTGTCTACCCTGTCAAAAGAGGGATGATAAGATGAATTATGGTTATAACATAATTTACGTTTAAGAGACAACCCTGTCTTAAAAGAAAACTTAGGACAGTCACGAAACTTCTCTTTCAAACCTTCATCTATCATTAAAACAGGCCACTTTTTCATAACAACGACACATGCTAAATTAATATCATTAGACTAAGTCAAAACAACTTTAGGTCAATTCTTAATCATGCTACTTTCGCATTTAATCGAAGCATGAGATTCTGAAAAATAAGGCTTCACATAGGTATGTCTATGTAACAAGGCATATTCAATAGCTTTACCAATCTCTTCAACTAAATAACCTCTATGTAAAAAAATCTCTTTTCATCTCATTAAAAAACATAGAAAGAATTGTGTCATTATTGTGAAGTCCCAAAGCTCTGATAAATTGACCTTTAAGGACATTATTATAAATACACTGTGGGCGCATACCAGTCCTATGTAAAGCATTCTTCTTCTTACAATCCTTCTTATACAAAGTAGTAGAAATCTGTCCACTATTATCCTTAGTAAAAAAGAAACATCTAAAAATTCCATGTAGTTATCAGAATATTTAACACTGAACTTCAAAAACGAAGTAGTCCTATGCATATAATCAAGAAACTCATGCAACATCACTTAAGATCCAATCCCTATAAGAAAAATATCATGCATAAATTACACACAATATTTAAGATAATCTATAAAATTATTGCCAGTTAGGACCTTATTCAATTCGCAATATGCCAGCACCATATTTGCATAACTATTAGCACACACTGTGCCCATCACTACACCTACTTTCTGTAAACAAAATCAATCATTAACAATGAAAACATTATTATTCAGAATAAGGCCGAGAAGCCAACAAGTCAAATTAATTTTACAATTAGTATAATCTGTGTAATGTGAAAAGAAAGATCTAACAATCTGTATTCTTATATCATTCGGTATAACAGTAAACAAAAAATTCACGTCCAATGTTACAAACGTACACATCCTTATCATTATTAAAACCTTTATACCAGTCATATAAACTAGTAACAAATTGTTTAGTGTCCTTTAGGATCATATTGATACCATCCAAAGGGGATTGTAACATTTTCTCAACATATATGGATAAGGGTTCTGTGAGCCAACCTTGGCTAGAGACAGTCAGTCATATTGGAGGATCTTTAACATTTTTACGTATCTTGGAAAGTCAAAACATTACAGGTGTCACAGAATGCTCAACAATAAAAAAAAGCATTGAATTCATGTGACAATAAACCACTCACATAAAAAATGTATACATCATCTCTAACTAATCAAATAACTCACTTGATACTTCACCAAAACATCACAAAGTGTCTGCATCAGATAACATTAAAAGCATATTATCCAAATAAAATCTCTTGTCCATCACCACTATGGCTCCACCTCCATCACACTGACATGTTCTAGGAAAAGCTTCTATCAGAGAATTATTAGTCAAAACAAAACTACTGTTTTTTTTTTTTTAAAAAGTAATGCATTAAGTTGATTAGGAAACATAGTACTTAATGTTAATTCCTGGCAAAGAATCTTAAGTCAATTAAAACATCTGTCAAATTACAGGGAACAGCCAGAATAAATGATAAATCATTATTAAAAACATTCAACTGTTCAGCAGTTAACAAAGCAGCTGTTCCACTTGCTGACCATCTCGTCCAGGTCTTTTGCAAGCAATCATCCACACAAATTTCACTTTTCTTCTCCTTAAGCCCTGCCATTTCTTCTCATGCATGACCACTAGCAAACTAAAGGCGACCATGCAAATGACATTATAGATGCATAAGGTTATAATTCTCTTTCATGGGTGATATAAACTCAGCTTGTAAATAGACACAAATCATTCATGCTGTGTTCTAAACCAGGAAACACAGTGGACATGTGCATTCCCTTGATATGTGTTACAAACCTTCTGTGAAGGGAAAGACAATCATGCAGTTCCACAGCATTATGTTCCCTCTTTGGATAGCTTTCCCTGCTCCCAGAACACTAACTGATTATAGGACAAGGGGGTTGTAGTAGGACTTCATTCTCTGTGGCATGCAACTAGCATGTTTTTATAATACTTGCTTGATCCCAGTCTTGATCCATACTGAATAATCAGGCCACCTCCTCAGGGCTTTCACTGACATATTTCTTTCTTTCTTTTTTTTTTTTTTTGAGAAGAAAGATATTTTACATTTTGATTTTCCTTTATTATACATTGTAAAAAATGTTGTATAATTAATGATGCTATTAGAAACATGCTTGACAACTAAGCTCCTCTAAAAATCCTTCAAGACCATGAAAATGTTAACAAACCCATTCTTCCCAGTCTAAGAGGAGCTCACATCTTCCATAGGAACTGATGTGTTGCCAGCTACCATAAGCATGTTCATTGCACACAAGTACTGAATAATCAAATCAGTGGCTTAAACTTAATTGTGGTCTAATAGACATTCTCTTCTTCTTTCCATCACATTCAGGTTGAGAAACTCTGCCAAATATTCTAAAGAAACCACATTATTGACAATGATGATCTGAAAAAATGGCTCTCATTTATTACAACTTAATGTATCAGTGAACAGTTTGGATTCTTTGCTGCACTCCTTGAAATTCTAAACTTATTCTATCTTTTTCAAACCTAGGGTGGTCAATAAAGGAAGCTCCAAACTCCAGACCCTGATATAAAGATATTAATGAAGCTTATAAGTTATGGCATAATGAGAACATTAATGCCTTGCATACAAGAGAAAGGTAAAAAGACACAAAAACACTACAGAATTAAAGAAGCACATGGTAAAAGTACACTTTATGTGAGCTCACTGGTGTATACTTTTTTGTAGTCCAAACCTCTTTTCATACCTCTCAACCTCTTAGTGCAAAAAATCTGGACAAAGCCTGACAAAATGGAGGGACAAAGGCCCAAAAATAAGGACAGATTGCAAGTATTGCTAGAGTAACAGGATTTGTGTTAACATGCATTTTCTGAAGGATTTGAAGTCTGAAACTTGTGTGTGTCATTATTTAGTGACTTCAGTGCTCAGATGACTGATTTGCCAGAAAACCACAAATTTTATGAGGAACAGACCAAAAACAAAGTAACTTGATGGGTATGTCAGAAAAAGATTAGAGGCTTCAATGACAATTAAAACTGTAGTGCACATGAAGGTAACCTCGCTGTATTCCATACGATGTTAGAAGTGCAGCCTAAAATGGCAGTGCTCCAGAAAGTCTCAGAGCCTTCAAGTACATAGATTATGGTTTGATTTTAGTACGACCTTCACTAAGAAAGTGAATTAGACTGTGAAAAAAATAATATTAGCATTAGGCCTATTGGGGAAGCTGGACTATGCAGTTGTTGCTTGCCACTGCTTCCTGTTTAAATAATGCAGAAATATTACGGTTTTGACACACCCCCACCACTAACTTTATTCTACTTGCTTTCACATCTGAACATACCATTCCTTAATATGCAGGCTGAAATATCTTCTTGGAAACATCAGAAAACAATTAACACAGCTTTAGAGTTCTAATTCAGAAAAGAAAGCATATAGGGTGGTTTTCCTGTTTTTCATTATCTTAGTAACAACATGTCTAATAACAGCCTCCTGAGTCCTTTGACAGGTGGTAAAATAATATCCTACTACAGTGTCATGTCTATTTAGGTGCCTTCCCTCAAAGTATAATTACATTCACTATCTTCTGTTTTATGGAACTTACCCACAGAGCAGCAATCATACCTTTCAACCTCTTATTGCAAGAAATCTGGACAAAGCCATAAATAATGGGGGACAAATGACAAAAAATAGGGAACATTTTTAAATATTTCTCTTATCAACTTAGAAAGTTGGTAGAATAACAGGTTATGCATTAGCATGAGTTTTCTGAAGAGTATGAAGTCTGAAACTCAGATATCTGTCTTTATTTTCTGACTTCAATCCTCAATGATTTGACAGAAAAACAAAAAAAATATATTTGGAACAGATCAGAAATATGAGGCAGAAATCTGGACATTCTGCAAAAATCTAGACAGTTGATAGATTTGGCAACAATTCAGTTTTCCAAAACAAGAATGCTAGAAGCTGAAGAATTTGAATTTGAGCAGTTTCACAAATGCATAGTTCCCATTATAAAATCTCCAAAGAAAAAATAAAGACAAATATATATATATATATATATATATATATATATATATATATATATATATATATATATATAGCTATAGATATAGATATAGACATAGATAGATGGATAGATACATGTGTGTGCATGATGTGTAATTTCATAAAAAGCTACTGCCCTTTTGGGTAATTTAAAAAATGGGATGACCTCAAATTGTGGATGCAAGACACATTAGCAAGTGTATCAAACACTTAAACTGGACATATCTCTGTACTCTTGTAATTACTTTATGGGAAATTTCTTAGGAAACTTTTTTAACAGATCCTACCCATAGACATTAGTTTCTGCTGGAAATTGGAAATGTTTCAATTTACCTTAGGAAAGTATAACAATCTTAAGAGAACTTTTGTAGTTCTGCTGTTCTGCTATATAACTCACAGTTCATTCAGGGAAAATGCAATTTGTAATTATTTCCAATGGATGTTGCAAGCTGTGCTGTCATCTTTTATATATGTGAATGGTTATTGCTAGTTGCTGCCAATTTTAGATCAATGCTCTTCTATAAATGCCTGAAACAGTGATTTTGCTCACTTTAGGTGGTTTATATACAGTATTTCTATAACACTAATTAGTTATAACTATCTGTAATTTCTCCTGTTAACTAATGGCAGCGGTTACTGGAACTTAAATCATTTGAGTTGTGTTCCTGTAAAAATTAAGCAACCTGCTATAGAGTTATAGCACTACTGTATCATTAATTACAACTTGGGTCTGTTCCTGTCCCCATCAATAATACACAATGACACTGAATCTCAATTGATCATCTTTATTAATTTCACACATAACTATATTACATTATTTTTAGATATTAATTATAACAGGGATGATCTAGTAACCACAACATGAAATCCTTATAATATACATGAGGGCAATGTACCCACTCACCTTGTCAAAATTAGCAGTGTCCATACCTCCACTCACTTATTTTTATCAAGCAGTATACTTCAGCTCACTTTCATCCCAAAAACTCATTGCATCAACACTCAACACCAAGAAGGGGAACAGAAGATGGACAAGCCTGACCCTCTTCTCCACCCAATACCCACCTCCATAAAACTACCAAACAAATTAACCAAAAGAAAAAGGGGATGGGGAGGGTGGATTGCAAATTCTTGCCAAAATGTGATTCTTCTTCTCAGTTGCAGTATTATAAAACCTAAGTCACACTGTAGTACCTCACTTCCTCTAGAGTCCTCTTAACAAGTTAACCCATCCTTTCCCAAAGTCTGGTCAAAACCATCTTTTCCTTAAATCTTATCCTCCTTCCCTAACAAATCTCCCACCCCCACGCCCATTTTACTCACTGTAGTCCTCATGAAGATGTTCCTGGACAAAATGGTTTGTTCCCAAACCTCATTTACCCCATTCCCCTTCACTCACACATGATGACACCAAATGACAATTGATGATGTTTATTAATTTCACATATAACTATATTACATTATTTTCAGATAGTAATTAGAACAGGAATGACCTTGTAACCACAACATGAAAATCCTTATAATATACATCAGGTCAGCATACCCACTCACCCTGTCTGAATAAGCAGTGTCCATGACTTAACTCATTTATTCTTATCAAGCAGTATCTTACAGCCCACTTTCATCCACAAAACTCATTGCATCAACACCCAACATCAAGAGGGGGAAGAGAAGAGGGACAAGCCTGCCCCTCTTCTCCACCCACCAGCCTGCCCACAGGCTGTCCCCCCTCTCTTACCAAAAAACTTTAAGCAAAATTTCTAAAAATAAACTTAAATATACATTAAACAAATCTAAAACAAACTCATTTAAGTGCACCCCATTGGATCTAAACCATACTGGTCCTTGTCATCAAAATCCCTATGGTCTATTGCATATATACCCAATGCCCCCAACTGATGCACCGGCCTATGGTTAATAAACCTCCTTGCTCCCTCCAAAGCCTTAACACTAGCAGTATTTTTCCAACACAAATGCTGTACTATCTCCTGCCATAAAAAGCACATGCCTGGATATAATGTCTGTAGCATAAACAGATCCTCTCTTATCTTATCCACCAACTTTTTCTTAGGAATTATTCCCAAATCATTACTAGCCAAATGTATCACCGATATTTCAGGAACCCCCATCCATATCCATATCACTTCAATTTCATCCATAAACCGAGTCCTCTTAAGACCTCTAATCCCATGCCAACTAACTGTCCACCCAAGTCAATGCAAACCCCAGTCCTTTCTATTCATCCTAACTGCTGCCCTCTTTGCCTCCCAATGGATATATGAATGGCCCAAAATGACAATCTCCTTTCTTGAAAGCCAAAAAAAAACCACGTATTTATTATCAATTGAGTCCATCACCTAATATAAGATAAGGAAGCATTGGAAGAACACCACCCCACTCTCTGGATAACCTCAATGGATATGCTTCCCTTGCAAATCCAAAGCCCTACCAATATGAAAAGAATGAGTGAAGAGCCTCTCACCTGGAAAATCCATACATAGCAACACCCTTCTTATTACATGTACAAACTGACTACCTGCTAACATCTTACCCCATCTCAATGGAAAAACCAAATCATGAGGGGTCCCCTACATGAGTCCACATCAGTTCTGCAGCCTAACCCACTGCACAAAACCCCTCACTCCTATCTTTCCTAAGAACTATCTGTGTGCCCTTCCCTAATTGATCTGTTTTAGACCAACGTAACCAAATACGTACTGACCCTGGAAAAAACATAGCATCTCTCTAGACTAATGATGCTAACAGCTCTACCACCCAAAATTCCCCAAAAAACATCCACAAAGACAAAGTAACCTGCAAAATATAATCCACAGACTCATCCACCACTAAAGCTAAACCCTTCAATAAAACTTTCAAAATCTGTCTCATTGACAGCCAATGCATATCCATATTCACTCCAACAGCACTAATCTATCCTCTCAACGTATTCCAAACCATCCAGGGCTTTCTAAAATCATACAGCCGAACCACCTGTGCAAATGTACTAATCACTTCCAGGTCCACCTTTACCGATTGCACTGACTTACCCTGCTCCCATGCCCAAGCCAGGTATCACAATAATAGTTGCTCCAACCAAACCCCTTCATTCTCAGGGAAAATAAAGTTATCAAAATCACAAAATGCCCTACCATACATTCTCCTGGCAGACACCTCCCATGATTGCTGCACTAACCTCCTGTTTCAACCAAAGCTGCCACACCTCATCTGGCAACCCCATCTGTACATCCTTTGCCCCCAGAGCCAACTGTCAGAACCTGGAAAACTGAAATCAAAACAGTCAGCAATCTCACTCCTAACCCCTGCACATGCACACCTGTGAACCAAAAATTTATTAACAAACTCTGCAAAACTAACTTATGTAAAACCAACAATAACAATTAAGATCTCACAGTCTTTGCTTGCAAAACTTGCACCACTGCTAAATTATCAGAATGAAAAATTACCCTCTTACCCCTCAATCAGTCCTGCCAAGCTACCAATGCAACCCAGATTGGCATTAACTCCAAAAGGCAACATCTCTTTTCCACTCATCCTTCCAATTCTCTGGCCAATGAGCCACAAGCCATTCCCCTCCAAAAAACACTCCCATTTCAAAACCCCCAGCTGCATCCATGAACAATTGCAGTTCCTCTTGACCAACCCAATCCATCTGTTAAAAAGAGACACCATTAAACTGTTACAAAACTGACAACCAAAGTGCCAAATCAGCCTGCACCAGTTTATTCATCTTGACCCAATAATGTTTGCGCTTACCTCCTTATAACAAAAAGGAGACTGACCTACAAAAAGTATGCTCTGGATGAACTGCCTGACATGCAAAATTCAGAGGCCCTAAAAGCCCCATAACCTCCCTAATCTGCACCTTATATTTGCACACCACCTGTCCAATCTTCTCCTTCAATCAAGCTAACTTATCACCTGGCAAGCAAAACAACCCATGTCCTGCATCTATCAATAAACCCAAGAAATCCAGCGCCTTAACTGAGCCTTCCAACTTCTGCCTAGCCAATCGGACACCCATATCATCACACATCCCCAAAACCTCTCGCAAACCTTCAAACACTCCCTCAAACCACTCACCTACTATCAAGAAATCATCTAAGTAATGCACCACCCTGTGTATCTACCTGCTACTATCAAACCCAATGAAGTAGAGTGCTAAATTTCTCCAAAGTAGCACAGGCTGCCGAGCATCCTACTGACATTGCCTTAACAAAGTAAAATGTATTCCCAACTACCAGGCCTAATAACAGCCACTTCTCTTCCCGTACCGGCAAAAGGCAAAAAGCTGATTCATTTTCCACCTTCATTATCCCCAGATACTTAAACCCCTGAATAATCTTAACTGCATCATCCAAAGACAAATAACATTTTGGCATCCTCAACTAAAATGAAGTCATTAATGGCACTCCCGTCTGGGTACGACAAATGGTGAATGCACTTGAACTCACCAGCACCTTTTTAGGAACCAAACCCAGCAGTGAAACCTTAATACTCCTAAAGGGGGGGGGTATCAAAAGGTCCCAAAAACCTACTGACTCGTTGTTCATTCTTTACCAAACCCTCCAATATATCCTCCTTCTCCCATACCGATCACAAATTCTGACAGACTACTCCATCACCCACCACCCTTGATTTAATACAAAACTCCTGAGAAAAGCCCTCAACTATTGCCACCTGAACAGGAGAATCAGAAAATTGCTGGAGCATACATTGCAATACTTCCACCTTAATAGGAGAATGCATCCCCCAGTTGTCCCTTTCCATGCAAAAGGTCACCCCTCTGAATAACCCTTGAAAATTCCCTCTACCATGGAGTTTATCAAACCCCTGGAAAGTCAAAGGGAAAACACCCACATCAGTTGAAAGCAAACCTGAATTCACCAAATTAACCTCCTGCCAGCCACACTGTACCACCGGATGGTTCCCTGCACACTTTGAACAAGCATGCAAGAACCTACACCCTACCCATGAGCAACGTCCTGCATTAAAAGCCCAACATTCTCCTCCCTTCCCCCCTACCCTTCCCCCTCTGCTAACCATCCCAAAGCTATCCATCATAGTAGCTGGCCATATGTCCGGATGTCTAATTTCCCAGAAAAGAGAGTGATCGACTCTTTTCCGCTTTTGAAACCTCTGGTCACACTGTATCCAAACAGTGCCTGGCCACAACTGCTGACCCTCCAGAGTCACCATAAAGTAAGCCAAAAGTGGCAAAGCTAAAGAAGTATCCTTCTCTAGCCAAAGTGCCATGTAATATATGAAACCTACCACCCAATTATCCTACATCCTAGGTTATAGCCTACCTAATCTCCTCCTCCCCAACACCACTCAAGCTGCTAAAAGGTCTTTGCTATTCACTGTCTCCATTTCCACCAATCACTGAACCCTTTCTGCATCAATTAATTCAAAGAGATCCACATACACCCATGTCCAAATCTTCTCTTTAATGGAGGACAGTATGTGATGAGTCAGAAAAACTGTTTCTGTCCCTTGCCCCAAAGCCTGTGTAGCTAACCAATCACCCAGCCACAAGCCAAGATCTGACCCAACATCCGAGAGCAATCTCACCTCTTCCTCAGATGACCCCAGGCTCCCCACAGACAACCTTACATTATTCTTCCCACTGCCTGTGCCACCCTGACCCTGCTCAATAAGTCTCTGTGCTTCCTCCATATTACTATAGTGTCACCCAAATCTTAATACACTTCATCCACTACTATCCCGCAATTATTCCCAACATACTCCAAACCTCCCCTGCCTAATGGGCCTCCCAACATCATGTCATTACCTGTTGCTTCATCATGCATCACTCCAGCAGCTGGAAGGTTCACTGTAACAAAATATCTCAATTGTTGTGCTCACTTCTCTTGAGCCACCGACCTAGTCTAGACTGCTGGGCGTCATCTTTTCCAATTTGACTCACTCGGTTCATATACTACCCTGGACTCAGCATGAGGCACCACCTGGAACAGCTCCCCTGCCTGTGACACTATGGCTACCTACCTCTGCCATGAACTCTGCATGTTTGCCATCTACAACAAAGAAGGAGACACATTAAGACTGCGGGAAAAAAAAATAATCCCCCTACTTCCTAAGTCCCTGCGCCTTTATTTTGCTTTTCTCTGTGTGTCGCTGCTGACAAAATCAAACCTTTCACCATATATCCTGCAACCCAGAGCCCTAATCAGGTTCACAAAATCTATCATGACTTAAAAGTCACTAGCATAACATGGATCATGACAAGGTACATCTAACAATGCTGGCATTACTTTCCCTCTTTTTTTTTTTTTTATAATAACAACTTTCCTGCAGAAAACTCCAACAGCCCCTTAAATAGATGTCCCCTTACAGTAAGATGGAAACACTAATTTGTTCATATATTACTGCTGAGACCATTGTCTTTAAGTATTAGGATATGCTGTCTCATCTAAGATATTGCATATATTGTGAGTCCCTATTAGAGAATCACTACTAACCTATTGTATATAATCATTTTGTTTTTATAATTGTTTGCTAACTTCTGTGTAATCTATGTAAGTTTGTCTTTGTGGAGCTTTTCTCCCCAGGCCTCCACTGAAAATGGACATGTATCCAGTCAGACTATCCCAGTAAACAAATGTAAAATAAAATAAAATAAAATAAATATATTACCTCTGAACCTCTTACAGTAAGAAATCAGGCAAAAGCCCTCAAGAATAGTGGGACAAAGGACCAAAATTAGGGACACCTTTTAAATATTACTCTTACACTGTGGTGGCTGGTGACTTCAAATCGATGGGGGGCTGCAGGAAGACAGCTGAATGGGTGGGGACAATGGGAAGGGGTTTGGCCAACTAGAAAGGGGAGGGGCTATGCTCAAATCCACAAAAACTGGAACTTTAATTAAATATGCTGCCCTGGGTGCCAAACCATCATTATGAGAGCCCAATCAAGACAAAATGAAGTGTAGAAGAAAAAAATATTTCAATGCATTGGCTGCATGACAGCTTACTTAATATCTAGATGGAAACAAAAAGGTTGTGAGGCATGAAAAAAAATTACTTTTTAAATATATTACTGGAATTCCAGTCAAAATCAAGTACAAGAAAAACAAGCAGCACTCATCTCAAACCACTTCTCCTTGCACTGCAGTTCTAATTATAATTTATATTCCGCTTTATAAAAAGTACCAAGTAACATACTGAAAGTAGCAGTGATACCCCCCACTTGTAAAAATGTTTCTTATCCAAAAAAGACCTGCTGCCTGACACATATCTACTTGTTTCATTGGGAAAACATGATCAAAGTAAAAAATGAACAGCAAACAAGAAACAAGCTCAAGATAAATTGCTTAAAGGATTACTGCACAGGTTATGGACCACACATGATAGATTGGCATTCTGTTTAGTTTATGGGTAAAGCCTGCAAAGATGACTGCAAGCATCCAACAAAGGTAATGAGCTTTTTAAAATACTGTGATCCTGTCCTTTATTACAAATACTGTCATATGCATTTCAATACCCAAGGCTTATACGTTATCTAGTTATGCAAGTATTCTCTGCACTGCAACAACAAAGAGGCTTTCAATGTTGGTAATTCTTTAACAGTAAGCTTACTTGCATCTTACAATCTCAGACAAGCTTACCTGATTGTCATGAAATCATTGCTACTTAAACACAGAGCAGCAGGCACTTTCTGAATAAGAAGCATAATCAACAGTATAAAAATATGACAGAAAACCAGAACATTCTGCAAAATCAAGCAAGACAGATGAAAAGCCAATGTAGTACTTGTGTCTACCTTGGATTGGGGGGGGGGTACTCTGCACATTTATACTGCATAACTGCTCCTTGCCTTGCTTGGACACATCCAGAGTCACTACATGGGGGAGTGGGGTGCAACAAGTATGTCACAACTTGAAATGTCTCTGGCTGACTGCAAAGGTCCTGACACATTTGTCATACCTCTCAACCACAGAGCAAGAAATCTAGACAAAGTCAGGCCCAAAATTAAGGACGATATTTAAATATTGTTCTTATAAACTTTCTAATAGAATAGTAGGCCTTGCATTAGTATGAATTTTCTGAAGGGTATGAAATCTGAAACTGAAATGTCTGTCATTATTTTCTTACTTCAATCTTTAATGATTTGCCACTAATTTGCCAGAAAACCACAATTTTATGAAAAATGGACCAAAAATGTGATGTAAAAGTATAAAATAACCACACAATACAGCTGGGAACCTGTCAAAGAAGGGACACTTTTTAATATTAGCACTGTTAGCTTGAACAGCTGACAAAATAAACAAATCTACATGCATTTCTGAAATAAAAGTAATCTATAACTCTGATAATCATGTTTTCTTCCAAAATTGACATTTTGCAGAGGGATTAGAGGGAGAGCAACATTTTGTGCCAAAATCAGGGACAGTTGAGAGGTTTGCATATATCCAGTTCTATAAAGCATTTTGCGCTTACCTCTCAACCTAACGCAGGAAATCTGGACAAGGCCAAATATATTGGGGGAATATACAAACAGTACTAAAATTGCTCTTGTATAAACTTAGTTGATAGAACAGGTCTTGTTTTAGCATGCATTTTTCTGAAGGTTATGAAGTCTGAAACTCAATGTCTGTCATTATTTAGTGACATAATTCCTAAATGATTTGCCAGAAAACCACAAATTTTATGAAGAACAAACCAAAACGAAGAAGCAAAAATCAATTAATTCTGTGAAAATCTGGACAGTTGAAAGGTATAGTTCAGCTGATCTGGGGCTGTCTGAGTTTGCCATCCTTCGCCTCACAAAATCATGGTTGAATGGAGCCACCCCCTGCAGACATTCCAATGTCCCTTTACTTGGCTATTTCACCCCATTTACCATAAACACTGTAATGTGCATACTGCTTTACTTCTACGATGATTTGGATTTCACTTGAAAATTGTATTTTGTATTTTACAGCACAAACACTAAAATATCTGCTAAACAAAGCAATGCAGTCTCACAATGAAAATAGACTTAGCAGTAAAACTCTGCCCTTGAATTCACATTCATTGAAACAGCAGTGAAATCCACATTCAAAGAAAATACATTTGGGTAGTATAAAGATTAACTTTGGGCTATTTTAAAATGAAAGGCCCCTCGCACACAAAACATACATGTGTTGTGTGATACACCTTCATGGACTATATTAAATTATATTCCTTGTATAATACAGTACAGTTGTTAGAGGGTGTTTTAAATGTATTGTTTTGAACATTTTTCCAGTAAACAATGAAACAAAATGCATGCACCAATAATGACAAAACTGCCCAATTGAGAACATTTCTATCATAAAAAAGTCTACTCAAACTTATACAATCCACCAGTATCAGTAAATATGCACAAGCTCTGCAGAAGTAAGTCATCTAAATAATACCACATTAAAGAGATCTGTAACTAATGAAGAGGTTGTTGCTAGCAAACAACTTTATATTTCATGGTTCCATCGAAAAATAAAGTGTCTGTTGCCCCTGAGGAATAAATTGCCTATATTACATTAAAAAAAATAGATAAGCTAGTAATATTGCAATAGGAAATGGATGGCAAACTGATAGGTTCGTGGTCAGTATCTTCGCCAAAGAGAACAGTCTTAGTACGGCAGCATCCACCCCTTGGGGGAGTAGAACCCACAGCCTTCTGCATCAAAAACAAGTATACGACCTGTTGTGCTATTAACAATACAAACAGGGTTAGCATAAGCAGCACTAAACTTCTCTTCTCCTGCAGCTCTCATTCCCTTGTAAAATCTACTCAGTACTCAACTGCATCTCAACTTCACAGCACAAGAAATCTGAAAAAAGCCAAAATTTATTGGGGGGGAGGGTCAAAAGCCCAAAAAACAGGGACACATTAAACATTGCTTGTATAATCATACATTTTACTGCCCAGGTCCCTGTGCAAAGCAGTCAGAGCAACATACCACTATGCCAAATCAGCTGCTTTGTGAACGAGAGGAAGACTGAAACTTAAATTGCTATCATTTAGTGAATTCAGTTCTCACCATAGCTGTCAACCTCTTAGCACAAAACACCTGGATAAACCCAGTAATGAGGGAATACAGCCCTCAAACATATTCAGTGAATTCAGTTCTTGCCATAGCTGTCAACCTTATCACAAAAAACCTGGACGAAGCCAATAATGGGGGAATACAGTCCCAAAAATAGGGACAAATTTCAAATATTCATCTTATAAACTTAGAAAATTGCTAGAATAAAATGTTTTATGTTACTATGTATTTTCTGTCAGTTTTGTTTATTTAACATTTGTTAACCATGAAAGTCTGACGGAACAAAAACAATTTTCAGCAGAGGCCCAGGGAGAAATACTGCAGACACATGTCTTTGTAAAATGGCAGAACACCAGAACAAACCCATAAAGAAGATGCAGACTCTACAGAGAAGGCACCCAAGCCAAAAATCAAACCAGAGATCCTGCAGCTGTGAGGCAACAATGCTACCACTGCACCATCAAATATTTAAGGAGTTAAACATTCAGAAACCTGAAGTCTGATATTCAAATGCCTATCAATTTTATTTAACATTTGTTAACCAGGACAGCCTGACTTGCAACAACAAACAATTTTCAGCAGAGGCCCAGGAAGAAATAATGCAGACACATGTCTTTGTAACATGGGAGGACACAAAAGCAAACATACACAAACACAGGGAGAAGATGTAGACCCCACACAGAAGGCACCTCAGCCAAGAATCAAACCTGAGAACCTGTAAGGCAACAATGCTACCACTGCACCATCAAATATCTAAGCATTTAAATATTTAGAAACCACAAATATTATGAGGAACAGAACAGATCAAATATGAGGCAAAAATCTGCATGTTCTTTACAAATGGTGGTGGGTAGGGAATTCAGGCCCTTGCCACCTGCATACAAGGTAAAGGGCTCAAGCCTGAGGTATTCCCTACCACACCACCATGAGTTTTCTCTAGCCACCAGTATATAGCAACTGGGGCATTACACACAGCTGCCAATAAACACATCCATTGAACAACCCTGTAATCATGGTCTATGTTAGATATCCACCTTCATTGCTGATAAATACATCCATTGAGCAAATCCACCTTGTAATTGCACTGGTGTACTTTAGCTGCTCATGATTGGTCCAGCGCACCTTGTTAGCTGCTAAATGCACATTGGTTAGTCCAGAGTGCCTCCATTCTGTGATGTCACCACCGCACAGACTGCTGGGCATCTCAGGGCCAGGAAGCCTTTCCCCCTATCTAGACTACTGAGAAAGCAGTCTCAGAGTATTCCCTTGTATCTAGAGTACTTCCGGTAGCGTGTTTCTTTTACTGTTTGTTTTTGTGTTTCTTTACTTTTATTTATTTTTGTTTTCTAGATGGGAGGGCTGCAGTCCTATAGCATGAGCCGCCCCTACTCTTACAAACTTAGAAAGTTGATAGAATAACAGGTTTTGCATAGCACAATTTTTCGAAAGAGTATGAAGTCTGCTTACCCCCCCCCCCAGTCTCAAATGTGTGTCACTATTTTACTTCAATCAACCATCAATGATTACAGCGATTTGGCAGAAAACTACTATTTTATTAGAAACAGACCAAAATCTGAGGCAAAAATCTAGGCATTCTACGAAAATCTGTACAGTTGAGAGGTATGAATGAGAAGTGGCACAGATCAACTGCCGCACAAGCATACTAGGTTTCCCAATGACTTAACACTCCACTGCACATGCATGGTGTCTGGCCATTAGTCAATAGAACTGCAATCCTGTGAAAAAGGCAGTTGTAGCATTGCTGGACCCATCTCAGCCCCCCCAAAATGCCACAATATGGTATCACTAGCATGAATAAGACTGCAATAATACCCGACAAGAAGATCCAACAGAAAAATGAAAGGAAAGATGTACCACTACCACCAATAACATGACAATAATACCCAACCAGGAGGTCCAGCAGCAAAAATGAAAGAAAAAAACGCACCACTACCACCAATAACATGACAATAATACCCGACCAGGAGGTCCAACTGCAAAAATGAAAGAAAAGACGTACCACTACCACCAGTGACATGACAATAATACCTGACTAGGGACCCAACAGCAAAAATGAAAAAAAAAATGAATGGAATGTCTTAAAGGAATGCACTTTCAAACTTCTCATAGAACCCCAGCATAACAACATGCAGCTATCTGCCGTTATTGTAATTTTCAAATCATTCCTACAACCAGCCCACTGCCTTAATAACTCAACACTTACCCCTTTACCAAGAAATCTAACACTCTGAATAACCCATGCTGCATGTGAAAAATGCACATACACAAAAAAAAAAAAAAAAATCTCAAACCTGTGCTACCAACTCCCATCCACCTCCACACATCATTATTAATCCAAGACCTGCCCAAGCATGCTTTACCTACAGGTCATCTTGGACATGATCCTGCACTGTTGTAAATTCACTCCAAAATGTGATTCCTCTTCTCAGTTACAATAGGATAAAACCTAACTCTCACCCTACATCTACCTCACTTCATCTAAAGTCCCTTTAACAAATTAACCCATCCTTTCCCAAAGTCTGGTCAAACCTATCTCTTTTCCTTAATCTTAACCCCTTCCCTAACAAATCTCCCACCCTCATTTAACTCACTCTAACCCTCATGAAAATGTCCCTAGACAAATTGGTTTGTTCCCAAAATTCATTTATCCCATGAGATTGTTCTGCCAAATATCAGACTCTACACAGAAAAGCCAGTGCAACTGATTTTATTGATAATACAATTAAAAGTGATAACTTATCACCAAAATAGGAAGTAAATGCACACACAGCCAGGAAATGGAACAGCTTGTTGTAAGTTCACCAAGGCAGATTCAGTAAATCCAGGTAGGCACCAAACGAATTCAAATAATTCCTTTATTCAGAACCACAGAATAATAACTCACAAGTGCTTTCGATCACCAAAATACTAAATCATGTTCAATCTTCTTTCATCATGACTGCCAACTAGTAATAGTAATTATCACCAGCAGCACATCTCAGGGCCAAGTGGCATGTCTGCTACCCCCAAAAGGCTCATCTAAGCATATTGCCCAGTGATACACCTGACCATTAATATCTCCTGCAATCTGGACCACTTGCTCACCCCTCCAACATAAAAGCCAAGTGACACAGGAAAGCATGGGGAAATGAAAGGGGGGAAGGCCACTTTACAACCAGCCTCTCAATGCAAGAAGTGGGGTAGAGGAATGTCTCTCTGCCAAAGTAACATTGATTGCACACAGGCCTAAAGTTAAATACCTCTTCTAAGAGGAAATATTCCCCCTTTGCTCATGGTCAAGGGCTTCAGATAAAAGGCTTTGCTACTAAAATTAATTTATCTCCCAGCACGTTCCCTCAAATAACAGACTCCACATTGCAAAGCCAGTGCCATTAATTCATACCATCACAAGTAGTAACTTGCTACCAAAGTTCTGAACCATATTCATACTTCTTTATTCACCATTGCCAGCCAGTGGCTGCAGTTGCCACCAACAGGACATCACATGGCTGGCTAGCATGCCTTGCAGCCCTTCTGAGTGACCTGTCCATCCCTATTGACCAGTGCCACACCTGACCATATATACTGTGCAATGTAGTCTACTCACCATTTCAGCAGAAAAGCTAATTGTTCCAGGAAGGCATTTGGAAATGAAAGGGGAGCAGGCTGCCCTGTGACCACTCACCAGTCTGCTTGTGCAGCCTGTCCCCTCCCCTTCCTGGCCATAGGGAATAATCCCTTTGAGGTGAACAAAGACAAGAAAGTATATTTCTTCACCAAATAACACCAAATATGCTGTCAACTGTAATGCATGGCAATAGCATATCTTACATAAATAATTTCCCAATCCAAAACAATATGTATAAGTGGGAAAATCCCAAAGTTCACTGTAGCTTTCCATTTACTTAATGTTCATTTGAAATGATAAGCAAATACTTAATGCAAATATATTACATCATAACTTCAACAGAAACAAAACTGGTAACTCATCATACCAAAGAACAGTATTATTTCTAGCCTGGGTACTCTAATCAAATGTTGGCACTCCTAAGGCTTTTGAACCTCTAAAGACAAATTTAAATTAAATAAGTGCAAGCCAACTTTGAAGAGGTGCATCCCATCAGTGGAAAATCACAGAAAAGCTTTATCAATAAATTCTCAATTTTGAGTATGGTAAAACCTAAAAATGGTGTTACTGGTGTCAGAGCCTATTGCAAAATAGCCTTGGAATAATCACTGACAGCACTACCAAGCTATCTGAAAGGAGTCTCTTTGTTCTGAATAGTTCCCTGAAAATGATGAACAACAATCATCTCTTCAGAACCAATTCCAAATCATTCCCTCTTATGTGAATCACCAGCATACTAGACTGACATATCCGGTGCAAGTCCCCTTTAATTGCTGCAAGCAGGGTCTCCAGTAGCAGACCTGAATCAAAGAACCTCAAAGGCAGTAAGAATCCAAATCCTGACTTGTACCATTCATAAGTACCATTGCCCCGGAGGGCTGCCTGAGCATGGAAAGAATGCTCCAAAAATATTTATCCAGTTGTACCTGTAGAAAACACAGAAAAACATTAAGCAAAACAAAGCTGAACAAAATCTCATCTAAGTCATAAAGGCTGAAGAAGACCAATGCCCTATTCTTTTAATAACATGAACAGACTGACCATCCCTGCTGATGTTGGATGCCCTGCCAATATGAAATGAATGAGTGATGTATCCAGTGGTATCCAGTTATAGGCAGGCCCTGGTTTCTCAGACTCCCAATTAACATACTGTCCAAAGCTCTTGGTATGAAGAAAAGGATACCTGAGAATTAAACACGATCAAAACACTAAATCCCCTTCAGCAATGTAGTAAATAAACTTCAAAGGTTACTATCAACTGCACTGAGCACAGCACAGCAACTGACACAAAGACTTATCTAGCCCCATTTCCAGTCACTTGCTTATGTGCTCTGTCCTGGACTTATGAATCTAATCCATGACTAATTCTGGTATAATCACCATTTCATTCCAGGATAAAGACATGAAGAGGTCTCCTGACCCAGAATGCCCCCTGATATAGCCAACAGCAGAAGGTGCCCCAGACCATGTAAGTGTGATAATCTTTTGAAAGGGAGCAGATTCCTCTCAAAATGGACCCCACCAATTTTTTTTTCAATTGGGCCTTCTAGCATCAACAGATACCTGCTTTGGATTATCCCTTTAGCAACTTGAAGTTGATCCAAGATTTGAAATCATCAGGTAAACTCTAATTCTTGGAGAAAAGACTATGAGCTGTTATATAGTTTTAGGCACCTCAATAATCATACATCTGAACATTATGTAATGGGCAATCAGTAAAGGAGACCACCTCCTCTTCTACCTGTGTAACTTTAAGCAAACTTTCCAAATGAAGTGTAGAGCAGCTTCATTGGATTTTCTGGTGCTGCCTGACCAAGAATTGCTGACTAACCACAGTGTTGTTCTTCACCAATCAACCACAGGTAAGGCGAGATAATGGTGCGCTCCTCTTTGATCTCTGGGGCCAATCTGCAAAAGTTTGAATCTGCAAATGAGACAGACTATCAGACAGTTTTTTTTAAACCTAAAACATGCTTGCCCATAAATTACAAATTTATTTATAGGTTGTACAAGACCAATAACCTAAGTAATAATTCACCTTCTGCATGGAGAAGATCTCCATAGTCAAGAACATATTCAGACTTGGACCTCTCTTCCTCTGATAATGCATCCAAAAATTCTGACATACATTCCTGTGCTAATTAGCCTTGCACAGAGAACTCCTCAGACCTACCACCTTGTATCTCATTACTTTGCTGAATGGCGCTAGCTAGGACACTCACAGTAGGTTCATAGGTTCATAGGTTCATACTAGGCTATCTGCCCTAGGGCATTTATAAGCCTAGCCAGAGTGTGTTTGGCTTTCGCCACCCATTTTAAATTAATTTTGCTATGCCCTTTTTTGAGGTTAGTATACTGTGCCTCTATCTAACAGTGACACAGAAGTGATACCCTGGCTAAACCTACGATCTCCCATCCACTCATCAAGATTCCTCTTGAAGAGAGTCAATGAGGGACTCTGCCTAACCTGGACTGGGATTTTATTCCAGAGTGAAGGGAGCCTCTGGGTTATGAATCTGTCCCTCCAGCATATCCTATTTATTTCAGTGCTGAGGTTCAAGTCTCTCGAGCGCGTAGCTTGATGGGATTTGGATTTTCTGAGGTGCAGCATGTCCATTAATTCCGGGTTGGACATGGCTTTATATGTCAGGCACAGATTGCCTCTGAGCAGGCAGTATGCCACTGAGTAGAGCTGGAGTTTCTTTAACCGGGCAGCATATGGCATCTGTTTGAGCCCTATGATCCTCTTGGTGAGGTACTTTTGGGGTCTTTCCAGTTGCTGCAGGTGTCTGGTAAGGTACATCCCAAAAGGGGTATTGTACTCAATTATGGGCCTGATGAGGGATGAGTAAAGAGGCATGATGATCTCCCCTGATCTTGATGTGAATCCCTTCATGATTAGGTGGGCTATATAAAATGTTTTTCTAACCACTTTGGCCACGTGGTTGTCAAATGAGAGATTGCTATCAACTTGGGTCCCCAGGTCCCTAATTACTTCTTCTGTACTTAATGGATTACCACCTATGTGGTAATTTGTGGGCACTTTGTTTTTGCCAAAGGGGATGACTATACACTTTTTGGCGTTTAGCTTGAGGCCATGGCTCTGGCACCAGTTGTCTGTTTCTATGAGGCCCTTTTGGAGGATGTTTGTGTTGGCTGGAGAGTTGATTATAGTGCCCAGTTTGCAGTCATCTGCGAACTTGGTCAGCCACAGTCCTTCCATGTTGGCCTGTACCTCCGAGAAATATATACCAAACAGGAGAGGTCCCAGGACTGAGCCTTGTGGGATGCCACTTGTAACTGGTTTGGAGTCTGACATGGCTCCAGCAATTCTAACCATGTGGGTTCTGTCCTTGAGCCAGTTTGCAACCCATCTAGTGACATAGGGGTTTATATTTAAGCTGGTGAGCTTATCTATAATGCCCGAGTGGGGTATTGTATTGAAGGCTTTTGCGAGGTCCAGGTAGGCTGTGTGGACCACCTTCCCCTCGTCAATGGCCTTGGTGACTGTTTCAAAGAAATCAACCAGGTTTAAGAGGCAGGATCTGCCCTTAACAAAGCCGAACTAGGTAGGATCCAGTGTCTGTAGGTCCCCAATATCTTTATATATGAGGTCCATGATGATCCTTTCCATAGCGTTGCAGACCAAGCTAGTCAGGCTTATGGGGTGATAGTTTCCAGGATCTGTTGAGGCACCACCATTGTGGAGAGGGACCACTGTTGCTGTACGCCACTCTTTGGGTACATATCCTGTAGTAAGGCTGAGATTGAACAGTAGTTTTATGTTTGGGTTTAGCTCTTCTTGGAGTTCATGTAGGACACAGCCTGGAACACCGTCTGGTCCCATTGATGCTGTGTTTTTTGCTTTGGAGAGGGCAGCTCTTACCTGAGCATCTGAGATGTCAGGGGGGCAGCACTCTGCTGGGATAAATATTTGCCCTTTTGGTGGGGGGGGGGAGTTTGTGCTGAACCTGTCAGCTAGGATGTTGGCAATGTCTGTGGGTTCGGTGTATTTTTTGTCATTTTGGACTAATTCTGAGCATATCTGGGGATTCCCACCCAGGTTCCTAACATAACTAAAGAAAGCCTTGTGATTATCCTTAGTGTCCTGTGCAATTTTTCTCTCGAAGCTGGCCTTAGACGATTTTATGAGTGCCAGTAGTTTTTTGATAATACTGATCAGAAATGCCTTCCCTTTTTGGGATTTTGCTCTATCATGTAGTAGCTTCCTCCTTCTATTGTATAGTTTGTTTATGGCTGGTTATGTAGTAGAATGTTCTGACACCATCATGTCAGCTAACCCCTTATGAGTCTTCTGCTGATGTCTTTTAGCTGTGGATCCACCCTCCTCATCATTGACAATGGAGTACTTGGCTTCCATCTCTTGGAAGTAGAAGGAATTGTACTCATATACTGCTGTTGTAGTTCCCCTGTTGCCCACTCAAAGAATGATTACACCCACAGTACTATGCTCTCCAACTAAGTACTTAACTTATCCAAGGATGCTGTGACTGGAAAAGAGAAAAACTTTTATTATGGCTCAACATTAATTATGTCAAGGTACCATCTAATAAAATAGTAGCACCTGAAACTTGAGCCACAAAACACCCTGTGCAACTTCTTAATATCATATATTGTACACATTAAACTATATGTTTCACATGGCAAAAACAAAATACAGCAAGAACTTACAATCTGAAATACCGAAGGCAAGCATATTACTTTCTCTGAGATGTATGGATTATTCATAGTGCTGACATTTCTGAAAGACACTTACAATCCAAAATCTACCTGGCATGAAGGCTGTTGAAGAATTTCATTTTTTTTCCTATTTACTCACTTATCTATCTATCTATGAAATACTCCATTATCACAGATACACTGCTAAGTATGCATTGCATGCATCCAAATATACAGCTCAAAGGACTAGTACCTGTGAATTACTTATTGAAGGTGTTTTCCATTTACTTTCTTTTTTTATTATAATACCACAAATAACCTTCCAAATATCCTGATGACAATGAAATGGCTAGGCTATAACTCAACACTTTCAATCAAGAAGCAAACAATCTATTCACAAAGCCAACATCGAAACTACAGTTGAAAGGGTTAACCTCACCTAGTCTTGTAAAAAAAGGGGCTGGGAAGAAGGACAAAAGCAAGTACAGCCCAACAGCTTGCACCTTGTGATGTAACACCTCCTAACAGCTGGCTTCTCTGGCAAGAGTTTACCTCAGTGGACTCATGGGAGACCATTGAGGAAAAACTGACACAATTCACTGTTGAAGAAAAATTTTTAAAACTATAACTTTGACCAATACATTAAAAGCCTTCCCTTTCCCCACAAAGTGTAACCCACTCATCAGGTGTGAAATCACACAATTAACCTCTAACCTGAGACATCACGATATAGATAAATTATGATCACATCTATACACAGAGTGCTGGGAAAGCCAAACATAATTGTGGAAGACCCAACTGAGGGACAATTTAAATATTACTGTAATACTCTTAAAATTAATAGAGCAGCAGGATTTGCATCAATTTCCATAAGCTATCAATTAAAAAAATTGTTAGTCATGTCAAGCATCATTGAATGACATTCTTCACATGGTCGACATTTCAGAATGTCGAAGACCATATGGCTGAGACCATATGATCGACATTTGAAATTTTGACCATGCAATAAAAATAAAAAACACAACAAAAACTTCCCTTCACACTACTAGCACCCCCCATGGGGGGCTCCGGCCCCCACAACCCCCAGAACTTAAATATACCAACTCCGAGATCGCACTATAGTGCAGAAGATGGAAATTGTTCCATTCCTCACTGTACAGAGATACCGGTTGCAGATTGACATTAGAAATGTCGACCATGTGAAGGGGACCCATATATATATATATATATATATATATATATATATATATATATATATATATATATATATATATATATATATATGGGTCTACTTTTCTTTATCAGACTTATATAATCTCAAAAAAGAAAAGTAAGACCATAGCAGGCTTTAGGCACCAGCAAATCCTGCAGTTGCTCGGGCCCCCTGTTTCCTTGGGTACCCCACAATCACAGCAAATTATCTTATCCTGATATTTTGTAATATGTCTGTCAAACCAACAAAAGCTAGTAGCATTCTTGTATACTTTATTAAGCGCTTCCGTCAACAGTTACCACTGACTTCTTCAGAATACTGATGTTCATAAAAATGTCACTTAAATACCTGAACAAAATTATTAGCATAACTAATTGATTAATTCTGACCATTTAAAGCAGCAGTCTCACAACAATCTATACACTTAAAACCTATTAATATCTAACAATGAAAAATTAACTATAAAACACTTTTAGTATTAACCAACTTGTCTAATCTAGCCTTGGAACATTATCATACAATATTGTTTGTTCAAAAATAAAAACCCGCTTTAAGCTTCAAGTAACTGTTGAGGGATATTACTTCATTAAGACCGGGGGGCTGGGTAGTGGCATTGACCCTTAATTTCCACATGAGCTCTTTGTATTCAAGAAACAAATCTAAATGCCTCCCCCTCTGTTGGGTCAACTTGCTCCAATACTGCAAACTTACATTTGTGCATAGGAAAATCATTCAAATGTTTGGCTAGAGCATTTTTGATGTTTCCTTTCCCTGTACAGTACATGTGTTGGTGAATCTGTGCTCTGAATGCTTTTTTGGTTTTACCAATGTAGTAGCTTTGGCATGTCTGGCACACTGCAACATATACTACATTTTGGTGCCACAATTACTCTTGGGTTTATACCTAACCAAACCATACTTTTTAATCAAATCACAATCTCCTTCCAACACAAACTTACACTGCGTACAGTGTCCACATTTTTTCATCCCACCTTTAACTGTCCTGTAGACCTTTTCTTTGTTTTTCTCCAAAATGTTTTTAATGCATGTGTCCTTTTTGTATACTACTATAGGTGTATTTCCTACCTGTTTCCCCATCTGTTCATCATTTCTGAGAATAAACCAATTCTTTATCAAACAAAATGTCTCTAACAAGTGGGAATTGTTGAGTAAAGGTCAAAACCAATGCTTTTCTATAAACCCCACTGTTCTCAGTCACTGTTTTGCTGTTCACTGAAACCATTAAACCGTGTACCACTTCCAAACCTAATAGTGAATGAAAGTGACCTGAAGTTCTCTTATGGGTGACCTCATCCAGTATAGGTTTTACGAAGTCAGCGGAGTAGCCCATGATGACCATGAATATGAAGGAGAAATAGAAACCTCCCACATGGTGGGAAATGAGAATGAAGGTAGCCCAAACAACATCCCTTTAGGGCCCCCCCAGGCATTCAGAGAGAATCCGGCAACAAAATTACAAGAACAGGCCAGTAGCCGGGAATTATTGGAATGGCCAGCAGCAATCTTTGAACACCCGAGGGAGAGGGAGGAGAAGAAATGTGAATTGGTAAATGAAGAATTATTATAGATCTTTTTGGATGGGGATGAAATTCAGGATGATACTATTATTTACAATGATCACCATGATTTTAACATTTACAACCTCAGCAGTATTTCTGTTACTCAAGAATGGGCCAACTTGTTTCAGAAAGGGTTAAATGTTGTGCCAACCAGGAATATGTGTTTGGACAAGACATTACTAGATTTTATGCTATTTACAAGAAAACTTAACCTCAGTGTCGTTATGAAAAGAGAATTTAACAACGACCCTAATAGACAGTGTAAGAGAGCCAGTGTATATAACCCTCCACTACATCCCACACTTCAACTGTTTGAATTAATGTGCATGAATGACATTAGAGTCCTAAGTAAAAACAATTCCAGCTTAAAAAACAGTGGGAATTTAACAAAGGATGAGATGGATTTATTGTTCAACAGTTCAAGGAAACAGATCAATTAGAGTGATGAAACCGGACAAGGGCGGGGGCTTAGTAGTGATGGATCAGCAGAGATACTTAGACAGTATGTTTGGTCATTTATTCGGGGAAGGATACGAACAGGTGTCCTTAAAAGAATTAAACATAGCATATAGAAATATTGGCATAATTTTATATGACTTGTTGAGGAATGACCAGATATCAAAAACAGAGTAGGATTTCTGTCTGCAATGTAATCCAAAGATCCCAACTATTTTTGGGATCCTAAAAATACATAAAGACACAAAAAATTCCCACCTTAGACCAATAATTGATGCAAAAGTATCCAAGACTTTAACAATAGCTAAGTTCTTGGATGTCCAATTAAAAAACTACTTAAAAAAGTTTCCACACATTATCAAAGACTCATGGGATTGTTTAAGGAAAATCAAACAGGAATTTTATGGAGAGGACATTATATTAGTAACTATTGATGTGAAATATCTGTTCAACGTGATACCCCATGAAGAAGGCATTGAGTTTTTTTATGAATTTCTATGTAGACACTCCTCTCTAACCCACTCTAGGATACTAATGCTGAGGACTTTGATGGAGTCATTCCCAGAAAATAATTATCTAATTTTCGAAGGACATCTATTTAGAAAGACCTCTGGCATAGCGATGGGGGCTGCATGCACCCCCACATTTCCTAATATTGTCCTAACACAGTGGGAATTGCCAGTAGTGTTGACTTTGGAGGGGTACAAGCATTGCATGTTTTACTGGCAGTACCTGGATGACATCCTTATTTTTTGGGATGGTAACCCAGATCAGTTCGCTGAATTTTTGTTGTTCTTGAATACAAGTACCACCTTTTTACGTTTTATAATCGAACATTGACTCAATCAGTTACTTAAACATTTCGGTCAGCAAGTATAGGGGTAACAAGAATTTTTCCTCAATGACTTTTAGAAAGCCAACATACTCAAACACCCTTCTTCATTTTGAGAGTGGACACCCCTTGTATCAGAAGAGATCCTTGGTCAAAGGACAAGGTGTTAGACTTGCCTGGATGGTAATTAACTTGGAGGAATTCAATAAAGAAAGGGATGTTTTATTGGGTATGCTGTTGAAGAGGGGCTACCCTGCTGACTTCACAAAACCTATACTGGATGAAGCCACCCATTAGAGAACTTCGGGTTACTTTCATCCACTATTAAGTTTGGAAGTGGTACACAATTCAATGGTTTCAGTGAACAGCAAAAGAGGGACTGAGAACAGTGGGGTTTATAGAAATGCATTGGTTTTGAACTATACACCACAATTCCCACTTGTTAAAGACATTTTGATAAAGAATTGGTTTATTCTCAGTAATAATGAACAGGTGGGAAACAGGTAGGAAATGCACTTATAGTAGTATACAAAAAGGACACATGCATTAAAAACATTTTGGAGAAAAACAACAAAGAAAAGGTCTACAGCACAGTTAAAGGTGGGATGAAGAAATGTGGACACTGTACACAGTGTAAGTTTGTATTGGAAGGAGATTGTGTTTTGATTAAAAATGATGGTTTGGTTAGGTATAAACACAAGAGTAATTGTGGCACCAAAAATGTAGTATCTGTTGCAGTGTGCCAGACATGTCAAAGATACTACATTGGTAAACCAAAAAAAGCATTCAGAACATGGATTCACCAACACATGTACGGTATAGGGAAAGGAAACATCAAAAATGCTCTAGCCAAACATTTGAATGATTTTCCAATGCACAATTTTAAGTTTGCAGTATTGGAGCAAGTTGAACCAACAGAGAGCGGGGGACATATAGATTTGTTTCTTGAATACAAAGAGCTCATGTGGCAGTTAAGGGTCAATGCCACTACCCCCCCCCCTGGTCTTAATGAAATAATATCCCTTAATAGTTACTTGAAGCTTAAAGCGGATTTTTATTTTTGAACAATCTTGTATGATAATGTTCCAAGGATAGATTAGCCAAGTTGGTTAATACTAAAAGTGTTTTATAGTTAATTTTTCATTGTTAGATATTAATAGGTCTTAATTGTACAGATTGTTGTGAGTCTGCTTCTTTAAATGGTTAGACTTAATCAATTAGTTATGCTAATGATTTTGTTCAGGTATTTAAGTGACATTTTTATGAACATCAGTATTCTGAAGAAGTCAGTGGTAATTGTTGACGAAAGTGCTTAATAAATTTTATTGTTTTCGGCTTCAGTTTGTACTAGTAATTTCTTTGTTTTTTGGTGTATTGTTGGACTGTGATTCTTGTATACTTAATAAATCACATGGATAATAACTCTTATTTATATCTCCTTTAAAATTCAAAGATATTTCTGGTTGTAGTAACAGTGTTTTGTCAAGTAACCGCCATCAGAATTTCATTAAATATTTTACCACTGACATAGTGCCCCTGGCTTAGTTACATCCTGCTGCTGGACATGTTCTCCACTAAAACTAACTACATAGCCAGCTTTAGGTCCATGCTATACATGAGGCTGCAGGTTGGCCCCCTTTATCATCTTTGACTGTGTGGGGGCCCCACAAATGCTACTGCTGCTGCTGGTTGGGGAAAATAAGGAAGAAAAATGTATTAATTTACTAATTATGTTCTTTAACTTGAACAGGGCTGTGATATGATCCTGTTAGGATGAAGTTGATAATGAACATGAGCAAGGTAAGCACTAGAGAGATCAGCAGCCCACAGTGACCAAAATAAGCACTGGAGAGTTCAGCAGCCCAGAGTGACCAAGGTAAGCCAATCATTAGCGGAGCAGAGTTCCGCTGTGGCGACCCCTAACTGGGAAAAGCTGAAAAAAAAACAACAAACAAGTATAAAACTCAGATGTCTGGATTGATTGAGTGTTTGTAATCCTGAATGATTTACTGGCAAATCAAACTTTTTATGAAGAAGAAAGCAGAAGTATGAACAAAATCAGGGAAGGTGTGTGAAATCAGGGAAAGTGATAGGTATGCATTACTCCTCAATGAGGGAAATAAGTGACTTACCCCTGCTGCTGTCTAACAACTCATAAACAACAGTCACTGATCTGGTGTGGCAGTACCAGGGTTGCACAATATATTGTTATTTTCTGAAATGAGTACAAAACTAGTATTGCTATGGCTTATGCTTGTGTGTATCTGCATATGTGTGTAAAAAATATCCCTGATTTTTATCTGTGCATGCACCCAATAATGCCAGGACACAGACATTATTCTTCTGGGTATCAGTAAAAATGTACCTAACAATCAATTATATTTCAAAAGTAAGACATAAAATATATCACAGGACCTTCAGACATAGATCTTCTTGGAGTCTGGTGGCCCCCACTCACCAGACTCTATAAATGAATTCTGGGGGCTCTCTTAATCATCCTTGACTCTGTGGGAACCCTGACAAAAGCTATTGCTGGTTGAAGAAAAATGAGGACAAAAAATGTATTAATTTTCTGATTGAGCTGTTTAACCTAAACAGTGCTGAGATATGACCCTTTTAGGATAAAGCTGATAATAGCCTCTGGTTTCAACCACACCCATTCTAAAACCAGCCCTGATCAAATGTGTGTGTACAGAAATTTGCTGTAGGTTATGGGGGCTGGGTATTGTGTAGTTATTACAGCTTTAATTTTCATTACATTCAAACCTTAGACATGTACACATGAAGTCATTACGTTTGAGCTGAGGACAGTGTGGTCATTGTTTATTTACTTTTCTCTCAGACCTCAGAGATATAAAAAGAAGGTTACAATTGCTTGTGTAGGGGTAGTGTACTGTCTAGGAGCAACAAATTAGAATATATTACTGAAATCATTCTCACAATCACACATCAGGCACATATACATGGGGATGACTTTTAGGGTTAGGGGTGAGGAAGCATGCTATATATACGTATATCAACAGTCACTTGAAAGATATGTCTAAGGCAATTTAAGCCATTGCTTTCATCCTAGTCTAACACCAGAGGGATGTATACGCAGTGACTGTCTTTTGTGGGGGGTTAGGAAAGGAGGTAATATTCACAGAAAAGACCTATGTATTCCCACATCTGGCTTGTTAGTTTATTGTGAGCTACTATTTTGTCAGCTTTGAACATTAAGCCTAGGGCACAACTTACGTCTTCCTTGAAAGAAAAATATAAGACTGAAATTATTTTCTTTTTCATGATTTTTGTTTAGGCCACCATTTGGGTAAAATGCTGAGAAAATGCTCTAAAATGCATCCCAGGGCATATATATAACCCGTATGGCTTTGGGGGCACAAGCTTAATTGAGTTATTTCCTAAATGGTTATTACTGTGCTGTCTTGGTCAGGAAAGATGTGCTGAAAGGATGCAAGGAAAACTAAAGTTGAATAGCAACAGTGGATTTCTTTCCTTAATCATAATTTCTGTTCAAGTCATTATTGGATGAAAAAGTTGTGTAAAAAGAAAAAAAAATGTAAAATGCATTTCAGAGTATATAAAAAGTTATGGCTTCTTGGCAAAGCTGAGAGTAAGGCAAAATATGAAAAAAGGAAGAAAAAAGTAATGTGCATGGTATGGGGAACCTAAAAGGGAGGGGGGATCAGAGGAGAGGGCCGGAGGGTGTGCTGGGGGTGTTAAAACAGTAGGCCTAGTCATAACATCATTTAAGAACAGACCTGTACATAGAGTTGTTGTAATGTATTATTGTTACAACTAAATGCCAGTAACTGTAAGTGTCCCTTTGTTAGACAGGTCAACAAAGTGTGATATTCCCTTTGTTAGACAGGTCAACAAAGTGTGATATATAGGCCTGTTGTAATGTAAGAGTTTGTAGATACAGGTCTGTCTGTGTGTACTACTCCTAAACGTTTGCAGCACAAACTAAAATGTTTTTTAGGAGGTGTGGCACTGACAGGATGATACTTACACTGGAAGTGCAAAGGGGGCCCCCAACTTGACATTTGCTGGGGGCCTCAAAATGCTAACACCAGCTCTGAGTACAACCCCACTTCAACAAAAGTGCACTTTTGCAAAAGCAGATTCACCGAATCAGCAAAATAAAAATAATAAAGATTATAAACACAGTTTTGCAGGGGGGCAAGCCCTCCTGCATCCCCCATACCCACCCTACTTAAATATACTAACTCCAAGATTGCACTGTAGTGGGGATGAGGATACTTCCTTTTAAACTGTGTTTAAAATGTTTACTTTTTTTATTTTGATGATTCGGTTTATCAGCTTTCGCGAAAGTGCACTTTCGTTGAAGTGCACTTTTGCGGAAGTGTACTTGATCGTCTGTTTGTTGACAAACTGTGTTTTTGACATACAGAAGTAGACCTATATATATATATATATATATATATATATATATATATATATATATATATATATATATATATATACACATATATATATATATATATATATATATATATATATATATATATATATATATATATAGATCTATATATATATATATATATATATATATATATATATATATATATATATGTAGGTCAACCTGAAACCGCTGATATCGCAGAATGTTGACACGAGAACACCGACACCGGAAGATCGACAATGGAGAAGACCAACAGTTGAGAATCCCAATGCTGAGAACACCGACATGTTAAGGTAAGTGTGCGATAGGGACGGATGTTAGGGTCAGGGTGTGGGTAAGCTAAGTGTGTGATGGTGATGGTGATGGACTTGAGGGTTAGGGGTGGGTTAAGTGAGTTAGGGTTAGGGTGCGGGTAAGGTAAGTCTGCGATAGTGATGGAGTTGAGGGTTAGAGGCGGATTAAGTGAGTTAGGGTTAAGGTGCAGATAAGGTAAGTGTGCGATAGTGACGGACCTTAGGGTTAGGGTTTGGGTTAAGGTTAGTGCATAGATAGTTGTGTATTATATTTTCAGAGTCAGGATGAAATTATTTGCTTTCTAAAAGTTAGTTTCCTTTGCAGTGACCTAGTCCTAATTTATAATGTTCCTTTGTCACTGTCTGTACCACATCTGTTCTCCTATCCACCCAAAACATTCCCATGAAATGTTGTGAGCCCACTCAACACCTCCATGCAGCTCCTGGTTATATGACTCTTCCAACCTCAGGAAATTCACTGGCAAAGGTTGTCATGACCCAGCTTCAGGAGTATGTTCCAGTATTCCAGGAACAGAAGAGGTTCTCTAATTTTTTAAATGAACAGTTACCCAGAGGCATATTTGGACATTTTTTGCTGGACTATCCTCTGAGATTAATTTCAAAATTGTGACTCTAGCAGGGACACAAAGATCTAGACAATGTAACACTAAAGGACACATGAAAATGCAACTGCGTCCAACACATTGTCATGACATATTAATTGACATTGATTAAATGGGTTTCTGTTGAATTTCTGAAAAGTGTAACAATGATCCTTAGAACAATGGAATTGGATATTAGAGAACAATGGAATTGGATATTAGAGAACAATGGAATTGGATATTAGAGAATGGGGGAACAAAGTCTTAGTCCACAGATGTAGTCCAGTTATACGGTATCTGTGAGTATTCTCCTGCTCTAATGGATGGCATTCTCTGAGTTAGTGTATATATGGGCCTCAAGGGTGATGGTGGGTACTCCCCTCTTGTTGAAGGATGGAGGAAGAGAAAGGCCTCCACAGTACTGCTCTGAAGATACAATGATTAATGTACAAATTCACTGTTACTTGTTGAAGTCAGAGTTTATTGTTAAAGTCTCAGGTCTCCTGCTTCAAAAAGGGAGATATCATAACTTTATCAGGTAGACTGTGGTAGACATTTGCCTCTAAAAGACAACTGCTACATGCTAATTTTCATGTTAATAGTTCCATTTTTGCTCATATTTTCAGATGTCTTCTGATGTAGAAATAGTAAAACACCATGCAAATTATAAACTGAAGTACCACATGACAAAGCATCCAATTATGGCACTTAAAGAATATGCCAGAGTTTCAGCCATTTAGCTTTTCTATTGAGCTTGTAATCATGCATATCATTCAGCCTAGCTTATAGCAGGCATTGGACTATTTCTTCCATTGTCATATTATGACATACATTTTAAAGAACATAAAACAAAGATCTTTTAAAATCTGTGCAGTACAGCAAATATCTGAACAGCATATTAGTATTGATGTTCCTTGATGAAATAGAAATGATATGTTTGCATATACATTTCTTCAGCTGTATGTTGATTTTGCCTAAGCAAAATGCATTACATGTTGAATAAAACATAGCATATACAACATATTTAGATATTATAACACATCTCTTCTGTGTGCAAAAATGAAAAAACATGTTATTCATTTTCTCAGTTTTGAAAATGTAGGGTTATTTACAAGAATAAATAAAGTCAAGCCTTCTTGGAAAACATCCACCAGGATTCAAAACTTAGTTCATAATCAGGTGGTAAAGTTCAGTTCACATTTATGGTGCTTCTTTTTGTAGGTTTTTCCTGAGCCCAAGACAATAGCTACACAACTGAGTACACCTTCAATAACTGCTTTCCAGTTGGTGGTGTATCTTGGATGGCAAGCTGAAAGCAGCAAAGTTCTTGACCTCTGCAGTCTTCATTTTTTACTGATAAGACTTTTTATTTAATTTCACCACCAAAGACCTGAAACTACTAGAATCCGATTCTGGAAGTTGTACACTACAAGCTGGTGTATTTTTTAAGTTAAAACTTTCATATTTTCTTGTCAAACATTCAAACAGAAGGAACATTGAAACCACATTCACAAAAGAAGATGAGCAGCTCCAAATGTTTTCATCAAGACACTGCAATAAAGAAAGAAATAGAGGCAATCCTTACTACAGTTCGAGACTTGGTGGGTAAAATAGACACATTAAGCTTAAAAGTTGACAATATAAAAGAAGATTCCACCAAACAAATATTAAGTGAAGTCTTTAAACAACAAACTGCCCAGATTGCTGCTTAGGAAGATTTTGCAACAGATATAGACTACAGGTTAACAGAAAGAGGGAAAAACATAGACTTTCTTCTTCAAGAAAACACCAGACTCATTGAAAAAGATAGATGACATTGAAAATAGAACCAGGAGAAACAACATAAGAATCTATGGCATCCCAGAGCAGATAGAGAAGGACAATATGATTAATTTCCAGACTTCTTGGATTCCTAAAATCTTAAACCTACCTGAAGCACTATCCTTTGGGATAGAAAGGGCACACAGGTCTTTAACTGCAACTTCTGTATCCAGTAAAAACAGCTGTCCAATATCTATTATTGAAAGATTTATCCTAACTCAAGACAAAGACCTTGTTTAACAACTGCCTGGTCCCTTGCTCCATTAAAAATTGGAGACCAAACTATCAGGTTTGACAATAACTTTTCACGCCTTGTAATATCTAAAAGAACACCATATGTCCATCTAATAAAATCATTAATAAAGGAAGGAATCAAAGCAGAACTCATATTACCAGCAAGAATAAAACTATCCCTGTCCAAAGGAAAGAAAAGTTTTGACTGTCTCGAAGAAGCATCCACATTTGTCCAAAAAAAAAAAAAAAAAAAAAAGAACCTTTTAAGTCAAACTGAACTCATGGATTCTTCAATGAACTTAAAAAAGACAAGCTTCAAAAACTGAGTGGATTATTAAAGAAATAAAGAAACCCATAGACAAAGAATTATACATAACTTCACATTTCATGCAAGTTTTTTTCTCCCTACTAAATAATGTGGAATCATACACAGAAGGTAATATAACTTTTTTCTCTCCTATTATCTTTCCCACAACAATGCTAACTTTACAGATAACACATATTACTCAAAATTTAAGTAAATCAAAATCTTATCCAACTGCAAACTACTATTTTATACTTTTATCTCTTTATATACATGGCTTAACACTAGTGAAGTGATATACTCATTTTATATATATATATATATATATATATTTTTTTTTTTTCTTTTATATCCTATACTTATTTCTTCATGCATGTGCCTTCCATTTATGTTTTAGTCCTAGTGTCATAGTATTTAATCTCTGCAAGAGAGAGAATGCTTACTGTGTTACTATTAAGTAATTAAAAAGAAAGTGGTGACATTTTATTATTATGTATACTTTTCCTACTTAACTGAACTTCTGCAATTTGCTCCTTTTAGCTAATATATGTTATAGCTGTGTATGGCTGATAATTTGGAGCCTTTATTTTAAATATTCATCATTTTACAAGATATGCTTAAAAGTTTTACTTCACTATAAAATTCCTGCCTACTTACTTTTTTTGATGGCGTTTTGACAACTTTTGTCACAAGCTCAAGCTTCAAATGGCTTCAGGTAGCTCACAGACTCATGAGAAACAATCTGCGCTGTCTTCCAAGAAGTAGACATGACCTCTGAAACTGCTTCTCTTCACTGAATTCTAACAGCCAGTCAGATTCAAGAATGATTGTTTGAACTGTGTTTTCATTCATTCAGCAATTATTTTTTATCTAAAAAGCCTTATAAGCATATGCTTTACTGTAAATAGTGATTTATTTAATCTGAATTATATTTATATTTAAATAAGAATTACAAATATGTTTCTGACAATGACAGTTTTAAATGCATCCTTTTTCCTGTCTGCTTTAATCACATTACAGTCCTGTATTTACTCATAGCAACAAACCATTATTATGATTAATCAATTTATCTTAGTCTGTTTAGATAAAATAATTTTAAGAAATTGTATACAGCTTCATGTTCTTTATTCATGCATACATGGTATATTAAGTTGAATTTTTCCTTTTGTATGTTTTTAACGTACATGCAGTTTCCCTTCTGCTTGCTATTAAACTTCAGTAGATAGGAATTCCCATTAGATGTCATTAGAGGGTTAGTTTGTGGCTTCTATGAGAGATATAGTAAGCCTGGATATAGTATATCCATGCAGAATGTTATTAAAGCATATAGTTTTATTTTCAAATTTAGAGTTTTTATACTGTCCATAACAGTTTTAAAAATGTATTTGTCTTAATTAATCAAGGAAAGCACTTTCCAATTTTACTTATAATAGCAATCTCCATCATACCTCTCAACCATACTGAATTCCTCGGGTCTATATTATATCATCGAATGCTTATAAAAGTGAATTATGAATAATCAACCCCATGTAAGCGGAAGCTTACAATCTCGAAAGCTCGGGACAGCGATTTTTTCCATGGGAAAAAAATCACTGTTCCAAAAGAAAAAAAAAATTGAGATAATACATAAAGTGGGGGGCTTCGCTCCTACACCCCCCTGCATAAATATACCAACTCTGAGATTGCACTACAGTGTCAGAAATGGCAAAGTAATGGAAGTGGCCAAGCAAATTCTTTCCCTGGGAAAGAATTAGCTTAAAAGCCGCTTCGCTATTTTGCCTTTTCATTGTTTTAAGTTCGACCAAGATGCATTCGATAGAATGCATCTTTGGTCATCTAATATGAACCTGAATTCCTCAGTAAATACAGATTTTGATGGCAAAATATTGGGGTGCCATGAATTTCCGAATGACCCCTTTAATTTCCGAATTCCTTGGGTTTTTTAAAATTTTTTTTTTGATAAATTTGTTCCTGACATCATCACGTGCAGGGCTTGCGATGACATCAGCTGACAGACAGCCTGTCAGAATTCAATAATTTAATTTAACTTGCTGCAGCAGAGTCAGATTGTGGAGTGGTCTGGTCCACATGTTTATTGAGGCAAGTAAGGCACTCCATGTGCAAAAGAAACAGCAGGCTGTGCTCTTCTTAAGTTTTTTTAAGTTACGGCAGGCTCCTTTTAAGCTTGAGCTTCTTATTGTTATTTGTTAAGCCAGCAGGGAACGGCTCCCTGTTATGTGCAATTGCATTTGAATGAGGCAAAGTGGAATGGTGAGCTTCTCTATTGTTATTTGTTAAGCCAGCAGGCTCCCTATTTGAATGAATGAATGGCTGCATTAATTTATGAAGTTACAGCAGGCTTCTGGTGTGCATTTATGCATTAGTTTATTAAGTTATGGCTAAGCTTCTGTATTGTTATTTGTTAAGTCAACAGATTACCTATTTGCAGTTACAGCAGGCTTCTGTATGTGTTTATTATCCATTAGCTTCTCATGTGTTCAATGCATTACTTTATGAAGTTACAGCAAGCTTCAGTGCAAAGTTTATGAAGTTACAGCAGGCAGGCTTGTTGTGTGCTAACTACCTTGGAACAAGGCATAGTAGAACAGCTGAGCTTCTGTATTGTTATTTAAGTCAGCAGCTCCCTATTTGAATGAACAAACAGCTGCATTCATTTATGAAGTTATGGCAGGCTCCTGGTGTGTGTTTATGCATTAGTTTATGAAGTTATGGCTGAGCTTCTGTATTGTTATTTGTTAAGCCAGCAGGTTCCCTATTTGCAGTCACGGCAGGCTTCTGGCATGTTCAATACGTTACTTTATGAAGTTATGACAGGCAGGTTTCGAAGTACAGAATAAACATAAAGCAGAAATACAGTTTTATATGTCGTATGCCTAACAGGGTGCTTTGCTCTGTATCCTTTATTGGTCTTTTTAATATATTGTAGTATGTATATGTTTTTGCATTTCAAAACTAAATATTGCTGATGCTGCAGCTGTTGCCATTAATTAAATAGTGTAATATGACCAAAGAAATCACTACTTGCTCGCCCATTTGTGAGCTGATCACTTATTTGACAAATGTTTGTCTAAACTTACTGAACTCACCTTTTACCATTGGACCATACTCCGTATCATCATTACTCCTCCGTCGGCCATCTCCCACACAAAAATAAATAAAATATTTTCTTTTTCAAGGTTTGACAAGATGGGCAAAGCCATAGTGGATGACTTCTGGATGTCCTTAAAGAGGTCATTGCAATCCATCCACTGACTTAGGCTGGAGGAGGAGAGACAGAATTTAGCTCAAAGCAGTAGTCAGGATTGCAAGACTGAAAAAACACTGACCTAAACTCAAGATACTTTTGATAGGTTGAAGTAAACTTTGAGTAACTCCAGAGGTAGCGCCAAAAGCAAAGTAAATGGTGGAAATTAATCTTTTTGGTTGATGAAATTATTGTGGCAACTGAACAGTTCTAGTTCTACTGTGGCAAGAGTGTAGGAGACTTAGTGTTTATAATTACTTTTGAACAAGGCATAATGGAACAGCTGAGCTTCTGTATTATTTGTTAAGCCAACAGGCTACCTATTTGAAAGAATGAATGGCTCTATTAAATTATGAAGTTATGTCAGGCTTTGTGTGCATGATTCAAGGGGTTAAGAATGTATGGAATGTTTGTCTCATACTTTTGGTCTGTTCCTCTTAAAATTTGTGGTTTTCTGGCAAATCAGTGAGAACTGAATTCATTAAATACCGATAGCCATTTAAGTTTGTCTTCCTATCTTTCAGGAATTTTGTGGTAACACACTTTTTATTCTAGCAACCATACCTCTCAACTGTCCTTGATTTTCACAGATGTCCCTGATTTTGACTCAATTTTTAGCTTTGCCCTCTTAATCCCTCCTAAAAGCAGTGACTTTTGGAGAAAAAGTGATGAATTACACTTAATAAATTATGACAATAATTAGAGATATAGACTTTTTTTAACTTCAAAAAATGCATATTAACTCACATTATCTTAATCTGTCAATGCCTCAAGTTAATAGTACCAATATTTCAAGTGTCCCTGGTTGTCTCTGATTATTTCTCAGATTGTCCCTAATTCTCTTGAAATTTGTCTCTGATTGGAAGAGAGCTATGCTAGCAACTCTAAGATTATACAATGTTTAAAATGTGTCCCTGGTTTTGGACCTTTTGTCCCTCCACCCCCAATAAATGTTGGCTTTTTACTGATTTCTTGCTCTGCATGGTTGTATTGCTGATACTGTACTGTGTAGCAGTTTGGAAGGGGGTAGCTGCTGCTATCCTAAGAATGTCCTCTTTGGTGGCGATACCTTATAACTATGAACATGTTATTGGTTTGCCATTCATTCCTTATTGCAATATTACTAGCTTATAATTTTTTAATGTAATATAGGCAATTTATTCCTCAAGGGCAACAGGCACTTTATTTGTAGATGAAACCATGAAATATAAAGTTGTTTGCTAGCAGCAACCAACCTCTTCATTAGTTACAGATCTCTTTAATGTGGAATTATTTAGATGACTTTTACTTCTGCAGAGAATGTGCATATTTACTGATACTGCTGGATTGTATGCGTTTGAGTAGACTTTCATGATGGAAATGCTTTGAATTGGGCAGTTTTGTCATTATTGGTTCATGCATTTCGTTTCATTGCCTACTAGAAAAATGTTCAAACAATAAATTTAAAATGTGCTTTAAGTCTAATAAGTGTGCTGTATTATACAAGGAATGTAATTTAATAAAGTCAGGAAGGTATATCAAATAACACATGTATGTTTCTTATTTTGTGTGCAAGGGGTCTATGATTTGAAAACAGCCTAAAGGTAATCTTTATCCACCCCTGGCCAGATGCATTTTCTTTGGGTGTTGTGTGGGTTTCAAGGCTGTTTCAATGAATGTGAGTTTCAGGGGCAGATAAGTTTTAATGCCAAGTCTATTTTCATTGTGAGTATTGCTTTGTTTTGCAGATGTCTATTACTGTTTGTGCATTGTGCTATAAAATGTAAAAATCCAGTAATCATTGTAGAAGTAAAGCATTATGCACACATTAGTATTTATGGTAAATGGGGTGAAATAGCCAGGTAATGGGACATTGGAAAGGCTGCGGGGGGACTCTGATGCCATATTTTGGTTGTCTGTTCTTCAGTTTGCATTAGAAAGTTGGTATTCCACAATTCCATCGGAGTGGGTGGAGTTACACAATTATGTATGCAAATTGTATGTTAAACAGCGTACAGGTGTGTACCTATTTTTCATGGGCCTTGTCCAGATTTTTGATGTTTCCAGGTTGAGAGGTATGGTCTCCATCAAATGATAATATTTAATATTCTTTCTGTTAAAGTCAATGGGTTGAACAACCCCATAAAAGGAGTAGTGTCAACAAATATTTAGTGCAACATAAAGTAGATTTTGCATTCATTCAGGAATCACCTTTAATAAGAAAATCTAAACAAATTAACCTTCAAGGATTATAAAGATTTTGGTAAGTTCAAACTACAACCACAAAAGAAGAGGTATCCTAATTTTGCACAGAAAATCAATGAGAATTCCAGAAATAGTTGACTAATACTCAAGCAATGATGGTATGCTTGCATTAGTAATACAAAAACTTGATAAAAGGATATTTACTTTTGCAAACACCTACTGGATACTGGATATTGGGACTAAAACTATGAAAAAACATTTAGACACCATAACATTAATGTCTAAAACTGAGTCACTATTAGCAGGTGATTTTAATTGTATCTTGTCCTCCATGATACAACAATCTCAAAGCCCTTTAATATGTCCCCTGTTGCCAAGCACACGAACAACTACATAAAATACAGAAAAGTAATTGACATTGATGGTATAAAAATATTATCCTCCCTGAAGTATTCTCACTATTCTTATAGATTTAGAACACAGACCAACATAGGCAAAGTCTTTGTAGCCAGATCTTTACTGGCCAAAACTGAAAATATAATGCTGACATCATGCCATATGTTGGACCACAATGTTATCACCTTCAATGTAACACTTAATAGTGACCCCTTTAACTTCTTCCAAAGACTACCTGCTTATCTAGTAACATTACAGGGATTTAAAGAATGGTTTCTAGATGAAATCAAGCTTTACATAGACACCAATGATAATGGAGAGGTTTCAGATATTATCCTATGGGGCACTTTAAAGGTAGTCTTACATGGTAAAGTCAAAAGTTGGTATATAAATAAAAGGAAAGAATGCAATAAAAACATGGTAAACATACAAAAAGAAAATGAATAACTAAAACAAAAACTTACATCAAATGACAAATCTGCATTAGCTGACATATGTAAACCGAACAAGGAATATCAGGATATCATGCAGCATAACATATCAATAAATCTGGAAAAAATCTAATTGCAATCCTACTCAAATAATCCCAACAGTATGCACAGGATTGCAATTAGATTTAAATATTTAAATGAAAAAATCATATTAAAAAAATAATATACACTAGAAATAATCAGACTGTCAAAGTTACAGATCTAAAAAATATCTTATGTTTAAAAAACATTACAAGAATATTAATAATAATAACTCATCTACAAGTGATAACAAAGGTATAGACAACTTTTTTGCTAATAATATTCAAAATAAACTATCCAAATACCATATTAATAACATTGATAAACCATTTTCCTTTAAATAATTAAAGGAACAAATAAAAAATCTTAAGACAAAAAAGGCACCAGGGCTGGATGGTCTAATTCTGGAGTTTTACAAACTCTTACCTGATAACATCTTGAAAATCTTACTCAGTGAATTCCAAGAAGTTAAAACTACAGCAAACTTCCCTCCCTCATGAAAATATTCTATCATCTTTTCCATCTTAAAGCCAAATAAAAAGCCCAACCTTTGCACATCATACAGGCCAATCTCATTGCTTAACATTGACTATAAGATATTCATGTCTGTCTTAGCAGACAGATTAAATAATATTATTTCAATATTAATTAATGAAGACTAAGCCGGTTTTATCAAAAACAAAAAGGTACAAGACAATGTAATTAGATTATTGTCTTTAATAGAATTAGCAAACAAGAAAAAAAACAGCTTTCTATTTTAAGCCTTGATATAGGTAAAGCTTTCAACTACTTAAGTTGCCCATATCTGTTTAATGCTCTGCAAAAATACAATTTCTCTACAAACTTTAGAGGATTTAATTAAAAAACTATATGAAAAATTCATGGCCTGTATAAAGATTGGAGTTATCTATCTAGCCCATTCGAAATATTATTTATTTATTTTATTTTATTTATTTTATTTATTTTATATTTGTTGACCGGGCTAGTCTAGCTGTATACATATCCATTTTCATCAGAGGCCTGGGGAGAAAAGCTCCACGCACAAATACATTAAGGCATTAAAAACTTAGAAAAAAATGAGTAGCTTAAATTATACAGCATAACATGTAAAGAAAGTAAATTTTGTGAATACTATACAGAGACATTAGAGTAGATTTTGGAGATAAACATGTCTTAATTCAATAGAGGGGTTACAAATACAATCAGGCAACAGTTAAACATAGTAGTTAAGCATCAACATTCATTTGAGAGAAAAAAATAAAAACCACTAAGTAAGAGAAAGAAAAATAGAGACTAGGGAGGACAATAATGCAGGTAATAAGGGGTTAGTAGTTGATAGTCAATGACTCTCAAGGTGGGGTATTTGTTATAAAGCATGAGAGGAGGGGAGGAGAAAAAGTGAAGAGTATTTTTCAATCAGGCTTTGAGCAGGGACAAAGCCATTGTCTTTTTAGGTAATGTCTGAGGTGTTTCTTAAAGAGTTGTGTAGATGAGAGAGAAGTGAGTGTATTTGGAAGCTTATTCCAGATTCTACCAACAACATTGGAAAAGAGTGAATCTCCTACTTTGTTATTAGATATATTGTTGGCAATGTGTAACTTATTAGCTGAGCATAGTGTTGTAAGATTTGTGTATGGGGAGATCAGATTAGAGAGGATAGGGGTGTTGGTTGGGTGGTGCAGAATTTTTTGTGCAATCAGCAGTTGATTGTATTGTAGTTGGTTTTGTAGTTTTAACCAACTGAGTTGTTGAAGGTTGAGACAGTGGTGGGTTCTATAAGGGGAGCCAGTGGCAAATCTAGTAATATTATTATAGCTAGTTTCCAGTTTGGAAAGATTAAGCTTAGATAGATTGGTATAAATGGCAGATGCATAGAACAGGGTAGAAGCAAGCTGAGTCTGGGCAATAAATTTCCTAGCTAGTGGGGTAAGGAAGGGTTTTATTCTATACAGGGAGCCTAGTATTTTATTGATGTTTTTTATAGTATTGTTAACATGGACATCGAAGCTGAGGTTATGGTCAATAGTTATGCCGAGGAGACGAGCAGTAGAGTCAGGGGAAATACAAGTACCATTGTCAGAGGTAATAGTAAAGTGGATCTGTGGGGATTTTTGGGTGGGAGTAAAAAGTTAAAGTTTTGTTTTTTGGGGGTTAAGGAGGAGGCAGAGTTGGGTAAACCATTTTTCTACTTTGGTAAATACAGTTTGGGTAAGGGTCTGGAGGGAGGAGGAAGACTTGGCAGTGCAGATAAGCGTAGAGTCATCAGCATATTGTATACAGGAGGTTTGAGGAAAAGCAGTGTGGAGATCATTAATGAAAATGGAAAAAAGAAGAGGTCCTAGGATAGAGCCTTTGGGTACTCCAGTGTCCACTGGGAGGGATGGGGATAGTTTATTGACCCAGAATACTGCTTGCTTTCTGTTTTCAAGATAGGATTTAAACCAAAGGATTGCTTCTTGGTCAAGATATTGGGCTTTTAGTGCATTGATAAGTAGGTTATGATTAACCATGTTGAAGGCCTTTGATAGATCGATAAATAGAGCAGATGAGAGAGAGTTGTTGTTTCGATTCTTGTTAACACAGTCAGTAAAAGTTAGCAGGGCAGATGTAGTGCTATGAAAGGGCCTAAAACCATGTTGGCAATTAGCAAGCAAGTTATTGTGGAGAAGGTGCTGAAGTAGTTGATGGTGGATACATTTTTCCATGATTTTAGCTAAAGGGGAGAGTAAAGCAATTGGACGGTAGTTGGAGATATCAGTGGATTTACATCCTTTGTGTAAGGGGATTATATGGGAGATTTTCCATAAGGAAGGGATGTAACCTTCTGAGATAGTTCTGTTTATAAGGACAGAAACAGGGTATGCGATGGCTTTAGCAGCAATTTGAAGGTATTCTGCTGGGAGACAGTCAGCAGAAGGGGTGCAGGGTTTAAGTTTTTGAAGGAGTTTGCAGATAAAGGTAGTTGGTACTGGTTGTAAATGAAGGGGGGGGCAGAGAATTGTTGGTATATTGTGTAGGAGTGGGGGGTAGGGGGTGATAGTGTTTTAGTTAAGGTTTCAATGGCTTCAATGAAGTAGTTGTTAAAAGCATTTGCTATTTGCAGAGGGTTGTTATGGGGGATAGAGCTGGGAGAAGGAGTTCTAGCCTGGCCTGGTTTGAGAAGTTTATTAATGCCAGACCAAAACTTTTGAGGATTTTTAGAGTTTGAATGTTGAAGATTGGAATAATAGTTCTTTTTATCTAAGATTATATCTTTTTTGACGGCATTTCTTAACTGTTTAAAGTAGAGGTGATCTGCTGGGCTTTTGGAAGTTCTCCATTTTGCCCAAATTTTGTTCCGTAGGAACATTTTTTCTTTGGTTTGTTTTGTAAGACAAGGAGCTATTTTGGTCCTGACTCTGGAGGAGTGAATGGGAGCATGGCTATTTAGAATTTGAAGGAATGTAGAATTAAAGAAGGAGATAGCTTCATCCAGATTGAGTAGTTTTAGTAATGATCAATTGCAGGCTTTTAGTTCATTGATAAAGTTCTCAGATTGGAAGTGTTTTTTATATCGATAGGTGATAAAATTGTTGTCTTTGGGGCTAGATTTCTTTTGCTTAACTATGCAGGTTAGAACATGGTCACTAATGTCATCTGGGAGAGATCCTGTCCAGTACGTTTCAGGGTGACTATTAATTAGTATCCAGTCAAGAGTAGTTTCTTTAGTACTAGGCTTATGGATTCTAGTGGGGGTATTTATTATTTGAGTGAAACCAAATAGATTTATATGGGTCTTAGGGTTGGAAGAATTGCATAAGGTCCAGTCTATATTAAAATCTCATAGTACTATTGTTTCTTGAGGAAGGTGGGTGGATAGGCTACTAAGTATGTTTTCTAGGGTGGTAATATTATTCCCTGGAGGGATATATGAACATATTATATAGATTCATTTAGAGCTATTTATTTGGAGTTTAACAGTAAGAGTCTTAGCATTGGTATTTGAGGGTAGTGCTACATCACAGGGAGAAACAAGGAGTTCAGATTTGAACAAGATTGCTATGCCGCCACCCTTTTTTGAAGTGCAGTCACATCTAAGGATATTGTATCCAGGTGGGATTATTTCTTGGTCATGAGTAATAGGTTTTAGCCAAGTTTCTGTAAGACAAAGAATGTCGAATGCATGGGCTTGAAGGAGAGCATGCAGTTGGCTAATTTTGTTGTTGATACTACGAATATTAAGATGTGCTATTCTGAGGGAGTTATCTAATCTAGAAGAGGAGGAAGCATCGTTATGCAATTGTTTTTGTAGATTGACATTTAGTGGGGATGGGCCAGGATTAGGATGAATGTCTCCACCTGTTAGTGGGGATGGGCCAGGATTAGGATGAATGTCTCCATCTGTTAGAATGTTTTTGGATTGTATCAAAGAAGTTTTTAAGATTTTATTAAGTTTGGGTGGGGTTAACCTACTGGGGAGGTAAGTAACATGAATACATCTATGGAACTTAGGATGCAGATAAGCTGAGGTAGAGGTAATGTTACAATGAGAGAGACAGTTGGGAAGTAAGGTTGGGAGAGTTTGTGGATGGGACACTTTATGGGCCAGCACATAATGCTCATAGGCAGTGAGGGTATAGGTTAAAGTTAGAAATATAAATAATAAACAAGACAGAAAAAAGTATATAAGCAAAGGTTTATGGGAGTAGGCCATTTGGAATGGCAGAGTAAGGTTAATGTAAAGTCAAAGGTGGTTTAGAATATAGTTGAAGTGTAGGATAGGTTAATTGATATGGTAGAGAAGGATAGTTAGAGTAGGTAGAGGGGTAGGAAGAATATAGTGATAGATGTAAGAGTATGTAAAGTAGAGGGGTAGGAAGAATATAGTGATAGATGTAAGAGTAATGGTTATAGCTGCGGAGAATGGATAGAGGAGATGAGGGAGTGTGCTAAGCAGAGGAGTAAGAAGGAGAAGTTATAGAAGAGTAGGGTAGTTTAGTGCTGAGAAGGTATAGAGATAAGGGGAGGAGTTTATAACTATTTAGTTGTGGTGTTGTGATGGGAAGTATAGTGGGTGTGGTTTGTTAAGTATAAATGTAACAGCACTGGGGGTGGGTGGGAATTGTGGGTAGGGTAGGGGAGTGGAGTGAGCCCGTAGGGCGAACGGAGTGGGATACAGCAAGTAGTGAAGGAGACAATCAGTAAGCAGAGCAGCCCAGACAGAGAAGATGAAGCAGGTGAGTGGCTTCAAGTGGAGCAGGTATAGTTGTAGACCAAGGATAGAGAGAGGAAACAAAATTGCCTACTAGTCTGCTAAGGGTAGACAGTGGTAGGAGTAGAGTTTAGAGGCAGTGAAGGAGAAATATAAGGAGTGATTATGCAACAAGGTGAGGGAGGAGAAGCTGGAAAGAATAGTGTAAAGAGGCGAATTAGTATAGATGGAAGGGGGTGAGGGTAAAGTCCTAGTTAGACTGCCACCTGGTGTTCAGTGGTTGTATAACAACAGGTGACAGAGGGCAGAAAAAAACTAGTAGGGAAGGCTAAGATAAGCAGTGAGTGAAGGAAAGAGATAGACAATACTGGACTTGGAGAGGACTCTGGCTGCTAGCATTCATTACTCAGGGGCCAAAGATAATTCAGTACAATTGCAAAATACAGCTGAGAATAATTATCAGTAAGGGTCATGTCATAGGACGTACTTTGTAAAATACTGCACAGGCCGTAGTAAGGTATTGGGACAGCACAGTAACTGGATCCAACTGGACACGGCTTGAAATTGTTGAGGGTATCCTTAATGGCCAGGTAGGTTCCTTAGTGCAGAGTAGTGGATGGGGGGGTTTGTAAAATACTGCACAGGCCGTAGTAAGGTATTGGGACAGCACAGTAACTGGATCCAACTGGACACGGCTTGAAATTGTTGAGGGTATCCTTAATGGACAGGTAGGTTCCTTAGTGCAGAGTTATGGATGGGGGGGTTTGTAAAATACTGCACAGGCTGTAGTAAGGTATTGGGACAGCACAGTAACTGGATCCAACTGGACACGGCTTGCAATTGTTGAGGGTATCCTTAATGGACAGGTAGGTTCCTTAGTGCAGAGTAGTGGATGGAGGGTTTGTAAAATACTGCACAGGCCGTAGTAAGGTATTGGGACAGCACAGTAACTGGATCCAACTGGACACGGCTTGAAATTGTTGAGGGTATCCTTAATGGACAGGTAGGTTCCTTAGTGCAGAGTAGTGGATGGGGGGGTTTGTAAAATACTGCACAGGCCGTAGTAAGGTATTGGGACAGCACAGTAACTGGATCCAACTGGACACAGCTTGAAATTGTTGAGGGTATCCTTAATGGCCAGGTAGGTTCCTTAGTGCAGAGTAGTGGATGGGAGGTTTGTAAGACAGACTAACTTTAAGAGGTACTAAACAGGGGTGCCCCCTCTCCCCATTACTCTTTGCCCTGGCTTTTGAGCCTTTTGCAAATTATGTTAGAAATAATGACATCATTAAAGGATATAAAGTGTCAAGACAAATTATTCTCCAAGATACAATTGTTTGCTGATGACCTACTAATAACTTCTAATGATATTGAAAATTCAGTAAATCACCTATTACATAATACAGACTTCTTTGCAAACATCTCTGGTCTAAAATTCAATCACAACAAAACTCAGGCACTTCTAGTGAATAAAAATGTTACTGTGAAACTTAGATCAAAAAGAGACATAAACTGGGAGGTCATGCATATTAAATATCTGGATACCATCATTGAATCTAATTATAAAATAATCACTCACATCTAATTATCAACAACTTATAAACTCAACTACTAATCTAACAGACAGTTGGAACACACTCTTCTTCACATTTGAAGACAGACTAACTTTAATAAAAATGATACTGTAACATAAAATCTTATTCATTGGCCGGGCTCTAATAATTTACCCATCTGTCATTTAAAACTTGTCCTGTTTGTTGCATTTACCTGTTGAGGCTACACACTCAAGTTTGCTAGCCTGTGTTACATATTTATTGCATTTTCCTGCTGTTTGTTGTAAAAAAGAAAAAAAAATATCCTTATTTCCCATCTTTCCTGACCTAGAGTAGTCCAAATACAGGCTTTGCTGTATTCTGGACTTTTGGAAAGTTCCTGTGTTGCCCATTTTCTTTCTTGGATAAAGGGAGGCTTCTTTGTTCACCAGTGGCAGTGGGGAGCTTAGAGCAGCCTATGTATCCCTGGAGGAGTGTTCCCAGCACAAGAATCTGGTAGTCTATTGGCTGTTTTGGGCCAATTTCTAGCTCTTTCAAGTCCCCCTGTATAAAACCCACTGTTACGTGGTTTTTGCGCTTGTTACTACTCAGCCAAGCTCCTAGTGGTCCTGCAGAGTGGTGCTAGCAGCAGAGAGGCTAAAAGAGTGACTGCTAACCTGATAAAAGTGTTTTTTCTTCCTGCTACTACCTAGGCAACTGTCCGATCTAGCTAAACTGCAAGTATTTCTGCTTCTTGAACTGTTTTAAACTGTTTAAAGTTGTTTTTGCACCTGCATTTTTAAAGTTTGTCCTGTTTGTTGAATATACCTGTTGAGGCTACACATTCAAGTGCGCTAGCCTGTGTTGCATATTTATTGCATTTTCCTGCTGTTTGTTGGGAAAAAAAAAATTATCCTTGTTTCCCGTCTTTCCTAACCTAGAGTAGTCCAAATAATGGTTTTGCTGTATTCTGGACTTTTGGAAAGTTCCTGTGTTGCCCATTTCCTTTCTTGGATAAAGGGAGGCTTCTTTGTTCACCAGTGGCAGTGTGGAGCTTAGAGCAGCCTATCTATCCCTGAAGGAGTGTTCCCAGCACAAGAATCTGGTAGTCTATTGGCCGTTTTGGGCCAATTTCTAGCTCTTTCAAGTCACCCTGTATAAAACCCACTTTGGCGCGGCTTTGCACGATTTTGCACATAGCGCAGCATCGGGCAACTCCGCTTAATTGGGTTTAAACCATTCTTGGCTCCACAAAGTCTGTTCTTCACTTTTTCCCTTAGAACTGATCTAGTTCTCATAATAAACACCCTATTCCTACTCTAAAGCCTGGCACTTGCTCACTAAAGCAAGTATATAAGTCAGCACTAAAAAATTAAAAGCACTACACCCTCACAAACTCCCCTTGAGTACCTTGTTCCCCATTGGCCCTTTTTTCAATTATAAAGGAATTCCCAATACTATTCTAGCATGTCCAAAGGTCAGCTGTCAATCTCCTCTTTGGTCCAGCTGGTGAATCTGGGAATCTTGAAGCAATGTTACAACTGCCTCATGTACACAGACAACCCTCTCCTGCTCCCAACAAATTCCAACACATGTGAGCAATGCAACCATATAGCCAAACTGGAGGCTAAGCTCTCTCAACTCAGTACTGGCAGGAGGAGAAGGAAACCACACTCACTACAATTCCAGTCTCATATAGACCTACCACGACAGCAAACCAAACACATAAACACACAAAATCATACACGGAGGCTCTAAATAAAAATCTGCCTAAGCAGCAGAGACCTCCAAAGTAGACACCCAAGCAACCGCTACCCCAAAACAAAACACATGCAACACATAGCTCACAAAGCCAGTATGCCGAACAGTCACAGCCCTTAAGGCTAAACAACACACCTGATCCACTTGTAATAGGTGACTCTATCATCAGGCACACAGATGTCCCGCTCACCAGGCTGAACAAGGAGAAGGTCACAGTGAGCTGCCTGTCGGGTGCTAGGATCCGCCACATAACACAAGCACTCAGGTCACTCCAAGGCAAGTACAAATATGACTCAGTCATTGTCCATGCTGGTGTGAATGACCTGAGATGTACCTCCCTGGACTACATGAAAAGAGACATAGAGGAGCTCTCTGAGCATGTAGCCCAGGCCGGTATGACCCTGACCTTGAGTAGCATCTTACCCTCACCAAGAATGATGCCACAATATGAAGACAAGATGATCAATTTCAACAATTGGCTTAAGTATTGGTGTCATTCAAAGGGGATCCAATGCCTGTCAGCCTGGGATGACATGCTTGACAAGCCACGATGCTTCACTAGGGATGGCTTGCACCTGTCACCCCTGGGCTTTCAGATATTGGCAAAGGCTCTTGCCACCGCCATAGTGCCTTTTTTAGGCAAGGCTCAAAAGACAAACCCACCTCCATAAGTATCATAAGGGATAGGAAACTAAGAGTAATGTTATTCAATGCCAGAAGTCTAAACCTCAAGATGCATGCACTCGAAACTCTCCTTAGCATGGAGAACATCGATATCTGTGCAGTAACAGAAACCTGGTTCAAGGCTTCCGAGAGCACCCCAGCACTACCAGGTTATACCTCATACCATGCTTTTTGGTCCCAAAACTTGGACCAAACCACAAAAGGAGGGGGAGTATCAATATTTGTCAAAGATACCCACACCTCCAGATTGGTGGCACAGCACAAAGCATCAGAGACTATCCATGTGCAACTAACAGTGGGTAAAACTGCCTTCCAGTTTGTAGCCTGCTACAGACCACCCTCCCAAACCCAGGAACCCCACTCAGCCTTACTGAGAACACTGGAAAATATGAAGGTCTCTCCAAACACCATTATATTGGGCGACTTCAACTACCCAAACATAGACTGGGAGCATTACGCTAGCTCCAACACCCTAGCCCAAAGGTTCCTAGAATTTATAAACTCAAATGCTATGGAACAACTTGTTACCACTCCCACAAAAGGGGAAAACATACTTGACCTGATCAACACCAACATGGGAGCTCTATGCTCCAGACCAGAAGTGTATCCCTCACTGGTAAGATCAGACCATAAACTAATCTCATTGGATATTCACATCCCGACCCCACCCCCTGCCCAGAAAACCACAGTGAAAAACTTCTCTAAAGCAAATTTCACACTCCTCAAAATTGAGGTGGAATCCTTTATAAATGCATTCTATGAACACCTTCAGGAATGCATGGATCATGCAATCCCAAATAAAACCAAGACCCAATCCTCCAAAGGCAGATATCCTGTCTGGTGGACCCCAGCCATAAACAAACTATACAATAGAAGGAGGAATCTACTTCATGATAGAGCAAAATTCCAAAAAGGGAAGGCATCTCTAATCAGTATTAGCAAAAAACTACGGGCACTCATAAAATCGTCTAAGGCCAGCTTCGAGAGAAAAATTGCACAGGACACTAAGGATAATCACAAGGCTTTCTTTAGTTATATTAGGAACCTGGGTGGAAATTCCCAGATATGCTCAGAATTAGTCCAAAATGACAAAAAATACACCAAACCCGCAGACATTGTGAACATCCTAGCTGAAAGGTTCAGCGCAAACTTCTCCCCCACTCCCCACCAAAAGGGCAAATATCTATCCCAGCAAATTGCTGCCCCCCTGACATCTCAGATGCTCAGGTAAGAGCCGCCCTCTTCAAAGCAAAAAACACAGCATCAATGGGACCAGACAGTGTCCTGGGCTACATCCTACATGAACTCCAAGAAGAGCTAAACCCAAACATAAAACTACTGTTCAATCTCAGCCTTACTACAGGATATGTACCCAAAGAGTGGTATACAGCAACAGTGGTCCCTATCCACAAAGGTGGTGCTTCAACTGATCCTGGAAACTATCATCCCATAAGCCTGACTAGCTTGGTCTGCAAAGCTATGGAAAGGATCATCATGGACCTCATAAATAAAGATATTGGGGACCTACAGACACTGGATCCTACCCAGTTCGGCTTTGTTAAGGGCAGATCCTGCCTCTTAAACCTGGTCAATTTCTTTGGAACAGTCATCAAGGCCATTGACGAGAGGAAGATGGTCCACACAGCCTACCTGGACCTCGCAAAAGCATTCAATACAATAACCCACTGAGGCATTATAGATAAGCTCACCAGCTTAAATATAAACCCCTATGCCACTAGATGGGTTGCAAACTGGCTCAAGGACAGAACCCACATGGTTAGAATTGCTGGAGCCATGTCAGACTCCAAACCAGTTACAAGTGGCATCCCACAAGGCTCAGTTCTGGGACCGGTCTTGTTCGGTATATATTTCTCGGAGGTACAGGCCAACATGGAAGGACTGTGGCTGACCAAGTTCGCAGATGACTGCAAACTAGGCGCCATAATCGACTCTCCAGCTGACACAAGCACCCTACAAAAGGGCCTCATAGAAACAGACAACTGGTGCCAGAGCCATGGCCTCAAGCTAAACGCCAAAAAGTGTATACTCATCCCCTTTGGCAAAAACAAACTTCCCACAAATTACCACATAGGTGGTAATCCATTAAGTACTGAAGAAATAATTAGGGACCTGGGGACCCAAGTTGACAGCAATCTCTCATTTGAAAACCACGTGGCCAAAGTGGTTAGAAAAGCATTTTATATAGCCCACCTAATCATGAAGGGATTCACATCTAGATCAGGGGAGGTCATCATGCCTCTTTATTCATCCCTCATCAGGCCCATAATTGAGTACAATGCCCCTTTTGGGATGTACCTTACCAGACACCTGCAGCAACTGGAAAGACCCCAAAAGTACCTCACCAAGAGGATCAAAGGGCTCAAACAGATGCCATAGGCTGCCCGGTTAAAGAAACTCCAGCTCTACTCAGTGGCATACTGCCTACTCAGAGGCGATCTGTGCCTGACGTATAAAGCCATGTTCAACCCAGAATTAATGGACATGCTGCACCTCAGAAAATCCAAATCCCATCGAGCTACTCGCTCGAGAGACTTGGACCTCAGCACTGAAATAAATAGGACATGCTGGAGGGACAGATTCATAACCCAGAGGCTCCCTTCACTCTGGAATAAAATCCCAGTCCAGGTCAGGCAGAGTCCCTCATTGACTCTCTTCAAGAGGAATCTTGATGAGTGGATGGAAGATCGTAAGATTACCCTGGGTATCACTTCTGTGTCACTGCTAGACAGAAACACAGTATACTAACCTCGAGAAAGGGCATAGCAAAATTCATTTAAAATGGGTGGTGAAAGCCAAACACACTCTGGCTAGGCTTATAAATGCCCTAGGGCAGGTAGCCTAGTATGAACCTTTGAACCTATGAACCTATGTCATAATTAAACAAAAAAATTAATAACTTATTACTAAACTTTCTTTGGTATCTCAAAAAAAAAAAAAAAACAAGAATTTTTCTTCTCTGGCACACCACAAGCTGGGATGTAGGAGGTATAGGATTTCCCAATACTGATTTTTATTTAAACTCCACATTTATTAAGATAGTGTTGCTTTGGAATAATACTTCTTATACATCATAGTGGAAATCATTGCATGAAACCTTACTTCTTAATAGTAACAGGACATTGTTTGAACCATATACTCAGATACATACACACAGCTTTATATGGATTTTAAAAATACACATTTAAAGTCAAAGGTCAAAACTTATTCTCACACCTCTTATAAACCAAATATTGCTGCTCAATGTTTTCTAATCAATTAAGAATCTATTAATAATGATGTTTCCTATTGCTTACACAAATGATTGCTTGATATCTTTTGATACTCAGAAAATGTTAGAATTTAAGAAGGGTAATCCATTATATTGGAATCAATTTCTCTCAGCTAATAAAGTAAGTTCTGCAGGCTATTTGATCAGCAGATATAGTTTGCAAAATTGCAATTGGCTGGACATCCAAGCTTGTAAAGATTGTATATATGCTAAGCTCGTACCCTCATTAGCGGCATACAATAAGGATTTCAGGTATACCCTAAACTAAACCTCAAATGTCTGTGCATTAATGGTTAATATTCTTAAAATGGCATATGACTGACAATCTGTAGTATATGCACAATTATACAATGACTGACGATTAGTATTCCAAAATGTGCAGGCTGATTGGCCAGCCCAACCAGCATGCCTGTTGTAAATCCCATATATACTAATGGAAAAAGGACCGGTCGTCTGGACTTTTTCCCATTAGTATAAGTCTTGATTGTTTTTGTTTGTGTTAGGTAGTAATGGAGAACGGTAGATCTCTGTTGCTGTAATCTTGCTATGTTATACGTTTAACATAGTGAGATATCTTAAAAAAAAGCAATGGAGATCTGTCTTTCTGCATTGCTTTTTTTATAGATATCTCGCTATGTTAAACTTGTTTAACATAGCGAGACAGCTTTAAAAAAGCAACAGAGATCTTCCTTTCTCTGTTGCTTCCTCTACACAGCTCTGATGTACTGCATAAGCATACTCATGCACAGTACATCAGAAAAAGCCCCAGGATAGCAGAAAACTGTGGAAGGGAACCACACAGGTATTATACAAAGGCATCATTTAAGAAAAGTATTTTTTTTTTCTTAAATAATGTCATTGTATAATAGCAATAACCGACATCTGGGTGTGGGTAATGCTAGATTTATCCACAGTTGTCTTTGATTAGTCATTCGGGCTTCACCCTCATGATCAAACCAAAGCAACAGTGGATAAATCTAGCATTACCCACACCATGTGGGTTATTGCTTAATTAAACCCACAGTCATGAGGATTATAATTAAAGAGAAAATAAAACTTTTTAATTCAGTGATTTCAGCTGTAAAATATTTCAACTTTACAGAAAAAAAATAATTTTTAAAAGAAATAAACACTATTTTCAAACAAAAAAAAATTCCTTACCAGTTAACAGACAGTTCTACATTATCAGCTTTTCAATACAGAACAACAGTCTTGCCCTGCCATTACCACTAAACATGGGGTCACACTTTTGTTTTTCCTTCAGCACTCAGCACATAGTGGTACTGCCATTGCACCTTTAGGATTAGGATAGATTTCCTCACACAATTTGCTTCTCTGAGATTCTTCAGAAGTCCCCAGCAAATGCATCAGGGTTTTCCTGATACTTACAAAAGAGCATAGCAAAGGTGCAGTTCATATAGGTCATTTATGCTAATGTGCAAGATGTAAAAAACAAATGAGATGCAAATAAATGAGTAATGTTTTAAAGCATACTATGCTAATGAGGCAGTTCTGCAATTCATAGTCCAATATCCCCATGGTATGCACATCCTTTGTTAAATGTGGTGTTTCACTTTGATATTGGAGTTGCAATCCACAAACATGTCTATCCAAGTATATGCAAGCACTTCCCTGACACACAAATGAGTTATTTCCTCCATTGAATACTTCAGTAATATTTTTTTAGAATGCACAAGCACCAAAATGAAACCTTCACCCAAGTGACCCCTTCAGTAACATTTCCTAGTATACACAAGCACCAAAAATGAAGCATTCATACAAATGACCCCTTCAGTAAAATGTCCAGATATGCACAAGCACTAAAATGAACACTTCACCCAAGCAACCCCTTCAGTAATATTTTCGGGTATGCACACACACTAAAAGGAACATTTCACCCCAGAGACCCCTTCATTAATATCTCCAGGTATGGACAAGCATCAAAATAGAACATATACCCAAACAACCCCTCCAGTAAAAATGTCCAAGTATGCAGAAGCATCAACTCAGCTCCCCTCACATATCCATATTCTGACTAAAACCTGTCTGCTTTCTGGTGTAACTTCAGGGTGATTTATATACTTTGTATGCAAATTAATTCATTATAGACTCATGTCTATGTATCAAACTCATATACATATGTGTAATCCTGCTTAACAGCATGGTAGCTGTCTCCCTATAACGTATGCGTTAATCACATTATGTACTTCTGATGTGGGTGTGTGTTCACAAATGACATTTGGAACAGACTAATTTGTCATGGGACATCTTTAAGGAGAAGGAAGGGTGCAGCTGAGAAAGTAAGGTAAGGTGGGGGTTAAGAAGGTTGGGAAGGAAAGGCAGGCTTTACAAGGAGAGTGGTTAAGGAAGGGATAACTAGTGGAGGGAGAAGGGAGGAAGTGAGGTATGGAAAAGGGAAGGTCTTTAAGGTTTTTGAGGAGGGGAGTTGCTTGCCGGGATCCACATTTTGGGGTGATTCTGTGCCCCATCCTTCCCTGCCTTTCTTTTATTTGGAAGTTGTTGGTCCTGGAAGTTATGGGTGTTTCATTGTGGTGAGGTTCAAGGGTGGAGAAGAGGGACAGGCTTTCCCCTCTTCTGTTCCCCTTCTGGTGTATAACTGGAGGAAGGAAGTTTGGAGTGGTGGAAGTGAGTTTGCGAATGCTGCTTGTACCTGGTGGTTTGGATGGAAATTGAAATTGAGTGGTTAAACACGGCCTGAAGGATGAGAAGAAGCGAGTAAATGGAGTACGCTGTTTATTCATCAATGGTGAGTGGTGTCACGCTGCCATTATGAATGGTTATTTAATGTTTGCCAATGTGCAATGAAAGAAAGTTATGTTAATAAAGTGTGAAGCATTTACTTTTTATGTTTAAGCAATAAAGGTCGTCAAAGGTCTTGGGTGTTTTTTTCTCTTTATTAAAGTGGAATATGACAAAAAATTCCTCCATGATTCTGCAGTCATCCTGGCTGTCCAAAATTTGCATAACCTTGTAGTGCCACTCTTCACAGATCACTGCTATGAATGTGCAAAGCCCCAGACTATGAATATTGCCCTAACGCTTAGCAGGGTAATGGGTCTGAAATACTTTTCCCTACAGCTAATTTCTATTACATTCCTGCATTGCTCCTGTTTGCTTGCCTGTCATAGTCTTAAACATACAGTGTAGCCACAACTGTTCAGTGATATTCATGTAAAAACATGAGATGCCTGGTAAAATGTATCTTTAATGATTATATAAAAAACATTCAATGTCATATACTATATGTATGTGTGTGTGTGTGTGTGTGTGTGTGTGTGTGTGTGTGTGTGTGTGTGTGTGTGTGTGTGTGTGTAATATATATTGCAATTACAACCTTTAAATTTGGCTTTCATCGAGATCTTGCTCTATACATCATTCATATGATCATTTCCAAAGAGGCTTTTTAAATTCACATGTTTCTCTCTGTATCATATGTTGCCTATTTCTTATTTTCAAATAGCATATAACCATGAATATTTGAGCAGAATTGATTAGTAGAACAAAAATGTGTTGTTTCAGGACCAGTTTTAAAATACTTTGATGCCATTGAACCCCCAGGTTTTTGTCTATAAAGTTATTTCTTAAACATGAAAAAAATATTAACTTATTTTCCACAGAGTCTCAAAGAACACTAATATTGCTCAGGCATGTTTTGTCTTTTATTGACATATGATAAAACCATTATTTTGCTATGTGGTCTACACAAGCACAAAGATTCGATATCAGTTGTTATCTTCAATCAGTTATCAATACACAAATGTTTAAACTTCCCGATAAAATTAGCTGAAGCTGAAATAAATGAAACTGTATCCTCTGTTGTGTCATAATCCATTTGTTCAAAGTGAGTAGTTAAAATTCCCATAACTGGACTTGCTACTGCAATAGTAGGGCTGAACATTAAATATGTTAAGTGCATAAACAGTAACAAGAATTTAATACTGACCTCAAATGATTAACAAACATCAAATATCCAGAATTCAAGGAGATAGCCTAGAAATCTTTCTTTTCCTTGCAGCAAAAAAGTTAAGGAGGCAGTCATGAATACAATACCTCAGAACCTATAGCATATACTTATCTAAATGCGGTTTATTTTCATATTCAGTATAATTACATTTGTTCTTATTGGCACAGCCCTAGAGATGTATATGCTAAATAACATAATTTCTGATGACTGATGTTTAACTGTTTGTAAAAAACAAAACATCCTGTGTTATTCTGAGTACACAAAAATGACATATCAGAATTAGTAAAACTGCAACAAATAGATGGTGTATTATTGAAAATGTAGGTTATATAGCAAGTCTAAAAAAAACCCACTGCTCTATTACAGCACATCTGTGTGTACCATATCTACAGTTTTTTTAGTGGCTTGGTTCTGTTGCTGTTTTTTTTTTTCTTAGTACTGTCTGTAGTCATAATTATGTACACAGTAAAATTAAAAATTCCTTATAATGGTAAAATAGCACACAGATAACATAATGGTACATATTATGCTTTGTCAATAGCAGGCACTTAGAAAGCTTGTACAACAACAGCACATTGCTTATCTGGGGTTAGCAATCACAAAAGTAACATTTCCTCCAGTGAGGAAATAAACTTATCTATCTAATTATCTCTGTATCTCTTTCTCATGAGTTCTATTTTATACTTGAAGTTCAGGTTAAATATTTTATGTTAATAATCAAATTATGCAATGCATTGCTGTTTCTCATTAACATTTCAAATGCTGCTTTTCAGAAATCTTTCTTCAGGAGTATTAAGGGATTTGAAAGACACATTGTTATTATTAAGAAACATAAAATCCATATACAGACATAAGACAATAATTCTTGCCGCCAGACATGATTAGGTTTAAGATGTCTCATGCGGCTTTAAAGCAATGGATTAGAAGTTACTGAATTAATGGCTATTATGGTTTCTTCATAAATAGTGCAGCAGATCAAGTTTTATAATGTCCACGTGAAAACTGAAACATTAACTTGTTTTCCTCATTTATGATTGCTTTATATGTTATACCATTTTATATACAGAATAATAGAAAGGAAAAGACATTTGACAAATTCATAACTGAAACAAATTGACATAAAAGAAATGCAAGCTCAGGGTAACTAACCTTCATTTTGTGTATCTGTAATTTCATAAATGCGTGACTTCATTGCATATTAATTTGGAATTGCATTGGTATGATCTTGTGTTACTACATTTTTATTCATTTGTTACTGGTCTCTTTTCCAGTGTAACATGTATGCAGTGGTACTGGTTAAATGAATTAAATTACTTACTTATTTAGTTTTCTAAGTTTCCTTGCTGAGTAGGGCACTGATCAGATGTGACCAATTTCAGGGTAAGCCCAGGATGTGTAGAAATAAGTAACTATTTAGTTATATAACATACTAACAGTCTCAGAGCAGGATTCAGAAGGATGTGTGATATATAAAGCTGCTAACAGAGTCACATCTTTTTTTTGTTTGGAGAATAATTGAGATGTGAGTCATAGAGGAATCACAGAATCATAGTGCATCTCTAGGAGTCAGTACTATGGACTTTCTCTCTGTGTGGATGCATATGTGGACAGCTCCATGCATACATTCCTGTAGACGGTTGTTGTAAGTTTGGGTTTATAGTACCAATGTGAGCTGTCAGCGCACATGGATACTGCATGACCAGAAGTCGAAGACATCTACAGGATGCTTGAGCCACACAGCAGAGTAGAAACTAGAGACCTACAGAAAAAAAAGATATATTCTGCTGCCTGTATGGATGCTTGTTTTAAGATTGAGTAATTAGACAACCCTTAGAGCAGCTGAACTTTGAGTACAATTAGGTGGAATATAGGCAAACTATGAAGGAGGAACTTTTATTTTAAAGCTGTATCAGAGAATTTCACAACTCACTTCTTTATTTATGCATTTACTTATGTATTTATTTATTTGTTTATTTTTTTATTATAAATCACTGTTTAATGAATGTATTGAGACTCATAATATGGGGTCAGATATGCAACCCTTGAGTGAGCAAATCCTTTCTTTATGGATTCCCATGACATGCTAGTTGATATAGCAACATGTTAACAAAATAGGATATTTTGCCATTTCACTGTCCATTCTGTGTTTAGTTGTTCCTTGTAAGACACACTTGGTTAGGTTTCATCTTTGGTCTGTCAAAGAATGTTTGGCTGCTATGGATAGAAACCATTTCAGCATTGTCTACTGCTTTTGAAAACTATGCTGTATCTAACTAAGCAGTCCTTGGTGAAATACATCTGTATATATATTATCATCCTCACTTTCATCTTATAATGCTTGCCTTATGCTTATGCAGTGTTTGGCAACAGTACTGAACATACAGAAAGTATATGTGTGATAGGTCATACATACAGACAAATGCTGTTGGTTTGTTACTGTACTGAACTACAATAATGTTTTTCTCCAGTAAAATGCTGCATTTGCATGAGCAGACATATTCTTGTGACAGAATGTGCTACATTGTACTTTGAGTAGAGTATGGTCATGCATCGAGCAGGGCTACACAAGTGGATATTATACTAACTCTTCTGAGCTGTACCACTGTGTATGAATCTGTGCCATTTGTACATTGCAGCACTCTGAATTGTGCACCAACTGTATTAATGATATGCTGATCATTTCCACATGGCATTGTGCACCATTGTAGTGCACTCTGAATTGTGCACTGACATGTATTAATGATATGCTGACCATTTCCACATGGCGCAGTGCATTATCATTGTGTGTGATGCTCAGTAACATATGAGTCAGTCTCTGCAGTAAAGATGTTCCTCTTCAATCCCAGGTGCATGTGAAACTTGTTTACCCCCCAACACACACACTCTAGTATTTTAAAGTGAATCTCATGTGCACAGTATCCATCTGGAGACTGTGAGAATCAAACCAGATCTTCTGCATGAAACTTGGTTAAAAAAAGCCTTGAGACTCTATACCAAAATGTAGGTATTATTGATATGAATATATTTTACTAGATAAATAATATAAAATAACTATTCAGTCCATCAATCTATCAAACATTTAGTTGACCAACAAAAATTTTATGAATAGCTTTTTCCAGCCCTCCCTATCCTTAGTCAAGTAATAACTGTAGAGGATACTGACTCTGCCAGAACACGTTCCCAGACTGCAGCATCCTGATCTCTGTTTCCAACAGGAAACCCATGCTGTTATGCTGCGTATTTATTCACTTGCATTTAAAGTATTTTAATTATTTTTCTGTGCAGTTGTACAACTACTGAGTTATCATTTCTTCCTTCATGAGTTTGCAGAGGTGCTTGTCTTTATTTATTTATTTCTTTGTTTAATTCTTTCTTTCTTTCTTTCTTTATTTTTCCTGGTTAAAGCACTAACTGGTTTGTTTCATCACATAGCTGTGATTGGAGTTGAACTGACACCACTCACCCGAGAATTCAATAAACTCCATGTAGGCTTTACACAAAGCCTACAAGGAGTTTACAAGTTAGTGTGATGATCAGCAGGCGCTAATTGCATATTACTTTTAAAAAAGCACAATAAAGCACTTGAAAGCTGGAAAGATGCAATCTGAATCTACTTGGTGTTATTCCAAGACTTTATTGCAACCACAGATTTAATGTTTTTGTTAGGTTATATCAAAGATTCTTCAGAATCTGATTACACTAACAAGAATACACTTTTTTAAACTCACTGGAACATCACATGCTTGTTCCCCCAGCCAATAAAAAACAATAACTAACAACACAGCTCCTCATTGAACCACACCTTTTTAACTTTAAGGAGATACTCCTTTTCTAAAAGGTGCACAGTTTTAAAACAAATAAGCTTATAAAAACAAAAACAGCAGCAAGCACAATAGTCACCCAATGGTACTTTCAAACATAGTATGATCATAACTTAAAAACACTTTGAATAGAAAGGCTATCATTTAAGCCAGGTGGTACTAAAAAATTCAGTCTAATCTGCCAACATAACTGTATGAGATAAATAAGATCTTCCCAAGGACCCCCCTAGAGTTCTTTTGTACAATGTCCAAACCAACAAAATGAAACCCATGGCTCTGAAATTCTAATCAATCCCCAGGATTCAGCAAGCTCTGCATGGCATGCAGGAATAGAGCAGGAGCTGCTGGAGACAATACGGCCACCGAGAGATCCAAGAACAAGCTCTTGGGACATGCACCAGCACTTGTGCACTATTCCTGCATGGACACAGCTCCTGTATGCAAATTACCCCATTTGCAGGTGAAAACCATGCAAATGAGGTGAATTTGTGATCCAGGCAGCTGGCCGTGCAGGACTAGTGTAGTCTGCAGAAATGTAATCAGTTAGTAACTGATTACATTTCTGTAAACTACAAAACGGAGCCATGACAGCTCCAAATAAAGGGTGTATACAATGTGGAAAGCATGCCAATGGCCAAATATATGGCCATTGGCATGGAAAACAGTTGCAAAAATAAAAAAAAATAACTTTTATTTTTTTTAGCTGATTTCGGCTGTTTAAGCATAGGGCAGCGGCTCGCAAACAGGATCGGGCCAAAAATAAAAAAAAAAAAAAAAAAAAAAACTTGAAATAAGCATTCTATCCAAAATCACAATGGCAGGCAGAAGAAAACATGGCCAGTGATAAAAAGTGGTTGCTAAGGGGGAAGGCTCAATATCAGACTTGTAACTAGGTATTAGCAGGCAGTCCTATGCAAATGAGGGAAATGATACTTAATCCCAGATCCCCCTCATGGCTAGCCTGCACCCAACTGTGTAGGTGCAGGAAGGAAGACCATGGTGCAAGCCTAAGAGCTAGGTGACATCATAGAGGAGTGTGTCAGGCGATACTGTAAGCTATTTGGAGCCCTGTGGCTCGGGTTTTCCTTTAGATTAGCAGAGCTAAGCAAGAGGGTGTGTCTGAAGCTGCCAAGCACACTTTACATTGCCTAAGTGGGTGTGCGCACCGCACACCGTGTTTTAAAGGAAAAAAAAAAAGTAAACCAGGAAATAGCACCTCTGTGCACATTTGAGGACTGTGTTTGTGCGGTGCACCCCTGGGCTTAAACAGGAAGGCAATGGGAAGGGAAAACAGCAGTAGGAAGGTAATCAAGGAGAACTAGCATAGCTGGCAGATGAAATGTATCAGAATCAGCCAATTACACAGACAGTAGCCTAGCTCATCCCAGCACACCACTATAAACTATGTAAACACCTTTCCCTCTGTTTTTTTCCCATATATTCTACACCACTGGTGTACACAAGTGGGGACATTTTTACCAAACAAAAGCAACAAAATGATAGGGGCTGCCGCAGCTATCATAAATCAACATTTGGAAGAGGCTGAGGGTGGTGAGGATGAGAATGCTGATGACCAGCCCACAGTGAGAAGAAGAGTGTACAGACCCAGGGTAACTTACCAGGGGCTACATAAGCTGGAGACTGTGGAGCACTATATGGTGGACAGGGACCTCCTACAGCAAATTGTTGAGCTGTGCCAGCCACACCTCACACACAGAACCAGCAGAGGACAACCCATCCCAGTGGATACCAAGGTATGTGTAGGCCTAAGAATACTAGCCACAGGTACCTTCCAAAGGCCAACTGGGGATATCATGGGGATCTCACAGGCATCAGCATCCAGGGTACTCCACCAGTTCCTGGATGCCATGTCAGCACATGCCGGTGAGCACGTATATTTCCACAACAGCCATGAGGCATTGACCAGCAATATGAGTCTCTTCCACCAAATAGCAGAATACCCTAAGGTAGTGGTTGCTATAGACTGCACGCATATATGCATCAAAGCACCAGCCGGTGATTGGGGTAGGGTCCACATCAACCGTAAGGGCTTTCCCTCCATCAAATGTCAGGTCATGTGCGATGCCCAGGGCTTTATAATGAATGTGTGTGCTGACTGCCCTGGAAGCTGTGGCTGATGGCACCCATCAGAAATGCACACACACCCAAACAAGAACTCCATAATGAAGCACACTCACAGACCAGAATCATAACTGAGTTTGTGTTTGGGATGCTCAAGTCAGGTTCCGGTGCCTTGACACATCCTGTGGGGCCTTGCAGTACTCACCAGCTACATGTACCCAAATTGTCATCGTATGTGCCATGCTACACAATATGATCCAGCAGAAACAGCTGCAGCAGGAACAGCAGGGGGCAGGGCCATACAGTCCCCCACCATTGCCAAGGTCTGTACAGGCACAGAATGACATGGAAGAGGAACAACCTGAGCCTGCTCAATAGGCAGAAGGAGGCATGCCCAGTATGCCCAGGCCGTGGAGAGGAGGCAATGCATAGCGCATACAATGACATGGTAGGAACCCAGGGAATGACACCTCTCTCAGACTTGCACATACAGTAAAAGGAATGCCAAACATGATGCTACCTCTGCTTAACCATGTATAGGGAGTGTACTATGTGCATCCAACATAGTCAGCGCTCCAGCACCATCCTCAATACTGGCACAGCCACAAGGTAAGTCACTCTCCTTATAAATTGCCAAATGGAGTAGTGTGTTTTGTTACTTGTATCTATGGTATGGATGTGAGCATACAAGGGAATCGGGTGGCTGAATGGGATGCCAGCAGATAGTATACACCTATAGTGTCACTACAGTAGCCAGTACTAGACTAGGTGACAAAACTCACTGCAGGAAATGTGGTGGGCCACATGTGTGGACATAGGACACACACATGCTAATCAGGGAGGCTCACATAGCCAACAACAGTCTCAGCCAGCAGGACAGGCAAAGACAAACACAAACAAAGGCCTTGCTAAGGCCCCTGATTGGTGGCTATGGAGAACATCCCCCCTCCAGACATACACAGACAAACTACAACAGGTCAGGCAGTCGGATGTTAGTTCTTAATGTTAAGAAGTCTGAAACTGAAATGTAGGTCAATCAAACCTAAGACCTGTAGTACACTGATATGCCTCTAGTCAGCATGACAGGTCAGAATACAGAATGAAATGGAGTACCTGAAATACCAGTACAGTCATAGCAAATGTGTACAAGTGTCAGGTGTGCTCCCCCCAATCCTATGTAAAAATGTAGTAACATGTATGTGTAGGTATAATAACAGTGGAGCACAGATTACCTGAGCCGGCCAAAGTAGCAGGGTAGATTGTAGAATGTGTACAATATGCAGGGTTGCATGTGTTAGGTTGGTGTGTGTTGTATATTGTTTGAGACTGTTCAGTATGTAGGCATGGTGAGATTTGTCCTGGTGGCCATTGGCCAGTACTGCCGATGACAGGGCCAAGTTCTCACAACTGCAGTGCCAAAAACAATGCATCCCAGCAAAACACATTCCAGCAGTAAGCCTTAGTAAATGTTTGGAAGTAATATCTGTCACCATCTGAAAGATGGACATGGCATGAATGTGGGCCCAGACATACAAACAGTACACAAGGGAAGTACCCCAGACAGACAGTGTATAATATGTTACTGTCAAATGGACACCTTTGGAATTGTACATAAAGGTTAGCAGCACATTTGGTGGCTTTGTAGTAGGGAATACCAATGTCATCCGGCCAAACACTGGCAGACCACAAAGGACACAGGTATGAAGTTTTGAGAAACAGCTGATGTCCCTGCAGAAGCCAGCATAAGTGGAATGCACCATGCATATCTGTGAGTCAGATGCAAGTAATGTCCATAGCAGACATGCACCCAGCTCACCCCACCATCACCCACAGTTACCTCTCTGGTCTTATCTATGCTGTTGGGAATGAGTACAGTATGACCCCCCACCTCTGCATGGCAATAGTCAAAGGATGCAGCATGGAGAACAGGTGTCCCATGCAGGTGTGTCCCTCGCTGTAAGGAGCATCCTGCCAGCATCCACACCACTGGATCAATAATGACAGAAAGTATTGGCATTAACACATTGCACACCTTCCCTGTCACACCAGGGGAATATAGTGTATTGCAGTTTGGGACTGTAGGAGTGACACAATGCAATGGCCTGCTACAGCTGGCCTGCATCACTACCAAATGGCCTACAGTCCTCTGCCAAAGGCCTGTGTCTCACCCATACTGCCAGTGTAGGTTATGTCATGGACTCCCAAATAACAACATAACACAGTCCACAGAACTCAAATGCAAGGCCATGTGGACAAATCCCAGTAAGATGTCCACCATGTCCTACTGCAAGAATATGTAGGCTGCAGACTACAATACTAGACACAGCTGCAATCACCCTGTGTTCCCCAGGACATTACTGCAAGCAAATATGTATAACTGACAGTACTTGATGACATAAAACATCACAGTGTAAAACAGTATATATGTCTGAATATCTCTGCTAACACCAAGACCATGTAGCAGAAGCAGCACAGACACAATTACCTACAGTAACCCACTATCCTTTGCCCATGGTGACCCCACATTGTCAACTGATCTACAGATATCCCACAAAAACAAGTTGCTAGCTGTAGGTGTAGAACTGCAAAAGCCTGAACTGGAGTACAACCTACCTGGAATGGATTCACACATTCAATACAGAAGGTTACACTGGGCATGCTCCCACACTTGGAAAAACAAAGACCATGTCTGACAACAAAATACTGAAAGGTCATACTGGGCATGCTCGCACACTTAAAAGCCCATGTCTGGCAACAACAGTGGACTATACATATCTGACAGTCACAGATGTTTGTGCACACACTCCTTAGTATGCACCAGTCATGCTTTGCACACACGGTGGATAGGAATACACGCATATATCCAAGGACAACACACTATAATAGGCCAAAATTTACACATACATAGATGTGTGGAAGAGAGTGACAGACAGTGACAAACAGCCTCCCATCATAAGGCATGTCCCACCTAGCAAACATCCAATTGGCTAAAACCACATAATGTGCAAATGTCAATCCCTGTAGAAATTTGCCTCTGGTATCCCTCAGCACTATAGTGTATGTGGTGCTTGTGCTAACTGTGTAACATGACTGTACAAGTCAGTAGTCATCTAACAGTTGTATACACATACCTGTGGAATATAAACCTGTGTGTGCCTGAGTGTTGTCTGCCTGCTTCCAGATGAATGGGTTATGGCCCATGCACACACTGCACTCCCCATTGCCCTACTATGGCAAGCCTGCTGATGTCTTCACCTTGAAATACACCTTTGTGAAAAGAGTAGCCCTATAAGCTCTGTGGTGTGTGCTATAACTGCGTAATGCTATAGTGTGATGTACAAGTTAGGTAGGAGTTCTAATCCAAGATATAGCAACTGTGTGTGTATGTGTTTATCTGTGTAGGGTTCAATGCTTTTGAGGCCATTCACACTCACTACAATTTCAACTGCTCTACTTTGGCAGGGCTGCTGATGTCATTCACTTTTTTAATACACCTTTGGGGAAGGCATATCCCAATAATCTCCGTGGCACATTCTATAACTGTGTAATGCTGTAGTGTGATGTACTAGTTAGAAAGGAATTCTATTCTCAGAAATGGCAGCTGTAGAACTTTGTGTGTGTGTTTATCTGTGTAGGGATCAATGCTTTTGAGGCCATTCACAGTCACTACAACTTCCATTGCCCTACTTTGGCAAGCCTGCTGATGTCATTTACTTTGAAATACACCTTTGGGGAAGGAGTAGCCCAGTAATCTCCATGGCACATCCTGTAACTGTGTACTGCTATAGTGTGATGTACTGATTAGGTAGGCATTCTATTCCTAAACATGGCAACTGTAGAACTTTGTGAGTGTTTATCTGTGTAGGGATCAGTGCTTTTGAGGTCATTCACAGTCACTGCAAATTTCATTGCCCTACTTTGGCAAGCCTGCTGATGTAATTCACTTTGAAATACACCTTTGGGGAAAGAGTAGCCTGGTAATCTCTGTGGCATGTCCTATAACTGGGTAATGCTGTAGTGTGATATCCTAGTTAGGTAGGAGTTTTATTCCGAGACATGGCAACTGTGAAACTCTGTGTGTGTGTGTGTGTGTGTGTGTGTGTGTGTGTGTGTGTGTGTGTGTGTGTGTGTGTGTGTGTGTGTTTGGTTGTCTGTGTTTAGGGATCAATGGTTTTGTGGCCATTCACAGTCACTAGGCACACCTAAAAATGGAGAACATTGATATCTTTGCAGTAACAGAGACCTTATCCAAGGGTCCAGAGAGCACCCCTGCAATACCAGGTACAGCTCTCACCACACCTGTCGGACACCAAACCAGGACCAAAACAATAAAGGTGGAGGAGTGTCCATATTCACCAAGGATATTTGGGTCTATATTATATATATTTGAAGTTTCAAAACTTCGAATACCATATGTTCAACAACATATGATCTGAGTTTGAAACTTTGAATATATAATAAAATATTAAAAAAAAGATTAAACTTACCTTAATGCTCTGAGCAGGGGGGCAAGCTCCCCACACCTCCACACCCCCCAACTTAAATATACCAACTCCGAGATCGCACTTCAGTGCAGAAAAGGGAAATTGTCCCATTCTGCACCGTACGGCACTGTTACATTTAACCTTTGAACTTTTTAAAGTTCGATCATATGCTGTTGACCATATGACATTCGAACTTTGAAAAGTTTGTTCATGTAATAGGAACCCTATATATTCACACCACCAGGCTACTTGCCAAACAGAATGTGTCTGAAATACTTCTGGTGCAACTAACACTAGGCCGGACTGAAATCCAAATTGTATAGCTTTCTACAGATCCCCCACCATGCCCCAAGATTTCTGCTACAGTATTTGAAACATACTGGGAAATATTATGATACAACCAAATACCCTAATACTGGGTAACTTACACTACCCTGCCATTAACTGGGAAAAATACTTGTGTACCAACACGTGTGACCAATGGTTCTTGGAAGTCATAATTCCCAATGCCCTGGATAAAGTAACCCATAATCCCACCAGGGGCTCAAATATCTTAGACCTGGTCATTATCAACATGGGAAATCAATGCTCCACACCTATGGTCACTCCGGGTCTACTATAATTAAATGAAAGCGGACTCCGTCGAATATGAATCCGTCGACATGCAAACAGTGAAACGCGAAAACATCGAACGCACTAAATAGCAAAATCGGAAATGTCGAATTGTCATAGTTGGCCTGGCTGCGGTATAGCTCCGTAAGGTAAGTGTGTGATAGTTACGGACCTTAGGGTTAAGGTGCAGGTTAAGGTAAGTGCATTGATAGGTAATGTATGTAAGGTTTAGTGTAGGGTTTTGTTAAGTGTATGTGTGTGTTTTTTTGTTGTTGTGTTTGCATAGGTAGTATGATATGGGCGGTGGGGTTGGCCTACTATTGTGGTTTAGATGTTTAAATTTCATAGTTTTGCGTGTTCGTCGTTATCGCGTTTCGCTGTTTATGTGTCAACGGATTCATATTCGACGGATTCTGCTTTTGTTTAATTAAAGTAGACCCAGTCACTCCATTGGTGGCCAGGTCTGCCCATTAGCTAATCACCCTTAACATCCACATCCCTCCCCCACACCCCAGTAAGGAAACCTTTGTAACACACATCTCCAAAGCCAATATCATGTTACATATGTCAGACATGACTAACGTCATGACACCCATGCAGATGGGAACTGAAAGGATGACTGCTGAATCCTACATGAAGGCACTGGATGAGCACATCCACTCGTGCATGATCGTGCCATCCAATATAGAACCAAGATGCTCCCCACCAAAAAAAGGAAGCCGATATGGTGGTGTCCAGACCATAAACATACTGTATAACAAAAGTAAGAAACTTTTGCAGATACGGGGGAATTTCCAGGATGCAAAATGCTCCCTTACCAGCCACAGTAAGAAGCTGAGATCTCTCATAACATCCACCAAAGCTAGTTAAGAACATAATATAGCCAAAGATGCCAAAGACAACTGCAAGCCATTCCATAGCTATGTCATGAATCTAAATGGCAATGCTCAGATCTGCTCTGAGCTACAACAAGATGATATTAAATATACTGCTCCCAAGGATACTGCCAGTATCCTGGCAGATTGATTCAGTGCCAACTGCACCCCCCTCCCACCCCCAAAAGAGCCCATGTCAACACTGAAAGATTGCCAGATTCTGGCAATAATGGCAACGTAGGTAAAAACCACACTCTCCAGAGCTAAGACAACAGCAGCCATGGGACCAGTCAACATCCCGGGTTGTGTACTGCATGAACTACAAAATGAACTGGCACCTCACCTACATGCCATGTCTAATCATAGCCACATGTCAGGCTTTGTGCCCACTGTGTGGTGCACAATTACAGTTATCCCAGTCCACAAGGGGGGGATCCATCTTGGATCCTGGGAACTACAACCCCAGCAGTATGACGTGCCTGATCTGCAAGGCCATGGAATGTATTATCATGGAAATTAAAACAAAGACATTGGCAACCTGCAAACACTGTACCCCAACCAGGCTGGGTTTATGAAGGGCCGATCATGTTACCTCAACCATATTGACAATTGTAAATCAGTCTCTAGAGCTGTGGATGAGGGTAAGGTGGTTCACACAGCCTATCCAGACCTCACCAAGGCCTTCGACACCACCCCCCAGTCTGGAATCATAGATAAACGTATCAAGCTAGTCATTAGTCCCTATGTCACCCGATGGGCTGCCAACTGCTGTACTGACAGAACCAGGACTGTAAATGTAGGTGACACCAGCCCCAGACAAGTGACAGTTGGAGTACCTTGGGTTCAGTCCTGGCACTCCCCTTGTTTGGCATCTACTGCTCTGAAGTACAGTCCAACAGTAAGGGACTCTGGCAAACAAAGGTCGCAGATGACTGCACACTGGGAGCCAATATTAAATCCCTACATGATGTGGATATTCTACAGAAGGGCCTTACAGAAAGACATGCTTGGTGCCTGAGCCATGGCCTAAAGATCAATGCCAAGAAATGTATAGTTATCCCCTTTGCGAAGGGACATGTACATGTGAAGTACCACATAGGTGGCAGTACACTAAACACCTAAAGTGTGATAAGATACCTAGGGACACAGGTGGACAGTGGTCTCACCTTTGATAACCACATCACCACAACAGTCAGAAAATCCACCTATGTAGCACACCTCATCACTAAGGGCTTTACATCCAGGAAAAAGGAGGCCATTGTCCCACTGTAGTCATCTCTCAGTAGACCCAGTACAGACTACAATGGCCCATTATGTATGTACCTCCCAAGACATCTGCAACAACTAGAAAGGCTGCAGACATACCTCACTAAAAGAATCACAGGCCTAAACCAGATGCTCTATGATGACCGTCTGAAAATCATCCAGCTATATTCTTTCACATATCATGTTCTCAGAGGCGAACATACCATGCCATGTCAAACCCACAGCTGTTGGACATACTACACTTAAAGCATTCCAAACCCTCACAGCCACATGCTCCAGGGATCCAAATCTTGTCATCCCAATGATCAGTACATGCTGGAGGGATGTGTTCCTGACCCAGAGACTATCCAGACTCTGGAATAGACTGCCCATGCATGTCAAGCAGAGCACCTCTTTGGCACTCTTCAAAAGGAACCTGGATGATTTGATGGGAGATAGGAAATTTACCCCAGGGATCATGTCAGTTGCCCTGCTAGACAGGGGTCCAGGGAAGTAAATATTGTGGGAAGATAGCCAGGGAATTGTCATGGCTAGGCATGTATAGGCCCTAGGGTTGATAGCCTAGTACTACCCTATGAACCTATAAACCTAAGACCTACACTTTCCATTGCCCATCCTTGGCAAAGCTGCTGATGTCATTCACTTTGAAATACACCTTTGGGGAAAGACTAGCTTAAGAAGCTCCATGGCACATGCTACAACTGCATAATACTGTAGTGTGATGTACTAGTAAGGCAGGACTTCTAATCCCAGACATAGCAAGTATAAACGTTTGTGTGTTTGTTTGTCTGTGTCAAGATCAATGATTTTGAGGCCATTCACAGTCACTACAACTTCCATTGTCCTACTTTAGCAAGCCTGATGAAGTAATTCACTTTGAAATACACTTTTGGGGAAGGACTAGCACAGTAAGCTCCATGGTGTGTGCTATAACTGTGTAATGCTGTAGTGTGATGTACTAGTTAGGTAGGAGTTCTAATACCAGACATGGCAATGGTGAGACTTGGTGTGTGTGTTTGTCATACGTATCCTGTGTCGAGGTAACTGTGAGTGTGCAACAACAGGACACAGTGTGGAGTGGATTTTGCAAATTTCTTATATGGGGGGCCTATTACATGTCGCAATGTCCACCTTACAAGGATAACAGATGTCAAACAGCAGAGAGGCTGGGATAGACAATCCATACCCCTGCATGTGACATCATGACTTGGGGAACAATATAGGCAACCCTTTATTACCCAGAGAACACTCTCCATCCATGTCTCATAGACAAACGCACTGGGGTAGGCAACAATCACTATGTTGTTAGTTCCCTGTATATTGCCCACAGATAGTAAACATGGTGTGATTGCAGTGGACTACAGAGGACATGGCACCCTGTCCCATCCCTACAATAGGAAAATCATTGCATACAGTGCTCCTTTGCTATGTTTCCCACTGGACACCTACAACAATTGTAGAGCCAGCAAATGTAACCCACAAAGGACATATGCATATGCCCTGTATGGACAGATGCCACTGACACCAGGGATTACCTGTATCATGCTGTCAATGTAGGTGCAGGGTCAACCTGGTATCCATTGCCAGTTCTCACCACATGAGGTCAAGAATGGCACAACTGATGATAATAATTTGTCTACACAAAATGCCCCAGACTCCCAAGGTACACTTCCACATGTCACAGAACATGCATGTGGGATGTGTGCACATCCCAGACACCGTCCATTATATGGAATATAGAACACATACATAGCAAGCATTGCACAGCACTGGCCACCCACAATAGTAACCCAGATGTCTGGATGGTGAATACAATAGCCACCTGTGTGGGCCAATCCAGACACTACACCCCTGAGCCACACTGCAGACCATTGTCATGTGGCCTGATGCCAAAGTATACTCTTTATCTAGCCTTGTACAGTTCTGGCACAGTCAGCCACTACACATCTGTGAAGAAATGCACCCATGCATGTCAGTACTGGCAAAGCTGTGTCTATGTGTGTGTGGAGTATAATAATTTGCATGCCATTCACACTCACCACACCTCCCATTTGCCTACAGAAGCATGCCTTCTGATGTCAGACACCTTCACATACCCTTTGCCCGTATATCATCCTGATAACCCCTGTGATGCATGTGACACCTGTGTATTACTCTATTGTGGCAAGCTAGCTAGTTAGGAAGTCTAATCCTGATGCTGCCAACTGTGTTAATGTGTGTGAGTTCCTGAGCGAGTGTGCCTGTGTCGACCTTGACATCTGTTCTTGTGTACAGGCACGTGTACTACACCTACCTTATCCCTTCTTTATCACTGTTGCTGATGTCACTCACCATCGAATATACCTTTGGACAACTCCCCAACATGTAAGCTCTGTGGTGCATGCAATAACTGCATAGACATGTGATAGGGAGGCAGGGGTTTGAAATCCCATACTGGTAAGTATGTGACACAAACATGCTTAGGATTTACTGTACTGCTTCCTTTGTCTCTGTCTGTCTCTCTCACTCCCTTTCTGGTGGATGTGGCTAAGTACACCTGCTTTGCTTAGGCAGCAGCTTGTGTTTTGTAAGTGATGCTCATGATCAGCTGATTGCCTCTGCACAAATTGCAGTCCCCCACTAGCTGATTGCATGTGGAATAGCCGTGGTAACATTCCGATAGCCAATTGCATGGAAACACACTCCTATAATTAGGAACATCATGTGGGTGTTGGTCCTTTTCATTCACTGTGAGCAGGACTTCATGCTGGTGTTTGGCAAACAGCATCACAGATGGTAGTGGGAAATACCTCTAACAACATACACGGTGGAGACAGGCCAACAAACAGGAGGAGAATGTTCCAGACATGACTACAGAATGTAAGTGTTGCTCTTCTGCATTTGGAGTAATGTTGGTTTAACAGGGTTTGTGTGGATATGACTGGTCTACATGATTTAATACCTGTCATGACACTGTTATGTGTTTGAGGAAACTCCCACCTGTAGGGATATCTGTAGACTGGCCAGTGTTTGGAGTCATATGTTCCTTGTGTTACTCACAGATCACCTATCTTAGAACTGCAGAAGCATAGTCTGAGGATTGAAGTCAATGCATGATGACAGCCATGAGAGTTACTGACTTCATATCCCTCATAGGACATATGTCACAACAAACCCTGTTACAACAGTAAATGTATGAGGTTATCACGGCAACATTCCAATATTGGCCCAGTGTTTGTGCCTCCAGCCATAAGTCTGTCAACCTTTGTACATACGTCATGCAGTAAGACGTGCATATGTTCTCTGTACCATTTATTGACACCATACCTGATAACAAGTCAGATATCAGACTGCTAGACATATTATGTACAGTATGGGTTATATTTGAGGACATAACCTGGGCATTTTGTGGTTGTGTGTATAGTAGTGAGGTCTGTGTACTTACAGTGATTGTCGACAGTATGTGTGTTGTGAATATGTACCTTGGCCGGTGTACAGACTGTGGTAGATGTCATTGTTCTTGGTCCTGTTCTATCTGATGTTACATACTGCTCCAGTGTATAGTACCCTATCAGCTTACATGTATGTAGGGCCAAACACACACATGTCCCATACCACAGGCAGGCATCGGACCACACAGTGTCATGGCCCAGTATATGTAGGGTTGGTATGTGAGTGGCACATATGAGTATGGTGTTGATAAGACAGTCCATATACTGTAATATTAACCTTGTTTACCATATGTGACTGTGGCTGTGTACACATTGGTTGTGGGTAGGCACTTTCACACAGGTATCTGTTACTCTGTTCTGTGACATGCCTGTAGAGCCTGCTATATTTGCAGGTACATGTGTATTCCCCCAAAAGAAATGTAGGCCAGTGTTGTGGCAGTCTGCCTTTAGTTTGCACAGTGCTTTGTTACATACTTAGCAGCTTAGTGTAATTACCCAGTGTGTGATGATATGTCCAGATATTTGCCAGATATACTGCTGCCGGCCACCATAACTGTCATGCATTTTTGACAAAGCAGTGGGATGCTGTACAGATGTATGTCACTAACTAGTGGGTGATATGTGGCCATGTGACCTCTGCACCACCGGTTATTATGTGTTATGACAGACAGGAGTATGTGAATGCATAAACTGTATGAGCATATGTAGTCCAGTATTTACGTGATATACCCATGTACATACCTGTTAACATCCACATTGTCAGGCTTGGTCCACATGTCTCGCACTAAGGGGATCTGCGCATACCTCTGGACTGAACAGAGTGTGCCAGACTGTCCACATTTATTGGTCATATCTGTTCTGTAGTCCATAGGATCATTACTGTGATATCAGTGGTACTGTACTATGATGACCTTAGGATGTCTGTCTGTAACTGATGGCGTACATGTCAATAGCAGATGTGACCTCCCACATACAACTTGTCTGTTAAGACACACCCTGTTACAGTAGCAACAGTCTACATATATATACCTGCAATACATACATGACACCCCTTTGCACTAAGAGGTTGAAACTACTGGTGCTGAGGTAAGACTCCACTTCACGTTCTGGACATATGGTAAACATATATGTGTATCTCTCTCTCTCTCTACACACATATATATATATATATATATATACATACACATATATATGTACATATACACATCTATATATGTCTACACATATACAGATATATAGATATATATGCTCATATAGTTATAGCTATCTACACATATATATATATATATATATATATATATATATATATATATATATATATATATATATATATATATATATATATATATATATATATATATATATATATATACATATATGATGTACATATCTATATATTTATATATATATATATATATATATATATATATATATATATATATATACAGAGAGCTCTATATATGGCCATATGTATGATACACTATACAGATGTATATAAATACATATGTATGAATATATATATATATATATATATATATATATATATATATATATATATATGTGCATGTACATGTACATATATATCTACATATGTATATGTATATATACATATCCTTGTCATGTGTAAACATTACTGATGTGTATACCTTCCCAGATATATCACACCGTATGTATCTGATATGTTTATATTTAGATATAACAACATATGTGATCCAACAGTAATATCACTAACAAGGACTACACAATTGTAGAAGTCACAACATTGTTCAATACTATTCAATATGTGCACTGACAGATATATTGGAAAAACAACAACAGTCTTCACAGCTGTCAAGGTGTAGTGGTTAACTGTTGTGACTATAGTGTACATGGTCCTGGGTTCAAGACCTGCAAGGGCTATTTATTTTGTTGCTGGTTAGAACAAGGGCTGTTAGATACAGAGTGGTTAAGGCAGTGTTGAGCAAATTTAAGTGGGTTTGTGTGGGTTTGTGCGAAGCTAAACAGTGCTAAGGTATGGTTAAATATATGGGCGCTTACACCATGTAGGCTTCGCTTACCAGTGCACAAATCTGATTAGCTGTTATATTGCAGCAATGCTGATACCTGCTAAGCATGGCTCAGCCCTGGTAACTAGTGCTCACATCCCAGTCTGATAACATAGCAGGGTAATGACATCTGTAATAAGTGTATGCAATGCCATGTACATAACATGAGTCTATGCGCTGTCATTACAGTAGCAAGAGGTGTGAGTCTCCTGTCTGGGACACGAGTATATATGGCTTGTACAGCACTCTTATCCATGTGAATGTGTTACATACAAGGTTAGTATCCCAGGTTATATGCAGTCACACTGGCATGTAGTGTATCATTACATTACTACTGTTGACAGTGCTTTCCCAAGCAAGAGTAGATTTATAATTGTAGTACTGGAAACAAACACCTCCCCCCTGCATGCATAGATGGACTCTGAGTCTTCATTGTCATGTTGCTGGTGTGTGAGCTGTGTCACATTATATATTTCCTACTTGATAATGATCTGACATGTGGAAAATAACTGTAGACTACTGTCTGTATAGAACTTGTCAGAGATGGCTGCCACCATGTAGTAATGGCATACCTATCGGTGTCAGATGTCTATCTGTCAACACATTCATCCTACTGCATAACTAGTTGGCGAGCTGATGTCTGTCAGTCCCTGTACATATGTGCAGATGTCAGGTATCCATCTTGGATACGTACAGGCAATCTATGCTTGACTGACACTGACATGTCTGCCCAGTTGTGTTATAAATGGCACAGATAGGTCTCAGCACCCTGTATGCTCTACATGCCATGATACCTCAACTACACTACCAAAGTCAACAGAACATGCTTGGGTACAGGTCTCTAAGACAGACACTAACCATGTTATGTAATACATGTTGCATACATGTCAACTGGAGAACCTCACTGGCCCTCTGCAGGAGGCACCCAGAGGATTGGCTGAGAGTCACCACAGTGGTGTCTGTTGATAGCTGGCCTGCTGGCACATTGCAGGTGGCATGATACCACTGTACACACATCCTCTACACTTCCCATCTCTCCATGGAAATTAGCCTGGTACACACCTATGAACACCTGCAACAATGCACCCCAGTACAGACAAATGTGTATGTGTGCATTACTGAGAATATCAGTGCCTGTGTGTTAGTAGACCTGTAGTTGGGAATACCCTGAGGACCTTCACACCCACCACACCACCCATTGCCATAGTTAGATGTGGCTGCTGCTGTACCAGACATTACATGTACCTTGTTATGCTCCTCTCCCTAAGGGCTACGTTGGCCTTGCAGTACCAGCAGAACACTGTTGTACAAATGGGTTGATAGGCATTATTAGACATGAGTTTATTTGTTTAAGAATGCATCGTTCAGGAATTAGCTGTATTGCTAATGCTACATATAGTATTTTTGGCAATAAGACCATTTTTTATTAATTGCAATCTGTCATCAAAAGTTAATATAACTTTTTCCACGTTTCTATATATATTTTTATTGTTTCGATAATGTTTTTATAATTTATTAATATTGTTTCGTTTATATTTTTGCACAACACTATTCCTAAATAATTTAACGTAAGTCAAAAAAGAAATAGAGGAATTAAATAAAAAATATAATGAAATCCTAACACACAAAACTTCTTGAGCCTTAGAAAAATTAAAAATAAACTCATTAGCCACCTCCCCCAGATATCTACATAACTTATCTACAAGAATTAAAATACAATCTAAAGCAAATAACATTAGTAGTATATATCATGAAAAGAAAGGGAAAAAGGTATCCGATATAGGAGACATCCTTGAAGCATTTCGGTTCCATTAAATGGAACACTTCAAAAAAGAAGATTTAGATACCAACCAAATAAACTTAGATACAAACCTGATCAATATAAAAAAAAAAATTCCAGAAAACATAAAACTTAAAACTAGACCAACAAAAACCTATATCCTACAAGGAAATTGTTGACAAGTTAAAAGAAAATAAATCTAACAAAGCTCCAGGAATAGATGGTATAATTACAGAAATTTACAAACTCTTCCCTTCAACAGTAATCTCCCTTTTTCATAAAACTTTGCTAGAAGTCCAGTCAGAAGCAAAAATACCACCCTCATGGAAATATTCTCTCATAACACCAATTCTAAAAGATAATAAACCATCAGACCTTTGCACCTCATACAGACCTATATCATTACTGAATAATGATTACAAAATATTCATGCCAATCCTAGCTGACAGAATGAAAATCCCACTTTCAAAGACACTTAATAATGATCAAACTGGATTTTTATATAACAGGCACACACATGATAGTATTAAATGGATACTTACTCTTATAGATTATGTAAATAAAGAAGATAGAGAAACACTTGTAATAGGATTAGACATAGAAAAAAGCCTTTGATTCCCTCAACTGGGAATATCTATTTAAAACTTTAGCATTATTTGAATTTCCTCCTCCCTTCATCTTATTACTAAATATATATATATATATATATATATATATATATATATATTAATAACTTAGCCTACATTAAATTAGGTCCTTTAACCTCAGAATCTATCCATATAATGAAAGGTACTAAACAAGGATGCCCCCTTTCTCCTATTTTATTTGCTTTGGCTATAGAATTACTTGCAGAAATAATACACAATAATCCAAGAATAAAAGGAATAGAAGTCTATGACCAGTACATATCTAAAATAATGCTTTTTGCTGATGATATTTTATTAACCCTATCAAACCCCAGAGAGTCATTAGGAGAACTAGAAGAAGCAATGGAGAAATTTTATAAAATTTCAGGTCTACACTTTAATAGATCAAAATCAAAATTTCTATTTTTAAATAAGAAAAAAAACTACAAGTTACAGATAAATGCATCATAGGAAATCATTGTCCCTCTTTTGATGGTAAGGATGACAGCTGTCATAATGCAACATACTATCAGAATAAGTGGGCTTTCTGTAAATGTTGCTAACAAGATGTTTGTTAAGCATGTCCTTACTAATGTCTATGTTTAAATAGTTGATTTTGGTGTCATAGTAAGAATAGGTGAACCTTAGGAAGGAAGAAGATAAATTAATTTAATGGTCTGAACACAGGTAAACCAGTGTTTCAGTCCAGCCCATTTTTAGTTAGGGTGTCCCACTGTAATTTTTCCAAAAAAAGTGATTTTAAAGATGATACTACATACCGATAACTATGTTTAGCGAGTTTATTGAGCACAGACATACTTTGTAGATATCATATCTATTATGTGGGTGACTGATTTATCATGACAATGATGATTATATAATAGAAAATGCAGTGGAACATATGTAATGTCCACAATAGTTTACTGACAATCACTTAAAACTCTCCCATGACACAGGTATAAGTGTGGAACATAATGTTATGTGAGGAATGTACCACAGAATACAAAACACAAATCTATTACTAAAGTTGTGAAATTCTTCCATTTCCAGTGTATTATCCAGTATTAGTCCTACATCACAGATGAGAATGCATAAGCCATGACCTTGTAATGCCACACATACAATCTTAATGGAACTATAGCACCAGTCAGTCTTTAAACTGTATATCTGTGATGACCATGAATGCCAGTCACTCTGACAATGAAGAAAAATCACCTATGTGAAAATGTTTGCTTTCTCTTTTTTACATTTGAATCCCACATTGTACAAATTACTTTTAACAGGGTATACGTCCCCCAAAATGCGTCATGTCATCTCATTAATCAATCCAAAGTCAAGGCTTAAAAGCCAAGTCATTTAGCATTTCATTGTTGAGCACTGAACAAAGTGTGACCAGGTATAGCAGCATACATGTCATAAATCAATGGCAACTGTCACATTATCCTTGCTGTTTCATAAACTACCTTCCTCTTTGTGTGGCAATGTTTCTCTTTGCTTACCGTCACACATATATGACTGGCATGGTTCTAGATATTTGTGCATTGGTCACAAAATGCGATATCTCAAATTGGCAGGAAAACATTTGCACTGTTTTTGGAGGACCTTTGCAGACATAGCAGGAAATGGAAAAGATGGTGCCAGACTAAGGGCAAGGATGTGCAATGTGGAGGAGTCAAAAATATTTGTTGTACTCCTTGTGAAGCACTACAACTCTAGGCTGGTTCAGGAGGACTATACTGGGTCTAACTATAAGGCTGAGGCTTGGAACAGCCTAGCCAAGGCTGTCTCCAGTGCAATTAGCATACCACACAATGGGGAACAGTGCAGGCACCATTACAGTAGAAGAAATGGTGCAAGCAGGCACAACTTGACCATTGGCTGGATGAGTTTAGAACTGCTGACATCCCACAGTTGTGCAAGTATACAGATAAGGCAACCTTGAACATTATGAAGAGCTGTAGATAGCCAAGACTGGTATGTATAATGCTTTAATGTATCCTTTTCTGTCTTTATTTTACAGCTGATTATAACACACCAAAAAGTTTATTATAAAGCTTTCGGGTCTCACACCCTTCATCAGTACAAATAAAATGAGCACATTCTGCATTTAAATAGGAGATTAGGTACCTCACTACTTTTAATTTGAATACTTATAGTGTTTGTAAAATAATAGAAAGACATTGGCCTATACTGATGGCTATGCCAGAAATAGTTAGAATTGTGGGAGAAAGGCCAAGATATGCATATAGGAATTCACAAACATTAAAACAAAAATTATGCTATAAAGACTTTAAATTAAATACAGTTAAATTAGAGACAACAGTAGGAACAAGAAAATGCTATAATTGCTCTTGTTGTAATGACTTATATGAAGGTACAGATTACTTTAAACATCCCACTACGGGAGAAGTGTTTATGATGAAAGCACTGACTAACTGCAGTATGTTACAAGTGGTATATCTGGCAACCTGCACAGTATGTTCATCGTTCTATGTTGGTAAGACAACTAGGAAGCTTAAAGAAAGGATTATAGAACATAAATCTGATATAAGAAGAAGTGTTGCAACAAATGCATTAAGTAAACATGTTCAAGATAAGGGAGAGCAGCATATTTTTAAATTTAGAATATTGGACATAGTGCAAACAGGTCTGAGAAAAGGAGATATGAATAATTTTTTAGAACTTAAAGAGTTTGAATGGATAGTTAGATTGCAGGCAGACTGTTTTCCTGGTTTGAATAATGCCATTAGTTTAAAGCCAGTTTTGATTAAAAGATGTAGAGAGAAGTTGTGAATTGTTATGGAATATAAATACAATACTTATTTGTTCTGCTGTAAAAGTGAGCTGATAATAGAAATGTTTATAAGTGAAAACTTCATTTTTGTATTTTAAATGTGTTTTAAAGGTTTTTTATGTATGTCCTTTTAAGAATTGATTGTTGAATGAGTAAAGGGGTGGGCTGAAGCATGTGATTTGATGTTAATCTCCTATTTAAATGCAGAATGTGCTCATTTTATTTGTACTGATGAAGGGTGTGAGGCCCGAAAGCTTTATAATAAACTTTTTGGTGTGTTATAATCAGTTTGGAATATTTTGACAGTGGCACCATTATTGTCTATTTATTTTACAGCTGCACAGGAAATTTCAGTGAATAGGGAGGCAAAAGATGAGAGACTGGGGGAGACACAGAGAGGCAAGGGGTATTGATGCAGCTCAGATGAACATGGTTGCATTAAATATGTTGGTATTCTATAATTAGTAGCAACTTAATCATGGAGATCTTAACTGTAAAAGCAAGCATGCATGCTTGTTTTCTGTAATTCTTGGTAATTGTATTAGTTAAGTGTAGGTTAGGCAAGTGTAATACTGTATTCAGATTAGGTGGGTTCAGTTCTTACAAGTAACTTATACATCCACATTTAACAAATATCATGTTTACATTTTAATTGCAGCAATACTGGATTTAATGCCATGTTGTTAAGTTAATATGAAATATCTTTAAAAGTATATATGGAATATTTGCATAGTTCAAGGATTACTTGTTAGAATTATAGTATATGTATTGTAATAAAGCACAGAAGTGGCATATAATAGTTCTAATCATCTCTTTACACCATTCTGAAGTCATACTTTTCTGCCAACAAACCAAATTCTTTTCAGCACAGGTAAGTAGGCCAACTGCTGCAGTGTTGGTTGCCAACCCACCACTCGTTCCACACCAACATCTAGCACCTCTGGGATGCAACCTGGAAGTACTACCTCCACAGCTCCTGCACTACCTGGCCCATCCACATCAGCTAGCATTGTCCCAGCTATTGGTGCATTGGTACCCTCCGTGAGTATTGGTGGAAGTGGTGAATATGTCACCTGCCAGGAGCTGCCAGAGATGGTGTGTGATGTCGAGGAAACTGGCCTTGGTGCCCACATCAGTCACCTGTAAACACTGCTCATTAGAATGGAAAAGAGATTCTACATGAAGCAGTCTCACAGAAACTGAGAAAGGGGACAGTGATGACAGTTCTGAGGATGAGGAATGGATTCTCATTGTTCCCATGCTTGATGGGCATGTGCCTCTGATGTCCCCTACATATCTCCCGTCATGGTGCCCCTCAACATTTTGTGCCTTCACCATCGCTGTATCTGTCTTGTTTGTACTGTTTGTCGGCACCTGGTTTCTCATTTATCCTACATACCTCCTGACCCTCACATTCCTATCTTCTTGAAATCCAAATAAAAAAAAAAATGGACACCTGTTCCACAAAAAAAAAAAACAAATGTGTCCCATACATATCTCTCTACTTTGCACATGTGTATCCTCGACACACTTGATTTGGTCCAATTGGCTAAACATCTGAAGGAATATCACTGCATTGTTGTCACACATCAGAGTTGTGGTGGGGAGTCCAAACTCTTCCAAATTTCTATACATGTTCACATTACTGTGTTGAAGAAACGGATATCTATGGGTACCTAATTCCTTCCTGCAAATCCCTTTTTTTCTTCCCTTTTGTTCTTTCCTCTGCTTTACCCCCTCCCTCATTTTACTACTTTCATATCAAACTCATTTTCACACCTTTATACTGGTCAAAAAATAAAATCACACACCACACATGTGGCCAGAAATGACCCATAAAAAAGCCTTCACTTTTTGTCCTCTACATTTGTATCAAGTCCGGCATTGTGCATCAATGCCAAGCAGCAGTGAATAGCTCTATATGTCCTACGTCAAAACCTGGTGAATTTTTGCCATCAGATGTTGCTCTAAAGGAACACAAATTTAAAGCAGAGTAAAGTCAGCACTTTGAAACAGTTACTCTGACAGTTTTTTTAGATTGATGAATGTAGCAAAATTCAACTTTCTATGTAGAGTGTTGACATAGAACACTTGAGTGAATATTTTTTTTTGCCAGTAGCATCAAGGGTTCTATTCCAGATGCATCTGACATAATTTCTTAGTGTGATGTTATATGTCTATGATAAGTTTAATCGCCCACATCTTACCATTTGAATAGTTATTACATGTGCCAGATGCATGCAATACTCAGTTATGTGTAGGGAATCCACTCATAATAGTGCCTTGTTTGTATCTGCTGTTATCCATGTGGCTGATACCTGCATCAGCCTGGGATGCTTTATTCAAGTGTATCACATTTGTTACAGTGAGCTTCCACACATCTGGTAAGTCTTATGGAACTATTCTTTGGGATGTATACCCACTGAGAGTTGACAGTGCAGACTTCCCTTCAATTCTTTCTACTAGATGCCTGGGTGATATGTCTTTCTGTGTTTTACTCAGTAAGTATACATATCATTGACAACATTGATGGCATGGGTTTGATTCTTGCAGGTAGTGATTGTGGCTTATGTGTCATGAAAAAACCCCAGCTGGCCATGATTGGCCCTGATTTCAACTCCACTTTCAACACTGTCCATTTTAAACCATCAAAACATTGGTCATTTTCAGGGAAGGAGTGGTGAATTCCACTTACAGAATACTGACAATCATTATAGTTGCACATGTCTGTTCCTGAAGAACTTGTATAATAAGTTACACTCACATATTCTGTCAATTCCACAGATTAATGGTCATAATATTGTAAAAGTGTCCATGATTTTGCCTGTTTCTGTCTACGTTTGTCCAGGAGTCAGTTACTATGTGCAAGGCCAGCCTTTGGTTAACTAGTGCTCTAGGCAAAAGGGCTCCACAGTGTCCCCCACATCACTCACTGCCCCCATCCTGGTCTACCTACACCATCCAGATTGCTGGAAAAGTGCCCTGCTAGAGCAACACCCTTGGTGGCCACCTAGTAAACCTATGCTTAAGGTTAGCTAGGGCTATGTGTCTCTGATTGGTTGAGGTGATATGTCAGTCATATTCAAGCAAACCTGTTCTCAGTTCTTCAGAGTATGCACATACTCATAATTTATATACTGTCCTTGCTAAATGTCCTGTCCTTTGAGCATGTCAGTGATCTTTATATCACAAACATTCATCTCCATTGACATGTAACCTTGCGTGACCATCACATATATACTACAATGTGTGTTTATATCATAATATATTTTCTCAGAAAGTGTAAATATCAGTACATACTGTGCTATCTGCATATTTTCTTAATGGTGTGCTACTAATTTGTGCTGGAAGTATACATGCATTTACATATTCTGTTTTGGGGCTTTGATATATGTACAATACCCTCTTACACTTTATTCATTCCTACCATACATGTCTGTGTCCATTTTCATCAGCACACTTCCCTGCCCAGTGCACATTTCATTAGTCAAATCATTTTTTGTTATTTTGCACTGCACTGAGTACGCATTTCTTTATTACTGATGGTATTGCAGTATTTTTACCCTGGTAGTCATTGTGGCTGTCCACGCAATCTTGATGAGCAAGTTTGCTTGTAAACAGACTTGAATGCATCCTCTTTCTGTGCTTGTGCTGCTCATCACAGTTTCTGGACTGGCAAAACTGCTGCTGCACATGAAACCATTCTTGCATTAATGTAAGTGTGGTAACTGCATGAATATGCAATTGGCAAAACAAAACAAAGGAAGGCTAAAAGCAGTGCTTATAACTAAAAAAGCGCTAACCTGCTTGGCGTCTTTCATTCTACTTTTCAAGGTAATGTTGACAAAGAATCAAATACTTAGCTGTTCAATGCAGAAACTTAGTATTTGAGATGGAAAAAGATATGTTAAAGGCTAAGACAACTAAAGTTTAAATACATTATTTAGACCATTGTATTTTGACTAAATAAATTCCATTAGATTTGCGGTTTTACAAATTTCCCAACGGAGTTACATATTATGATGATCTAAGAAACTTGTTGACATATTTAATGATGCAGAGTTGAATATATTAAAAACTTTGGTATTAAAACTGGAGAAAATCATTAAAACTAACATTTTTTTTAAGAACTGTATAGAGTTATACAATGGCATAGCAATTAAAGTCATGCTGCAACTATCACTTATAGGAAAAAGAAGAAACTGGTTAGGGATGCTACAATGCACAATACTGGTACAGCATACCCAATAAGTTTACCTTTTGAAGGAAAAAAAAGGCAAGTACACAATGATTTAGTGTCGGCAGACCAAACAAGTAAAGATCAATTTTTGCACATTAATGAAAACACTGAAAGAAACTTTTCAGAGTTACAGGAAAATGTAACAACTGTTAGTAACTCTATGCAAGATTTCAGTTTGGATCAGAAAGATTTTATAGCCTCACCTTCCTCTTTTCAAAACATCACACAGATGAATGTAGAAGGCAGTTACAATCATATGAAAGGTAAATAAAAAAGGAAAGCCAGGGAGAAAGGAAAGAGAACATAATTACCACCTGCACAGTTATCAACTTAAGTAATTGTCAATTAAACTCTAAGCATGTTGATGTCCTTAAAAAGGCTTTAGTTTCATACCTTCAATCAGGGCAAATCTACTAACTGTTTTGAAAGATTTGAAACTCTATTTACAGAAACTTAATCTGCACTTTATTTTGAGCGATAAACAATTTTCTAACAATTCTACTGATAATTTAAAGAAAGAAGTACTTTCAATCCTGTATTACATCATACTTTACAAATCTTTTCAGAGGTGTGTGAATAAGACATGAGTAATACTCATGAATCCTATAGATAAAAATGTTATAACTTGAGTATTGAAAGAAAAGCTTTGAAAGAACTTAGAAAGGAATGGAGTATATAAGTCATGAAAGCAGATATGGACAGTGGAATAGTTTTAATGAACACAGGATTACAACAGGCTTAATGATACTTTATTTAATTAATGATTAATGATACTTTGGGTGACTAATTGTTATGAGCAAGTTTCAGCCAACTTTATTAATGAGAGTTTCAGAAAGACAGATTTAGTGCTGTTTGATTTTTTACACAGAGGGCAAAGTGATTTTTCCCTTTTTAATTTTTTAAAATTTAAACACCTAAAAATGGCTTGCATGTTTGGAATCCTCAAAGTTCACAAAAGTGCTTTGAACAAGGAATTTTTAACATTTTGGCCCATCATTGCTGTTGATTTTAGTAAGACTGAGGCAATTCCTGTGTTTTTATATTCTATTTTAAACCAACTGATACAAAAGTCCAAATTATTTTTAAATGTTTCTTAGATTTTGCTTGACTTGTATCAATATAAGTTCAGTGGTGAAGAAAATCTTACCGGTATTCTAGATGTTGTCTCTTTATATACTAGTATACTACAAGATGTTGGAATAGACTATCTTAGAGATTATTTGAGAAGATTTACAGATTTTTCCAACAGTTACATCAACTTAATTTCCTCACTTGTTGAGTCAGTATTGAACAATATTTTTTTATCTTTGACAATAATTACTACAAACAAAAATGTGTTGTTGACATAGGAGTTAGAATAGCACCATCATTTGCCAACCTAGTAATAAACTGGTGGAAGGAAACAATTGAAAATATTATAGATATATAAATGTGGGGTCAAATATTATTTTGAAACATTCACATCAACAGATTTAGGCTAAAGAAAGATTTACTTGAAATTCATGTTTTGTTGTTTATCTTGCAATTTGTCAGTCATGTCATAGTTTTTACATCTGGATAAGTACAAGGGAAATCTCAAAGGAATTTATGAGCACACGTTAGCTTCCATGCACTTGGAAAAAATGCCTTCTCATGCTGAAGATTTTGAAAATTCACTTTATTTGTGATTGACCATGTAGTTTATCAGCTATCTGGTGGTGATTTAAACAACAGGCTTGAAGTAAAGGACGTCAATTTTCAGATAACACTGCAAGCAGACAAAAGTCCAGGATTATGTAAAAATATTAATATCAAGTGTTTGCTAAAACCTCAATGCATTTAAATGAAATAGCAATTTTTTTAGGTTTAGCACATGAACGATGTTGGTTAAGTTAGAACTGTAAAGTCTATTATTATGTACTGTATTTTTAAATTCATTGGCTAATAATGGAAACAAGCTACATGTCAAAGTTTTAAAAATATATTGATTGTCTCTTAAATGTTATATGCCAGCTCTGATAAAGTTATATTAAACAGAATGAAAGCACTTAGCTTGCACATGTTTTCTGAATGTTATTTGTGAAGTATAGTTCAGCTGAGTTTAATTTCTTTAAACCACTGAGTCCAAGAAATTGCTTTTTGAAAGTATTACACAAACCAGGAACTCGAAAAAAAACTCACAATAAAACACTTGAAAGCTGGAAAAAAGGCAACCTGGAGCCACTTGACTTACTGACACCTGATGTCACAGGGAAAGATAAGCATCAAGTGTATTTTCCACACTCGGTACTGTCCAGAGTGCTGACAGATGTGCCTCACCTTTGACCCTGTTTGCATGAAAGAAGGTGAACAAAATTAAATCCTACACCTTTTCCTTAAGTAGTGAACCTTGTTTGCACATACGCAGGCAACATGCAAATGTAAAAGGCAGCAGTGAACATATATTATTTGTGTAAATAATAACTCCTGGGGATTCAATAAACTCTGTTTAGTCTTCACGCAAAGACTACATGGAGTTAACATGTTTGCGTGATGAGCAGCAGCACTAATCACACATGCATACTGCACATCAAGCTTACGTGAATACAAATGCCATTTCATGGCTAGCAAAACCACGAAGAGCAGCACAAATGCAGAAAGAAGATGAATTCAACTTATGCTTACAAACAGACCTACGCTGCAAGATTGCGCAAACAGCCACAATGACTACCAGGGGTGAAAATACTGCAATAACTGTAGTATTAACACATTACAGAAAAGTATACTCATTGCAATGCACACTACAATAATTAGATGGTGGTGTGAACAGCAAGGGCAAATACAATGAAACATAAATACACTAGGCATGGAATGAGTGCTGATTACAAAAAGCAATAGACATGAATGATAGGAATGAGGAAAGAGGAAGAGGGCATGTAAAATATGGCAATGTACCCATGATAGGTTATGTCAATGCATGTACACTTTCAAGGCAAGTCAGTAGCATAACATTAAGCACATATGTAGCTAGCACAGTATGTACTGCTGTTTACACCTCCTCTGCAAGCATATTTACATCGGTACTTACATACCACATTTGGAGGATAAGAAACAGTGATTTTCTAAGCCATAGTCATGCCGACAAATGTTCTTAAAAAATACTCAAAATATATATAAATAGCGACAAGATTGGTAGAAACATGTAGGAACACAAAACATTGCTTTTAATGTACACAAGTGTGCCAAAACTATGTCAAAATCAGCGAAGTTACACAGTATGTTTCAAAACCGTGAAGTACTACTCCATTATAAGTAAGACAGGAGTGCCAACACTCCTGTCAACTCTCCAGCTTTTCCCAGAATGGCCAGATTTTTGTGTCATATCTTATTTTTTTGTGTGGGTGCTGTTCTCTGCATAAAATGTGTGGTTTCCTGGCACAAGGCAAGATTGCTGAAAAGCTTCACTGTTGGTAACACTTGTAAGTTGTCATTTCTGAAAAGAAAAACTCTGACCCACCATGACGATGATAGCTGTAAACCCCAAAGAAGTATATAAGCTTCTCACTGTTTCACATGGCCACAGATATACTCCTACATCTAACATGTGGAAAGTGGAACTTCTTTATGGAAATTCTACATTTTGCAGGACAAGCCCTAACTTATCAATAGGAGTACGGCTTTCAAAACAGCCATTTTTTCTGTAGAAAAAGTGGTTGTGATAATACATAAGTACCTTTATGTCATTACTTATGAGAGTATATATGTGACTGTCACACAAGGTTACTTGTCAATGGAGATGAATGGTTATGATATAAAAATTTATATCACTGACACACTCACTGGATGGTAATTTAGCAAGGATGGTATATAAAATAGGGAATATGTGCATGTTGTGAAGATCTGCAAAATGACTTGCTTGAATATAACTGAAATGTCAGCATACCTCACCACCAATGACTCATGGACAGCTGTTAACAGAAGTGCACAATCAGGACCAATTTTAAAATATTAACAACATTAATCTATGATATTGCTAGACTATGTGAGTTTAAGTTATTATACATGTTCTGCAACAACAGATGTGTACATCTGTAGTAATGGTCAGTATTCTATATGGGGAATTCACCACCTCTTTTCCAAAAATAAACTAATTTGGAGGGGTTAAGATGGACAGTGTTAAAACTGGAGTTGAATTCTATGGCAATCCTGGCCAGATGAGAGGTTTGCATGACACACAAGCCACAAACCACATCTGCAAGAATTAAACCCATTCCATCAATATTGTCAATCATCTCTATATTTACTGGGATGCTACACAGAAAGACATTTCCCACATGCATCTTGTACAACACCTTGAAGGGAATTTTGCAATGTTACTTCCTAATATTTATGTATCACAAAGAATAGTTATTTATGGCTGACAAAATGTGTGGAAGTTTACTGTACAAAATGTAATACACCTGACTAAAGCATCCTTGACTGCCATAGGTATCAGCCATAAGAATAACAACACATACAAACAGCACATTATTATAAGTGGATTCCCTATATACAGCTGTGTATTGTATGCATCTGACATATGTAATTTCAATGGATATTGTCTGAAGCATCTGCAGTTGATGTGTGAATTAAAAAAATATGCATTATAATGAATGGCACAGCAGTATATGAGCATGATCATATTGCATCAACTATGCCCATGTGCACAAAAACTACAGCAGTGCAAAGTTTACTGTCAAGGAACGAGGAAGCTGTCACTGTGATATTGTTCACATACCAAATAATACATGAAGCATACTCTATAAGCACATGTCAAACCTTAAAATATGTACCACACAATCACTGTCCCACTGATATTTATTTATTTTTATTTATTTTATTTTTATTTTACATTTGTTGACCGGGATAGTCCGACTGGATGCATGTCCATTTTCAGCAAAGGCCCGGGGAGAAAAGCTCCAAGGGTAAGCAGATACAGCATTACATAATACCAGCATTACATATTACAAACAGACTATTTACAGAGATTACATAAGTAAGCAAATTAAACAAGTTCCACAGGTTACAGTTAATCCTGAGCACAAGTCAGGATTAAATTAAATTACACAATAAACTGGTTAACAGATTTTTACACATTCTAGAGAGAGTTAGCCAGGCTTGATACAATGACATAGCCAGTTAAGTGACAAATGTTGAGTCTAGTTTTAAATTGACCTAAGGTGGAAAGTAAGGTAATATCAACTGGAAGAAAGTTCCAGGTTCTACTTACAGAGTTTGCAAAGAGAGAATCACCGGCTGTGTTATTAATTTTGCTAGTCTGAATTAGTAGTTTGTTAGAGGATCAAAGTGGTCTAGGATTGTTATAGGGGGTGATAATATTTTTAAGTGCAGGAGTATTGTCTGGATTATAGAGGATTTTATAGGCCATAATCAGTTGGTTATACTGGATTAGGCTGGGTAGTTCAAGCCACCCAAGCTGATTTAGATTGATGCAATGATGTGTCCTAAAAAGCAGCCCAGTGGCAAACCTGGCAATGTGGTTGTAGCAAATTGAGAGTTTAAGGACAGTCTTGTTTTAAATTCGAGAGTAGATGGGATGCATACAGAAAGGTTGAAAGAAGGTGAGAGCGAGCTATGGCAATTTTAGCTGGAGGGGTTAGGAAGGCTTTTATTCTGTAAAGTGACCCTAGTTTTTTATTGATGGTTTTGATAGTTTGATTAACATGTTGGTCAAATTTTAGATTATTTTCTATGATGACACCTAATAGTTTTGTAGATGGGTCAGGGGAGATTATTGTGCCATTATCTGATTTTATGGTAAAGGTGAAAGCGGCAGACCTACGTGTTGGTGAAAATAACAGCATTTTAGTTTTTTTGGGCTTTAGGATCAGACGATGTTCAGAAAGCCAGTTTTCTACTGTATTAAAGGTGGTCTGGGTAGCTGACCATAACTCTACTGGAGATGTGGCTGAGCAAATCAGAGTAGAGTCATCAGCATATTGAATACAGCTGACTTTTGGGATGACAGTATAAAGGTCGTTTATGAAGATGGAGAACAGCAAGGGCCCTAGTATAGAGCCTTGTGGTACTCCAAGCGTGTTAGGTAGAAGGTTAGAGAGTTTGTTCTGCCAGAGGACAGCCTGCTGTCGACCATTCACCACTGAAAATGTTATACTCCCCTGAAATCTTGACATGCATGCATATATGTTCATGCAAACTTTCAAGTGGTAATACTGATGTGATGTATTGTTATGTACATGATGCTGTGCAGTCACACTATAGCTGTCCTTCATACACAATTGGACCTCATAGAATCATAGGTTCATAAGACAGTACTAGTGTTCCAAGATCACATAAATGCCTAGCCATATTTAACATGTTTCAAAATTTTAAATAGCTAGATGAACAAAGTTCACACAGTTATGAGCTATACATTGATATAGTTTGCACTTGACTATGGTCAAGAAAGGCCTTTGCTTTGCATGAATGTGAAGTTTGTTCCACAGAAGGTGTAGTGTCTAAGAGACATTTGTATCTTTCCAACCTAATTTATTATGTCAGAAGATATGTTAACAGCCATGGAATGAGTGAGTCTTGTGCAATTTGCTTTACCAATGTACAACATTTCCATCAGGGCCAGATTGGTGACTGCCCTGTAGGCCAGACACAAATCTGCTCTTATTAGTCTGTAGGGGACAGAATACATTGATACAGCTTTCAGTCTTTCCCCATAGGACTTGTCTGTTAACACCCCCTATCATCCTTGTGAAAAGCTCTGGTGTTGCTCCAGCTGTTGCAGATGTGTGGTGAGTTATATGCAAAAGGGTGCATTGTTCTCAATTATTGTTATGATGAGAGCTGAGTACAGTGGAATTATAACATCCTTTGATCTGGATGACATGCCCATATTAATGAGTTGTATCACATATAAGAGATTTGTCACTACTGTGGACACATGTTGGTCAAACTTCCTATTACTATCAACCTGAGTAGACAGATCACATATCTAGTCATAAGGGTCATGGGTGTATGCTGTCTATATTGAAATTAGCATGGGTATTTGCCTACAAAATGGAACAATTGTGCTTTTTTGTTATTTAGTGTGTCTCCATGCCTCTGGAACCAATCAGTTGTGTGCAGTAATACTTTCTACAGTATATAAATGCTATTACTGTATTGAAGGATTATCCACAATTTACAGTCATCTGTAAAGTCTGTTGTACATAGTCTAAGTTTACCTTTACTTCTGTGAATTAAATACCAAACAGGAAAGGGGCTGGTACAGAGAACCCTGTGGTACTGCACTGCTCACTTGCCTTTCGCTACAGGCGAATTCAAACACTTTGATAGTAAGTGTCTAGTTGGTGATCCATTGGACTACACACTTGGTGATGTAGTGGCTTATGGCCAGTTGAAACAGTTTCTCTGTAATATCTGAGTGTATAATTGTATCAAATACCTTAACCAGGTGAAGTTATATGGGATACACATTCTTTTCCTCATCCATGGCATTGGGGACCTTCTCAAAGAAGTCAACCAGATTTTATCAGACATGATCTAGCCTTAACAAATCAAAAATGTGATGGTTATAATGTTGGAAGATTAATTATGTCCAATGCTAAACTCAAAGCAAACATTACATCACAGACAATGTGCATTCCAAAGCAGATAGTGTGCGATCTCTCTCAGACCATTGTCTTTCTACTGCATCGGTCAACCGATCCAGGGTAACAGCAAGTCAGTGGAGGCAGTCACAGATGTCAGACTGTGCTGCATCCATAACCCTGAGCATTCATTTGGAGTTCCTTTTGGAACATGCCTGTGCCTCCATGATGACCCTAAACATATGCCGAGTGACACATGATGAGATACCTGCAGCAGGTGGTGGAGGGACAGTAGGCCTTCTACGAGTACCGATATCAATCTGCCTGTGTGGAATCTCATCAACTGCTTGGCTATGGCCAGTGTTGACACTCACTGCAGCCACAGTAGCCGCACTTCCCTGTTCAGTGTCCCCACCCCATGACTATCCAATATTTGTGGCCTCAGGAGACTGGGTATGCATAAGCATACTGACTGTGTACAGTGATAATGGGGGCAGATGGTGGATGTAAACCTCTGTGACAGATTCAACCCCTGCAACCCCCAGCTGTGCATCACTTTGGCCACCATCTGCATCAGAGTCTGAAGAGACAGTGACTACAGGTTATGAAGGGGACAATGACTAACCTCCCAGGTCACCAGTGATATAAAGGGGAGAGCATCATATTAATACCTGTACTACTATACTCTGCAGTACAATGTTTCAATATATGTTAAGCTGTATACACTGCTGCCACTATTACAGACTTGTGCAACCCACAATCAGAGATAGTAGGACTGGAGGTCATTAATTTCTAACCCAAATTTGTAAATATTGTGGAAAAACAGCTCTTTAAACTGGAATCTCATGAGCAATACATACATTAGGTACACTGCTGACAGTCTGCAGAGCTCTACACAGTTTACAGGTATAGCCATCTGAAAAATCCTGTCAATACTGTGAAATGAAGTCACTGTGGTCACATCTACAAGGCCTAGGTATGACCACAGTGTGTACAGTCAGAACATATCTCCACAGTTTTCAGTCATGCAGACAATACATGCATCCAGCCAGTAGGCCTGGGATGACACTTTAGCTAATCCCTTGAAAGAAATCTACTTTTGTGACAAAAATATTTTGTGCTTAAGAGTGGCAGGAGCACAGCCTCTTCCTATACCTGATTGTCCTGTAAAACAATTGAGGGAGCGATAATGTAAACAGCACCACATGTTACAGTATAACAACTGGTAGTACATCCAAATATCCCCCAGTTACAGCAGCTCCTATGATAGCAGGTATGTTGATCACAATCTCTGCATGAGCTTAAAACTGTAGGTAACCTACTTCCCCCCACCCCATACAAGAGCTGACACCCACGTAAAACTATGTACAGCCTGACACACTAAATGCTACAGTATTCTAATGCTGATTCAACTAAACATACCTGGATGTTCCTCTTGAGTGGAAATGGTGGCACCCACATCCACAACATATGGTGTGACAGAAGCCTGGGAGTTATCCTGTGTTGCAAGGTTCACCAGGAATTCCTCAATGGCCATCACAGGTTGTTTCGCTGCAGGCCAACCGCCAGTGACCTGATGATGTCTGGCCACATCTGCTGTCCTTCTGAGTGCCAAGTGGTTCATGTCTCTGGCATGGTGTTGCACCTGCTCATATGTGTGATTCTGATGCCCCACATTGTTTATGTTTTGTACCAGTTCATCCCATAAGGCTTGTTGCACTTGCCTATTTGCCCTCCCTCTGAACAGCAGGACTTGGTAGTGTTGTCATGATGACCCAATTATGAAGTTGTTTTCCACCTCAGTGAAAGGTGGGCGATGTCTGGTGTGCATGTTATCACTAGAAATACAAAATAATGAGAACACATCAGGATCACATACATGAGTGTACAGTATGTACAGATACAGCAATTAAGGAAGGCTATCAGTATTCCTCACTTGATTACACATGTCATATGCAACAGTGTGACAATCATACACTCATACAAAGTGTGTGGAAGAAACTAGGATAGTGGCAATAGTGACCTACACCTGTTCGTACCATGACAGATACTCACATATGATCACACACTCAACAGAGGAGTCCACTTGTAGTGTGGCCCATAGCAGGAAAGCACCTCCCCATAACATATATCTGTTGTTCAATGGCAAAACATAGCTGTGTAGTACTACAACTGCCAATAAAGGCAGCATCCAAGAGACCTGTGTCCCTAGTTAAGAGACAGCATTAAACCCTTGCCGTAGTCTACATCCTCTACAGGTGTTACACAGCTGCAGATCAATGACATGTCACCAGGACAGTTCTAAGAAAGGCTTACTGATGTAATCCCCATTCCCCCTAAGTATATTAAAACATATGTTTGTTGAAAATAAAATGGTTACATACCTGATGGAGTACAATACTCCTTTTTTGAAAGATATAGATATATACCTATTGTGATAATGTATTCAGCATAGAAAGTAACTCTCATACTTAGTGGTTTACCTGACTAGGAGTTTGCCTTTTTAAGATGGATCTCATTAGCAAGTGATTGCCTCTGAACCAATCTGTGGTTGATTAATGCTAACTGAAGCATACATAACTGATTTGCAATATAATCAGGCAATCCCATGCAACTATTGAAGGAGATATAAGGCCTATATGTAGAATCCATCCCCTTTCTCATATGATGGAGTGAAAATGTTGGGTAGAAATACTATGTCAGCACAGAGAGGATGTCTTTAGTAGATACTTATCACATACATGTGTGTGTTACAGGCTGCAGCTGCTGCTGCTGCAGGCAATAAGCATAGTGAGAGATGCTGCATAATGTGGAGGACAACAGCACTTATGAGTAATGGTGTGACCAATGGCAACTCTGGTGTACAGCCACAGCCTGACTTTGGGAACCCATCCAGCAGGATATTGAGGTGCTTGTTTAAGGTAAGTATGCTAGCCAAAGGTATCATTAACAGAGTAAAAGGCAACATGTCTGTTGTGTCCTTGAATAATGCAGGGGGCAATTTTACCATTATGTCAACCATTTGGACAACTGCCAAGCCATGTGTTACATTATGGTAGTCGTCTGGAACGTGAGTGCTATCAATACTTGTTAGCATGCCTCCATATGTGTATGTTAGTTGTACAGCTGTGCTTATCTGTAATATCGGTAACAAATGATTGGCTGCTGCAGTCTGATATTACTGGGCCTCCTTTGTATTATATAACTTAAAATCCTTTGTGAATGCATAGTAATGCATGGCCTGACACTCGATACACTTTCTAGGGTTGCAGTATGAATATGTCAACTGTGTTCTTATCTGCAGGGCTTTGACTTCCATTACTGAACAGCAGACATTCCATCTGAAATGCATTGGGTGGATAAATAGTTGATGACACAGTCATTCATGCCAGAATTCACAATGGTGATTTACACATGCATGTATTTTAAATGCTACATACCAATGGATTTGAATTCAGGACCATGTGCACCAAATGTTAGTATTTTCAATGCATTTAACACACTAAACTACTGAGTCACGGTTACAAGAGTTGTATTTTTCAACATATAATTGCACACTTGCAGGCTGTTATATACCTCATTTACATCCATTATTACGTCCATGGCTTTAGATTGATGTGTTTCTCCACCAGAGTCCCAGTTAAACACCTATTTTGCAATTAATGTTAGCAGGTGTATTTTTAAATGTTGCAGACAGAAGTGCACATTTACCTGTTGTTAGAGACCTCACTAACATCCATTATTCTGTGCCTGGCTTTCTAGTGATGTATTCCTGTACCAGACTCTAAGTTACACTCCCATTTTTTTCTATTACTCTTTAAGCAAATCTGATGATGCAACACAATGAGCAGCCGTGGTTAAACATGCTTAATGATGCTAACCTGGCAATTGGTATGTTTTGTTTAAACCACCTGTGTTAATTAACAGCTATGTGGCTTAGTGGGTTGATGCAGTGGTTCGGAGGTGTGAGGGTCCTGGGTTTGAAATAGGGTGGAGATGTACATTTTGAATGTGACTATTAATATTTCTCACACATATATCAATATAGTGACATTAAGCTGAGCTTAGTGATGCTGCATTTCACTTAGCATCATGCAAAATATCTTTAAGAAATAAAAAATGGGGAGATAGGACAGTGGTGAAATGGGGTGCAAGCAGGGGAAAAACAGTGAAAGGCAGGTAGGTATGTGCAGGAAGGGTGTAGGAAAGAACCATATAGCTATCTAGTTTTTGTACAGCAAAGACTGCACACTTTAGCAGATTTTTTAGCTGAATTTGGACTGTCACGACAGAGAGAGGGGTGAGGACAACATAAGCGCATTGTCAAGCCAATTAGACCAAATTAAGTGTGTTCAGTGGACATGGGTGCAAAATAAAGAGCTATGTATGGGACATTATTTTTTTTTGGGACAGGTGCCCATTTTTTTAAGGTTAGAGTGGAATGTTGGGAAAGGGACATAGATCTGTGTGGGGGAGATAGGTTGGGAAGGTGAAGGCTTTTGCAGACAGACAAGACAGGCAAGACAGCAGACAGGGTTGGTGTGTGACACAAGAAGGGGGTGAACACCATTGTGGGGAGGGTGTTGTGGAATCCCAGTCCCATGGACGTCAGACACAGTAGAAGCGTGACTCAAATCCTCACCCATGAGCTGCTCCTGTGGAGGCAGTGGTTGACACCAAAGAACAGGGTGAGTCTTCCCCACCAGGATGGACAGCATGCTTTTCATCTGGTGTAGGCATGCACTGACAGTTTGTTGCAGTAGCCCATGCACCATGCCTAGCAGTTCCTCATGGGTGACATAATCACTCCCTCCTCTTTTTCTCACAGAGGGGGAAACAACCCTAGCCTGTGAGGCAGAACTACCTGATAGCCCATGTAGTGCAGTGGCAGCAGAGGAGGCACCACCATCCTGCGGGGCAGACATGCTAGGCCCCGGTGCAACAGCCAGAGGAGCCAAGAAAGGTGGATCACCTGGAAATGGCCCACCTTCTAGTGCTGTAGTAAATTAAATATATACATAAGGTAAAAATAAACATAACCAAGCAAATGTTAGTATTATAATAGAAGATAATAATGATTAATCAAAAGAAATAGAAAGGAATATATGAGGAACAGAGCAGTAAATAATGTTAATGAAAGTATATTAACAGCAAAGCAATCAGAAATTATACATAAGGCCAAAATAGGAGGCAGTTAGAACTATTAATATCAAATCATAATAATAAATATAATTAATAAATTAAGGAAAAGAAGGGAAGGGGTGAGAGAGAAAAAAACATTAGTAATTTTGCAGGTAATATTACTACATAGACTACTATTACATATTTGTACATATCTAAGATTTCAGTTGTGAGTAGAGTGATTGCAAATATTGTATAGATGATGTTATGTACATAACTCTCAACCTGTTAGCATGGACATTATGTGCCAAGCCTACCAAATGGAGGTGCAACGGCCCAACTACAGGAAGCATTGTTACAAATTGTGCTCATACATTTGTAGCAAGATGTTCTCATCATGGATTTGCAAATAAATTGCATTCAAAGTAATGTCATGTATCTGCTATTCAAGGGCCAAATGTATAGGTTCATAGGTAGGTACTAGGCTATCTGCTCGAGGGCATTTATAAGTCTAGCCAGAGTGTGTCGGCTTTCGCTGCCACATTGTTTAATTAACTGAGCCTCTGTCAAGCAGAGCCAATGAAGTGATCCCAGGGGTGTATTTTCTGTTACCCATCCACTTCTCAAGGCTTCTCTTGAAGAGTGTTAGTGAGGGGCTCTGCCTAATGTAGTTAGGAATTTTGTTCCAAAGCATGGAGAGTCTCTGTGACAGGAATCTATCCTTCCAGCATGTTCTATTTATTGTTGTGGTGAGGTTTAGTTTAGAGTGCATGGCTTGCAGTGACTTGCATTTCTTTAGGTGGAGCATGTCCACCAATTCTGAGTTGGACATGGCTTTGTAAGTCAGGCAGAGACCACCTCTGAGTAAGTGATATGTCACTGAGTACAGCCGGAGTTATTTCATTTGGGCTGCATAGGACATATGTTTGAGGCCAGTAATCTTCTTGGTGAGGAACGTTTATGGTCTTTCCAGCTGTTGGAAGTGTCTTGTGAGGTACATCCCAAATGGGTCATTGTACTCTATGATGGGTCTGATGAGTGACGAGCAGAGGGGCACTATAACCTCTTTATTTCTAAATGCGAACCCCTTAGTAATTAGATGGGTGACATAGAAGGATTTCCTAACTACTTTGGCAATATGATTGTCAAAGGAGAGATTACTATCTACCTGGGTCCCCAGATCTCTTATTACCTCTTCTGTATTAAGGGGGCTGCTGCCTATGTGGTAATTCATGGGTGTTTTGTTTTTCCCAAACAGGATGACTATGCATTTTTTGGCATTTAGCTTGAGGCCATGACTTTGACACCAGGTGTCTGTCTCAGTAAGGCCTTTTTGAAAGATGTCCATGTCAGCCGGAGAGTCAATTATGGCTCCCAGTTTGCAATCATCAGAGAACATGGTTAGCCATAGTCCTCCTGTGTCTGCCTGTACTTCTGAGAAATATATGCTGAACAGTAGGGGACCCAGAATTGAGCCTTGCGGGACACCACTTGTGACTGGTTTGGAGTCGGACAGGGAGCCCGCTATTTTCACCGTGTGAGTTCTGTCTGTAAGCCAGTTGGCAACCCATCTTGTGATGTAGGGGTTTATGTTCAGGCTGGTGAGTTTTTCTATAATACCCGAGTGAGGAATGGTGTTGAACACCTTGGCGAGATCAAGGTAGGCTGCGTGAACCACCTTTCCCTCATCTATGGCCTTGGTGACTGTCTCAAAGAAGTCAACCAGGTTTAGAAGGCATTATCTGCCCTTAACTAAGCTGAACTGGGTCGGGTCAAGTGATTGGAGGTTCCCAATGTCTTTGTTAATGAGTTCCATGATGATGTGCTCCATAGCCTTGCAGACCAGGCTAGTCAGGCTTATGGGGCAATAGTTACCAGGGACAGTTGTGGCCCCTCCTTTGTGGAGCGGAATAACCGTTGCTGTGCGCCATTCTATGGGCACATAGCCTGTGGAGAGGCTGAGGTTGAACAGCGTGTTTAGGTGGGGGGTTAGTTTGTTCTGTAGTTCGTGCAAGACACAGCCTGGGACACCATCTGGCTCCATTGATGCTGTGTTTTTGGCTTTTGAAAGGGCTGTTTTCACCTGTGCTTCTGTGATTTCCGGGACACTACACTTTTCTGGTATTGCTGTGGGCCCTTTTGAAGGTGAAAGGGAGGTGAAGTTTGCACTGAATCTATCTGCCAGGATGTTGGCAATATCAGTAGGTTCAGTATATTTTGTGCTATTTTGCACTAGCTTATAGCATATCTGTGAGTTGCCACTTAGATTCTTGACATAGCTAAAGAAGGCTTTGTGGTTATCTTTCGAATCCTTGGCTATTTTTCTTTTGAAGTTAGCCTTGGATGATTTTATGAGGGACCTTAGATTCTTACTGATACTGATCAGAGATGTCTTTCCTTCTTGGAATTTGCTTTTTTTCTGAACTAGTTTCCTCCTTTTGTTGTATAATCTGTTTATGGCAGGGGTCCACCAGACTGGTTTCCTTCTCTTAGGGGAGTGAGTCTTGGTTTTGCTAGGGATGGCACAATTCATGCATCCTTGTAGGTTCTCATAGAATGCAATTGTAAAGGATTTTGCATCTTGGGCAGTGTTATCCTTTAGCGTTGGGGCTGTGAAACTTACCACCTCTGCCTTAAGTAAGGTGAAGTTTGCTTTAGAAAAGTTTTTCACTGTGGTTTCCTTGGTTGGGGGTGGTGGGGGGGGGTGTGGACATCCAGGGTGATTAGTTTATGGTCTGATCTAACCAGTAACGGGTTGACCTCCGGTACAGAACACCTGTCGCCCATGTTGGTGATGACCAGGTCCAATATGTCGTGGCCTCTGGTAGGGGAGTTTACCAGCTGATCCAGGGCATTTGAGTTGATAAATTCCAGGAAGCGCTGAGCCTGGGATAGTTTTCACAGTTAATGGTAGGTTAATTGAATCGCCCAATATCAGGGTGTTCGGTAGGACCTTCATGTTTTCCAGTGTCTCCAGAAAGGCGGAGTGGTGGTCCTGGGTCATGGAGGGTGATCTGTAGCAGGCCACAATTTGCATTGCAGATTTGCCTGATGTTAGCTGCACATGGATGATCTCAGAGGTATCATGCTGTGCCACTAACCTGGAGGTGTGGGTATCCTTGATGAATATGGATACACCCCCTCCTTTTGTGTTTCGGTCTGTGTTCTGTGGCTGAAATGTATGGTATGAGTTATAGCCCAGTAGTACTGGAGTGTTCTCTGGAGCCTTGAACAAGGTTTCAGTTACTGCACAGATGTCAATGTTCTCCATACTTAGGAGTGCTTCGAGCGCATGCATTTTGAGATTTAAACTCCTGGCATTAAGTAGGATAACCCTAATTTTTTTACTTGTGCTGTTTACGGAGATGGGTTTGAATTTTGAGCCTTGCCTAAAAAAAGGTACTATGGGGGCAGCAAGAGCCTTGGCCAGTATTCAAAAGCCAAGAGATGACAGGTGCAACCATCTCTTGTGAAGCAACGCGGCTTGTCGAGCATGTCATCCCAGGCTGACAGACACTGGATCCCCTTTGAATGACACCAGAAGCTTAGCCAATTGTTGAAATTGATAATTTTTTCTTTATACTGAGGTATCATTTTTGGTGAGGGCAGGATGCTACTCAGGGTCACGGTCATACCCGACTGGGCTACATGATCAGAGAGCTCTTCCATGTCTCTTTTCATGTAGTCCAGGGAGGTACCTCTCAGGTCATTCACACCAACATGAACAATGACAGAGTCATATTTGTACTTGTTCTGGAGTGACCTGAGTGGTTTTGTTATGTGGCGGATTCTGGCTTCTGACAGGCAGCTAACAGTAACCTTCTCATTGTCCAGCCTAGTGAGTGGGGCATCAGTGTGCCTGACTATTGAGTCACCTATTACTAGTGTGTTAGGTATGTTATTTCGCCTTAAGGGCTGTGATTGTGTGGCACATTGATTTTGTGTTTTATGTGTTGTCTGGTTTGTGACGGGAGATGCAGGTTTTGTGGGTGTCTGCTTTGGAGCTCTCTGATGCTTTTGCAGGTTTTTATTTAGAGCCTCCGAGTATGATTTGATGTATTTATGTGTATTTTTTGCCAGTGCTGGTTTAGTAGGTCTATGTGAGGCTGGAGGTGTGGTGCAAGTGTTAACCTTCTCCTCGTGACTGTCTGTTCCAGACTTGGGTGGAGAGACCTTAGCCTCCAGTTTGGCTGTATAATTGCATTTCTCACATATGTTAGTGTTTTGTGGTAGGAGGAGAGTGCTGTCTGTGTACATGAGGCAGTTGTAACATTGCCTCAGGATACCCAGATTCACCAGCTGGACTGGAGAGTACACCTGAAGTTGCCCTTTGGTCATGCCTGAATAGTAGGGTGAGCTGCTTATTCACTTGGTTGGTGAGGAGTGGATAAAGAGCCTTGCCCTGCTGGGCAGTCAAGTGTTGGGGTATATTAGTGCTTGCTATTAGGTCTGAGCAAGTGCTGGACTGTAGGATGCTTTTTGAGTGCTTAGGTTGAGAGTTAGACTAGTTTCAAGTAAAAAACTGAAGAGGAGACTTAGTGGAGCCGGGAATAATTTAACAATAGCTAACCAGTGCTGCCCGGCGCACAAAACCATGCAAATGTGGTTTTTAAACTATTAACTTCTGGGCTGGAACCACTCCTCCAGGAACAGATGGCTGCTCAAAGTTCCCCTCTCTTACAGGTGAACAGAGAAACTTCCCCTCTATCCAAGTAAGGTATGGGTAACTCAGAAACTTGTAACAGAATCCTGAATTCAGCACTAGCCTGAAAACTGGACTATACTAGCTTAGAAAGGTGAGAAACAAGATTTTTATTTATTTATTTATTTATTTTTTATTTATTTTGAAAAGATAAGGCAAAAACAGTAAAAGGTACACTTAAAACAGCTTTAAACGACTACAAGCGATCAGAAAAGGCTATCACACTTCAGTGTGTATCCTACAACAGTTAAACAATTTATTTAAACAAAAACAACTTTTTAAAAGTGCAGGCAGTCAAATAAGTACATATGTGAAAAAAACAAGCTTTTATATCACAATAAGTGCTGGAAAATCAGGGTTTAGGCAGAAAACAGTTACATACAGCAAGAAAATACAGAAAACTGATACTCAATAACTCCAAAGTCTCTCTTTTAAGCTGGAAGGCTTGTATCAGTTTAAGGCTTTCTAGTGCTTTCCACTAGGTTAGTTACAGGAAAGATGGGAAACAAGCGCAGATGTGGTCTTTTAAACCAGAAAGTTGAAAGAGATGGACAACTTCCCAAATGATCAATAAACTACAATTCCTGGGCCAAGAACAACTCCTCTTGTGGTAGACAGGCTACCTAGTACTTACCACTCCCACTGATAAGCTAAGAGGCTGCACTCTAACACAAAGACTTGGGGGGCTCAGAAGCTTACAAACCATCCTGGATACAGCAAATCTGTTCCTGGACTAGACTAGTTACAGGAAAGGTGGGGATCAAGTGCAAACATAGGCTTTAAAACCAGAAATTTGAGAGAGATGTTAAAAACTGTCCAAACGGCCAATAAACTACAATTTCTGGGCCAGAACCACTCCTCCTGTGGTAGATATGCTACCTAGTGCTTACCACTCCCACTGATAAGCTAGAAGCCTTCCCTCCAACACAGAAAGGCTTGCAGGGCTCAGAAGCTTACCAACAGTCCTGGATACAGCAACTCTGTATCTGGACTAGGCTCGTAACAGGAAAGGTGGGAAACAAGTGCAAGTGTGGCTTTTAAACCAGAAAGTTGAAAGAGATGGGAAAAAACTGCCCAAACGGCCAGTAGCTACAATTTCTGGGCCAGGAACCACTCCTCTTGTGGTAGATAGGCTACCTAATGCTTACCACTTCCACTGATAAGTTAGAAGGCTTCCCTCCAGCACAGAAAGGCTTGGGGGTTCAGAAGCTTACAAAGAGTCCTGGATACAGCAAGCAGATCTGCACCTGGACTAGACTAGTTACAGGAAAGGTGGGGAACAAGTGCAAATGCAGGCTTTTAAGCCAGCAAGTTGAAAGAGATGGAAAACTCCCTAAACAGCCAATAAACTACAATTTATGGGCCAAAACCCACTCTTCCCATGGCAGATAGGCTACCTGATGCTTACCACTCCCACTGATAGGCTAGAAGGTTTCCCTCCAACACAGAAAGGATTGGGCAGGCTCAGAAGCTTACAAAGAGTCCTGGATACAGCAAATCTGTACCTGGACTAGACTAGTAACAGGAAAGGCAGGAAACAAGCACAAACACAGGCTTTTGAATTAGAAGGTTGAAAAAGATGAAAGAGCTTCCCAAACGGCCAATAAACTATAATTTCTGGGCGTGAAACCTCTACTACTGTGGTAGATAGGCTACCTAGTGCTTACCACTCCCACTGATAAGCTAGAAGGCTTCCCTCCAACACAGAAATGCTTGGGAGGCTCAGGAGCTTACAAATAGTCCGGGATACAGCAAGTCTGTATATGGACTAGATAAGTTACAGGAAAGGCAGGTAACAAGCTAGGAAGTTTTTTTTTTTTACAGAAAAGCTGCTAAAATAGCAGTAAATACAATTCAAATGCAGTGCAGGCTAGCACACGTGTATCAATATTACGGCAAATACAGTTTAATTAAATGCAATATCGGGCAGTAGTGGTTACATTCTGCAAAAATCATGACAGTTGAGAGGTATATTTGTGTACACTTATTACACTTGTCACCTAGTTATGTCTCAGTTGGCTGCCATGGGATTAAAACCCACAAACAGTGACTACAGGAATAATGCACACTTTATTTGAATATAATGAATTCTCAGAACACCATCTCCTTTAAGACTTTCATTGCAACATTTTGTGTGAAATCGTACATTTACACACATGCATAGCTGTACGTGTTATCAGATTAGAAACAAAATGCATTCACCACATGAATAATGAGCACTTTATTTGAAAACATTAGTTATCAAAGCACCATTTCCTTTTATACTGTAATGCTTAATGTTACATGAAATCTGGCAGTTACACACATATGTGGCTGTGTAGGATGTCTGTTAACCTATCCATATACCCTGTTCATTTACTGATTACTATCGACAGCATGTTTCAGGGAAAACTATCAGAACTGCAGCTTGACACTTAGTCTGGGTATTACACTACATATATTTCTGAAATTTGCGGATGCATTATTTATTAGTTAATACATATTTGCTGTAGCATAGTGGTACTTCATGCAGTCTAGTGTGTCCAAGGTCTGGGGTTTGAGACTGACAGAGGTGTTTTATGTTGGGAGTGTGTTCTAATGGTTAAGGTGTTTGCCTTACAAACACAAGATACAGAGTTTGACTCTCACAAGGGATAATTGGCTAGGCTTAAAATGGCTCGCAAGGGCAGTTAGCCTAGTACTAATCTATGAATCTATAACAATTGACTGGTGTCAAATTAGAACACACATGCAGTGAATACAGGAATAATGAACACTTATTTGAAAAGATTACTTATCAAAGCACAATCCCATTTTAAACTTTATTGATAATGTTTCTTAAAAATACGACATTTAGACACAAGGATAGCTGTCCAGGACTTCAGTTAACTTACTCATATACCATGTTCATTGGCTGAGTGGAATATACAACATTATTTCAGACAACATGAGCAGAACATGGGCTCGAACCTTACTCTGGGTATTGCCCTATATTTATTACTGACATTTTTGCTGCATTGTTTATTGAGGTACATGTAACACTTGACTGGTGTCAGATTTGAACACACATTCAGTGAATACAGGAATAGTGAGCACTTTATTTGAAAACATTAGTTATCAAAGCACCATCGACCTTTAAAATGTATTGATTAATGTTGCCTCAACTCTGATATGTAGACTATGGATAGCTGTGTAGGACTTCTGTTAACTAACCCATATACCTTGTTCATTTATTGTGTGCAATCTATGACATAATTCAGACAATGACCAGTCCTGAACCATGACTCTTAATCTGGGTAGACCCCAACATTAACTGATGTTTGGAAGCTATACTACATGTTACTGCATGCTTACTTGCTTTAACTTGCTTTACCATTTCAGGTAGGCAGTGACACATTAATAAAGATGTAGGATATCCCAGGTATGTCATACCTGACTGTTAAGACTGCACTCTCTGCAGGTAATTTATTGTATAATTACCTTATGAATTAAGATATTATTTTGATGCTTTCCTACTTACCACATAATTGCCTTATCCTGGCCAGGCACCCTGCATGGGACTGGACATTGTGAGCCCTCTCTTCTGCAGCTGTGGGAAGAGAAGCAAACCATTATGCATGCCTGTTTTGCACAGATTCAGCTTGTATATTTCTAAATTACTGGCAAACATATTTACAAAGCAGTGGGCTGTGCCCAGCCCTAGACTCTTGGATCCAGGTGTCCAATGTTCCCAGTATTCTATGCTTCAGGTCATCATAATAATGATGACACTACTCATCAGTGCTGAGGATACCAGTAGCACTAGTAAGTTCCCTGGCCAACCAATCCCATGCCTCAGGCTTACACTCTGAGCCCTTGCAATCCCCCTGCAGCAGCCAGGGTTACAAATTCTGAACCAGGAGTCCAATAAACACTTTGGATTCCTGCACTCCTCACTTCTGTGCAAGAAAGCGCACTCCTTCTCCAGCAGCACCAGGCATATCCACAGCCAAGTTAGAACTCCAATGAATGCTGTGAAAGTCACTCCTATTGACATTTAAATAGGCTGCATTTCCGCTCTTACATGTCATACTGTAACTTTCAAGAAAGCACCACTCCACTTAGCATCACGATAACTCATTCAAACCCTGTGTGAGTGAAGCTTAGCAACATTCAAATGGGAAAAACTATTGACAATGTTTAAGCACTGCTTAGCAGTGTGCCTCTTTTCTAAATGTAACATTTTTTTAATTTTAAAGTAAACCAATGTTTTAGACACCTGACACATTTTCACAGCAATAAATGTAAAAAGTATGACTGCTCAGGAATCAAACTCAGGACATAGCCACTAGGATAGTGAAGGAAACGCGTATATCTTCACATATACTTCAAAGACCCTGCAAGCGTAGCACAGCTTCACTGCTTGGGTTTATGCATTGCTAAGCATGGCAGAAGTACAATTGAATGCATCCGGTTTCTATATTTAGATACCTGACAGATGTCTGCTGTATATGTAAGCACAGCTAAGCATAGCTATGCAACACACCATGTAAACAGCAAATGAAAAAAAATTAAAATTAAATACATCTGGTTTCTATTTTTAGATGTCTAGCAGATGTGCACTGTATGTGTCAGCAATGCTAAGCATAGCTTCACAATACATTGCACCATGCAAAAAAGCACATAAATGTAAAAAAAATAAAATAAATTAAAATTGTAATTTCATGCAGTACTATCGGTTGTTCACCTTTCAGTCTAGGTTAATGGGTCAAAAGGTATTTTGCTGTACTCACCAACTGTCCAGATGTTTTCTGGACACTCCACATGTACGGCAAAGCCTCTACATTGCTGCTTACATGGATTCAAAATCCATGTTACTGTGCTCTCCCTTGGCAGCATGTCATAAGTAATATGTACGGCATGCTGCTGAGGAGGAACCATGGCCCTGTACATTGGTACATTCTATGTAGGCTCTTCATGGAACCTACACAGATTTTATTGAATCTTGGAGATTGTGTTAATAATTGAGGATAAGGAATATAATTCTAAATCTAGAAGACCAATACCACCCAATGTCCAATTTGCAATGTGATGGTTTAAAGCCTATCTCAGAATCAAAGAATTATACTCTTTTATATTTTTTGGAGTATAAGGGATAAAGACTGTATTATATATAGAATTTTAGGAAGGACAGTCATTTTAATTAAGGAGAGTCTTTCTTCCATAGAGAAAAAAAGAACTTATTCCATTTATTAATAATTTGTTTTATGGAATTTAACTTATTATTATAATTAAAGATTGTTATATCTGTGATATTATCAGACACGATTATCCCTAAGTAAGTGATTTTACAATCTTTCGCAATATATTTATGTAACTTCTTATCTATTTTATTAATATTATAATTAGTCTTATTGTCATTAAAACAGAGTCCCATTTTCTTCTGGATTGCCTCTATTTTTTGGATTACTGCAATAACAGCAGAATTCCGATCAGTCAACATTAATAGGATGCCATCTGCAAATAATTGTGTTTTGGGAGATTAAATCATTATTTATTAGTATGCCTTTGATGGTTTTATGCGATCTTATATAATTTGCAAAAGGTTCCATAACTAGAGCATAAAGCAATGGGGACAAGGGACAACCCTGTTTAGTACCTTAAATAATCATAATTGATTGGGAAGAATATGAGCCTATCTTAATGTATCCAAAGAAGTTTTCATAGAGAAATTTGATTAATTTTAAGAATTTTTTTGAAAAATTGCATTCCTCTAGTACTAATAGTAAGTACTCCCAATTAACTGAATCACATTCATTATTGATATCCAGACTAACCAAAGTTAGCTCTTTTTTTAATTATTACTATAGTCAATTAATGATAGTATTTTCTTGATATTAGTGCAACAGTAGTGAGGTCTGCAGTATAAGTGACGGACGCATTCAAGGTGGAGGTGAGATTACATCAAGGATCAGCTCTGAGCTCTTATATGCAATGGTGATGGGCAGGTTGACAGATGAGATCAGACAGGAATCCCCGTGGAGTATGATATTTGTGGATGACATTGTGATCTGTAGTGAGAGTAGGGAACAGGTTGAAGAAACCCTGTAGAGGTGGAGATATGCTCTAGACAGGAGAGGAATAAAGGTAAGCAGGACTAAGATATAATATATGTGTGTGAATGAGAGGGAGGATAGAGGAATGGTGAGGATGCAGGGAGTAGAGCTGGCAAAGGTGGATGAGTTTAGATACTTGGGATCAACAGTTGAGAGTAATGGTTAGTGTGGAAGAGAGGTGAAAAAGAGAGTACAGGCAGGGTGGAATAGGTGGAGAAGAGTTTCAGGAGTGATTTGTGACAGACGGTTATGAGTAAGAGTGAAAGGGAAGGTCTACAAGAGGGTAGTGAGACCAGCTATGTTATATGGGTTGGAGATGGTGGCACTGGCAAAATTACAGGAGTCAGAGCTGGAGGTGGCAGAGGTAAAGATGTTAAGATTTGCACTGGTTTTTACAAGGATGGACAGGATTAGGAATCAGTATATTAGAAGGTCAGCTCAGGTTGGATAGTTTGGAGACAAGGCTAGAGAGGTGAGATTGCATTGGTTTGGACATGTGCTCAGGAGGGATGCTTGGTATATTGGGAAAATGATTCTAAGGATGGAGCTGCCAGATAAGAGGAAAAGAGGAAGACCTAAGATAAGGTTTATGGATGTAGTGAGAGAGGAAATGCAGGTAGTTGGTGTGACAGTGTAAGATGCAGAGGACAGGAAGAAATGGAAACAGATGATCCGCTGTGGCAACCCCTAACAAGAACAGCTAAAAGAAGAATTTTCTTGATATTATCATAGGTGTTCCTGTTCATTATAAACCTAGTCTGATCACTGTTTATCAACATTGGAAGAAATTGTTTTATTCTAGAAGTATAGATTTCCATGAACATTTTATAATCTGCTTTTAATAATGCAATTGGTCTAAATGAAGAACATTGTGTTGAATACTTGTCAGGTTTTAAAACTGGGGGTATTAGGGTATATTTCCAGGATGGTGGTACCTTCATAAGTCTTTAACTATAGAAAATACCTCTAGTAAAATACTCAAGGCATCCTTAGTCATCATTTTGTATCCTTCAGGTATTGTACCATCATTTCCAGGTGCCTTATTGAGTTTTAATTTATTAATTTGAATTTTGAGTTCAGACATTGATATTGGCTTGTCAATTAATTTTATTTCATCCTCTGAAAGTCTATTTTCAGTATATTTTTTATAAATATTTTAATTAGCTCTAGTGTATACATTGTTGGCTTCTGTTGATTAATTTTATTAAAATGAGACATCAAAACATCCAGAACATCTTCTATTTCAGTAACCTTTTTTTTACTACCAGAGGAGTATAATTCTTTGATGTGGTTAGATTTAACAATCATTTTTGCACTAGTAACCAATTTCTGCATGGATGTAGGATTTATGGAATAATTACTTATTTTAATCTTTTCTAAATTTACTACTGTTTTATGTTGTAAAATTCCTAAATGTTTACTGTTTAATCTATTTATTTCTGTTTGTTTCTTCTAAGCTATTATTTCCTTTTTGACTAATTTTGACTTATCAGTTTTCTCTTATAAATCTATCAATTCTTTGTACCATTGTTTCTTTTTTGTGCATGCTAAATTTTAATTTTGCCAAAAAGATATGCATTTAAAGAGTCCTATACAAAAATATCTAAGGTGTTACCTGTATGATTAATTTCAATAAAAGTTTGAATTTCTTTATTAAAGAACTCCTTAAAGTATTTCCTATTGGTTATATATAAAGGAATCCTTTTAATTGGGGTGTTATTACTAGAATTCTATATAACTTCAAATGTTCTCATTATAATCTGAAAGTATGCAAGAGACTACTTTAATGCTATCTATTCCACTACTGATCTCATTAGAAACATATACTCTATATATTCATGATTATGCCCCATGCCTGTGTGAGAAATGTGTAAAGAATAGCGAGTCTGATACTGAAAAGTCATTTATATATCTCATATTATATAGGTCAGTGAACACCATCAAACCCTTGGCTGAGGCAGGATTCTTCCTTTTACAGCTAGTGTTGGTATCCTTGTGAGATAAAATACAAATAATGTCATCTGGAAAAATAATGTTTACCTTTGATGTTTGTATTATTTCCCCCAAGTGTTGTTTAACTGTTTGTATTCCCAATCCAGGTATCCAATAGACATTAATAAAAGTGTATAGTTTCCTTTGAATCTCTAAAGTCACAGAACAAAGCATGCTTTTTCATCACTAAATGTATTCAGAATTTTAGGTAGAGGCAAATATTTTTTTCCATAAAATAGCTACACCTATTGTCTTTTATTTTTTTATTTTATTTATTTATTTTATTTTCCATTTGTTTACCGGGTTAGTCGGACTGAACACAAGGTGACCATTTTCAGTGGAGGACTGGGGAAAAAATCTCCAAATACATAGTAAAAAATTATAAAAAATAATAAAAAAAAAATATAAACATAGCTATTTTGTACAAAGAGCATAGAACATATAAAAGGAATAAAAATCAGAGTTTTACAATTGATGCAGCATACAGTGGTGAGAATAATGAGAAAGAATTAAACAAGATATTATACAACAAATATAGAATTGCTTGAAAATAAATTCAAAAAGACGTTTCCATAGACAAACAAAGTCATAAACAATAAATCATAACTATAAAGATGGCCTAAACACCTGTTTCACAGTACTGTGCACTAAGGAAAACTACACAGTACACCTGTGATCTAGGGATGTTGAAAGTCAGGAACAGGAGAAATTAGTCTGGTTCTGTACAGGAACATATCCAAGTTTTGAATAGGAGAGCTTTTAGTAGGGATTTGAAATTATGTTTACTATTTAGATGTCTAATGTCAGGGGGTAGAGAGTTTCAGGCCTTGGTAACTACATAGGAATAAAGAGATTGGCCTGAGCTATGTAAGCAATTGGTAACAGTCAGTAGGGTGGTATTGGAAGATCTTACTTTAGGCACAGTACTATGGAAGGTGAGCAGACCAGAGAGGGCAGATATTTTATTTGGTTGGTATAGCAGTTGATGGGTCAGGAGAAGCTGATTGTATTTTAGTAGGTTAGGGAGTTCTAACCATCCTAGATGTCTTAAAGAGAGGCAGTTATGAGAATGAAACTTAGCATTTGTTGCAAATTTTGAGATTTTATTGTAGCAGGTAGATAGTTTCAAAAGGCCAGATTTGTTTAGGTTAGTTAGAACTGTGGAAGCATATAGTAAGGTGGAGAGTAGATGGGCACAAGAGATAGTGATTTGGGATTCCTGTGTGAGGAAGCTCTTACAGCAGTAGAGTGAACCTAGTTTTTTATGAACTTTGGCAATTGCTAGTGCTATATGTTTTTCTAATTTTAGGTTTTGGTCAATAGTTGCAAGTAGTAGCTTGGCTTGGGTTACTGGTGTGATAAAGGTATTGTTGGAGGATGTTATTGAGAATGGTGAGGTAGGTGTGAAAGGTTTAGATGGGAAGAAGATGAAGAGTTGGGTCTTAGATGGGTTTAATATGAGTTGGGAGGAATTTAGCCATTTTTCTATAGTAGTGAAGGCTTCCTGGGTTATATCTTGGAGTAATTGTAGAGGAGGGCTGGGGATATAAGGGTGGTGTCATCAGCATACTGTATTATGTTAGTTTTTTGGGTATTGGTAAAGATGGAAAATAGTAAGGGACCAAGAATGGATCCTTGCGGAACACCTTGTCCTACTGGGACGAGAGGGGAGAGAGAGTTATGCCATTTAACAGCTTGTTGCCAGAGGGACAGATAATTTTTAAACCACAGTAGAGATGATTTATCCAGACTGAGCTCAGAGAGAGTCAATAGTAATTTGTAGTGGGATACTGTGTCAAATGCCTTTGACAGGTCTAGGAAGGCAACAGATACTAAGTTACCAAGATTTCTTTGTTGGTTGATGTGGTCAGTAAAGGACATAAAGGCAGAGGTGGTACAATAGTTTGCCCAAAATCCATGTTGGGAATTTGCTTGCAGGTTATATTGAAGAAGAGGATTCAGTAGTTGGGTGTGTACACATTTTTCTAAGATTTTTGATAGGGGAGATAGTATAGCTATGGGGCAAAAATGATTAAGTTCTGTCAAGGATCCACCTTTGTGTAGGGGGACAATGTAAGAACTTTTCCAGAGAGAGGGGACAATGTGTTCAGCTATGGATCTATTGATGAGTGTGGAAATTGTGTAGGCAATGGCAGAGGTGGCAATCCTGAGGTATAATGAGAGCTAGTCAATATAGGGTTTAGTATTAAATCTGTCTTCTAAATCTTGTTTTATTAAACATGTTTCTTGTAAAAAGATAGCCTTATAAAAATATAGTAGACAAACCCAGGAGCAGCAAGGACCAAGATAGTATAAAGGATACCAAATACAAACAAAACCTCCTCAGACCACCACGATAAATGGCATAAACAAATTTATTAAACTTAAAACATAATAAAATAATCTAAACAGGATTAGCACTTTCAGGCTATCACCCTTCCTCACATCCTGCTGTTATCCTTCACATTGCAGTTTAAATAAGTCCAAGAAACCAAAAGAGTTCAAAGCATTGTCTATGGCCCTTAAGGGCAGATTTCAGAGGTATCATTTCATTTACTGCAGGATAGTAGTCTGCATGTAAATCAGCAATCCATTTAATTTCATTTTATTCAGTGCAGTTAACCAAATCACTACTTCTGTCAGTCTTTATCAGCTGCAAAACCATAAATTTAAAGCTATGTCATAGATTGGAAACAATATGTTGTGCCGTAACACTATGTTTAACTTTCAACTTGATATCACTTACATGTTGAAGGATCTGCTCCTTCAACATTCTATTAGTTTTACCAATGTAAAAACAGATACAATAAGAGCACTTTGCCAAATAAATAAGATGCCTGCTACAGCAATCAGCATATAGTCTGGGTGCATAAGTTCTCATAGTGACAGAATGTTGAAACATATTGACTGAACAAATGTAACTACAGGCTTTGCATCCTCTACAAGGAAAAGTTCCCAGTCAGTTCAACAGTTTACTTGTATTAGTCAATTGATGTACTTCCCTACACAACAATCTTTTCAAGTTCAAATTATTCTTAAAACTAAAGGAAGTTTTATCACTGACTATATTCCTAAGTTTCTCTTTAGCCATAAGGATCCTCCAATTATCTTTAATAATAACACAGACCTTTTCAACATCACTATTAAACTGAAGCATCACACTCAGTCGATTGGGATGTATAGTATCTGATCCAGACTGCTTGTTGTTCTACAAATGGGATCCATACCAAGGTAAACCCTTACTACGCCTAAACATTTCTGCTTGCTGCACTACTTGGTTCACATCTGAATCTCGTGCCTTAAATCTGTGAACCAAGTCAGTACGTTCTTCCTCATAAATGCATTCTTCAGTACAAAGTCTAGATGTTCTAAGGGTTTAACCCTTGATTATATTTCTGAAAACATGCTTAGGATGCATACTGTTCCGTATTAACAAATTATTCTTCCAACAGGGTTTCTTGTAAATTCTGGTTCATACCTGACTGTTGGAGCTAAAATGTATTCTAACATCTAAAAAGTTAATAATTCCATGTGACAGATTAATAGAAAACTTTAAGAAAGCAATGCACTCTTCTGATATTCAACAAATAAACATACTTCATCCATTGTCCCAGACCACAGGAGAAAAGCATCATCAACAAATCTTTTATAAAATAGAAGCTTCTTTCTCTATGGAGTCTTATCACTAAAAACAACTTGTTCCTCCCAAAAGGCCAGTACTACGTTTGCATATGTGTTGGCACATGCAGTGCCCATGGGTACTAAAATAGGAAAAACAATAAATATTACATATAATACCATCATACAGTTGTAAATAATATGGTACTGAAAAAGTATTATTTTATCCAGTGAACTGCTTACTCATAGATCTAAGATAATTGAGATTATTAACTGTAAACTTTCTATCAAGTATAGTAGACACCAAAGAAAAAAAAATTATTTTGTAAATTTCTATACATGCACTGTTCTTTCCCATCTCTCTCCACCAATGGAATTTAAAACCACTGGTTTGAATAGCACTTATATTCAAACACTACCACCTACCCACAAATAAGTATCTAGCATCGCTCCACTACTTCAAAAGTTATAATATATGAAAGGTTTAACTTATTTAACAAAATTAAAAGGAGTTAGTATACACATAATATTCAGATTATAAACACTCATTTGCTTGCTATAGAATGTATAAATTGCAAAGTAAAGCAGATCTTGCAATCATTTGGTTCTATTCTATTTATAAGAACCTATATAGTATTATAATAAATTCAATCTGTAGAATTATGTGTGTGTGTGTGTGTGTGTGTGTGTGTGTGTGTGTGTGTGTGTGTGTGTGTTGTACCTTTAAGAAGCATTTCAAGGTCAGGATGTGCCTATAGATAGCAAGCACATGCTAGCTTCAGTGTCATTTTGAGAGTGCAGCCAGAGTGTGAGCATGTATGAGTGTAATAGCTAGTTTGTTTATAAGTTTATCTAGGTTAGAGCTATCTAGCCTCAATCCTGATGTATTTGTACATAATATAGCTGCTTGAACAGAACCCACAAAGACTCGTCTATTTTATTCTGACTAGACGAGTAACATGGTGTCAGAACTGGGATTCCAGAGACTGCTTTTCAGACCTACTAGGTGCAGAGATTACAGTGTAGGTAAACTAAGAGAAACAAGCACAAAAATGGGCTAGAAATTAACCAAACGTAATGAAAACTTTTACAAATGATTTATTTTATAAAAAAGATAAAACAGAGCATTACAAGGCATAAACTGCATTACTAAACAAATGAGAGCCACCAAAGGTTTATTAATTAAACAAAATGTTTAAAATTATGATATTTGATAAAACAGTTATCAGAAAAGTGCATAAGAGGTTCGGAATTACCTTGGAATTGCAGAACAGGCATGTTTATAGCAAAATGGGCATATTTAGAGTAAAATGAGCACAAGAAAAGTACAATGGATATGGGAAAGGTTAAACAAGCAAAATGAATATAATAAGAGCAAAAAATGGTGCATTCATCATAAATAAAGTAAGGCAACTGCATGTTTTTGCCAAAGTACTGTGTTTTGGCATAACTACTATTTTGTGTTGTATTCAGGGCATAGCTAGAGTTACTTGAAGTATCTCAAAGTGAGTAAAAGTGCTTACAGTGTGTGCTTATTACTGTGCATTTATTCCAAAGAGTTTATTTCTCAAAGTGTGTAAAAGTGCTTAAAGTGTGTGCTTATTACTGTGCATTTATTCTCAAGAGTTTATGTGTGTGCAAAGTGCAACAATTTCATGAAGTACAGTCAAAATATAGCTATTTCAAAAAGTTTCTTGTACTGGGTGTGTCTATTCGCAAAGTGCAGGCATTACAGAGTATCCCTTGTACTGTAAAGAGTTATTTAGCAAAGTGCAGCCATTTTGGGAAAGTTTCAATGTACTTTGTCCTGGTTATTTCCAAAGTGCAGTTACTTTGAAATGTTTCTTACTCTGAGATTCTTCTGCCCAGTTCATTCACACAGTGCAGTTATTTTGAAATGTTTCTTACACTGATAATAGATGATTTCTTACAGTACAGTGATTCCAAAAGTGTTACAGTACCCGAGACTTATTTCCCAAAGTTCAGTTATTCAGAGGCTTGTTGTGCTATTGGGCAGAGTTACAAATATTGGCATACATATCTGGTGTATGTGTGTGTGTGTGTGTGTGTGTGTGTGTGTGTGTGTGTGTGTGTGTGTGTGTGTGTGTGTGTGTGTGTGTGTGTGTTCATGGATACTTGCAAACGCCTTCACTGGTATCTGTTAATATGGCAGATGGGTTTTGAAAACCATCACCATTGGTGTTTGATCAGAATATTGCAGAGAACTGGAGAATGTTTGTATACAAGCAGCTTACTCTGACAAAAATGCATGCATCAGGGCATTCATTTTGCTAAACCTAGTTGGGCCAGAGGCCATTGAAAGAGAGCATTCATCTGTGGACGCACCAGCAGTATATGAGGTAGAAGGTGAAAACTATCATATTATTGTACAGGCTAAATCAAGGGAAGACCCTGAGTGTTTGAAGCACAACTTCATAATGGTCTATACAAAAGGCAAACTTCTTTATCTGGATGATACCTTATCCAGATCATCCAGAAATACAAAGGAACAAGTTCATGCAGATAATTTTGACTTTGATATCATGGAAGTGCATAATTTTTCAACCACTAGACTTGATGAGCTGAGAGATCATACAAAGACTGATCTGATTTTGTAAAGCTCAATCACTACATTCATGCTGGATGGCCATCAAAGTAATCTAGTGTACCACCTGAAGTACAAACTTATTTTCCTTCCAGAGATGGGATGTTGATGGAAGATGGCATTATTTTCAAAGGTCCTAGAATTGTTGTTCCTGCTTCCTTACAACATGAATATATCCAGATTTTGCATTGTGGTCACTTACTACATTCATGCTGGATGGCCATCAAAGCAATCTAGTGTACCACCTGAAGTGCAAACTAATTTTCCTTACAGAGATGAGATGATGGAAGATGGCATTATTTTCAAAGGTCCTAGAATTGCTGTTCCTACTTCCTTACAACATGAATATATCCAGATTTTGCATTGTGGTCACCCAGGTTCCAAGTCTACCAAAAGAAGGGCAGGAGAACTAGTATTTTGGCCTTCTCTAGTAAAAGTTGATAAAGTTCTTTCTTCTTGTTCAGTATGTACTATTACTAAACCACATTTGCAAAAAGAACTACTTAAGCTAAGTCAGGTTCCTAAACCTACTTGGTCGACAGTAGCCACTGATATATTCGAGTGGAAAAATCAGCTTTACTTAGTGTTGGCAGACTTTTATTTGAAATGGTTTGAGATTGATTTACTACTACCTAAGCTAATGTCCACTGCTGTTATCATCAAGTTGAAATGTCATTTCTCAGTCCATGGTAGTCCACACAAAGTTATTTCTGACAATGGGTACTCAATTTACTAGTCAGTTGTTTCAGAAATTTGCAAAAGAATGGGACTTTGTACATGTTACTAGTAGTCCAGAATATCCACAGTGAAATTGACTAGCTGAACATGCAGTACAGAGTGCAAAGCAATTGCTTGAGAGGTCAAAACATGATAATACTGATGTCTTTTTGAATTTACTTAATCTGAGAAACATACCCTGTAATGATATACTTGTCTCTCCTGCTTAACGACTTCTATCTAGGCAAAGCAGAACAACATTGTCTATTAGTTCCAGTTTGTTGAGGCCTAATTCTAAAAACAACAGGACAATTAGAGCACAATTATTCAGAAAGCATTCTTCTCAGAAGTCCAGCTATGATAAATCGAGTGGATTTCTTTGTCCATTGAAAGGAGAGACAGTGAGGATACAAATGGTGAATGGTTTTGACCAGATTGGTCATGTAATAGGTATATGTAATGAGCTGAGATCCTATCAATATCACAGCATTGTTCCTGTGATACAGACTCTAGATCTCAGAGCAATCTAGACAATGTTCCTGTTGCAGAACATGTCTTAAGTTCGACTTCCATTCCTGATGATGTTCCTGATATCCTTAAAGTTGAACATTCAGCAGAGACAGTCCCAGTTGCTAGACCTAATTCTAATTTCTATGCCACACAATTTGGTCATATTTCCAGACCTAGTGTAAAATACACAGCAACCTGGACATAATTTTACATATGTATTTAGTTCTGTATAATTGCATGATAAATAATTATTTGTATTGATTGCATGTCAGCTGAAGTCATCAATATTGCATGACTTATTTCTCAAAGAGGGAGGATGTACTATAGAGTGTGTGTGCTGTATCTTTAATAAGCATATCAAGGATTGAACATGTATATAAATGGCAAGCACGTGCTAGCTTCAGTGCCATTTTGAGAGTGCAGCTAAAGAGTGAGCATGTATGAGAGTGGCAGCTAGTTTGTTTATAAGTTTATCTAAGTTAAAGTTATCAAGCCTCAATCCTGATGTGTTGTACATAATAAAACTGCTTGAACAGAACCCACAAAGACTCATCTATTTTATCCTGACTAGACAAGTGACACAATATTTTCTTTCTGTTCTGAGAAAAAAAGAGATTGACACAGATAAAAGACAATACCTATAACATTGTTTATAACAATATTATTGATAATGTAACTAACTAGTTAACTATTTAAACACAATTCTGACTACAAGACTGCACATGCTTGGATATTATGGCAGACACATATGATATTTCAAAGAACAAATAAACTTAAAATATATTTGTCTGTGAGGACTTGCATATACAATTATCTTTCAAAGCATGTTTCTTCTATAAATAGGATATTATATTCACTAGATGATACTATGTAATTGTGATGTCTTAAACAGCTAATAATATGTTCCCATTCTTATATTTGTACTGAGGGTTAACATATGGAACCTAGTCGGACATTCCTGGTCAACAAATGATAAATATTGATAAATAAATATGGTTGGCAACCTAACCACTACAATCTTTTTAAGAGACACAAAAATTCCCAGCTTATCAAAATGACTGTGTAATTGTGTCTGACTTTGGGCAAAACATGCTATTACTTTCATATTAGTCCCTCCTTTACTAGGCATCAGAATTTTGAATTAACTTTTAGAGCATAAGCTTCTAATATTGCCATACATTTGAGATCCTCACTTCTTGCTCATAAAGCATATCCACACAGAAACACAGATCATCACTACAACCATTATCATAAACATTATATATTGCCCACATATGTAGAACAAGGCAACCAAGCAAGGGGCTAACATCAACAGCCATAAACAAGATCATTGTCCCTTCTTTAAATTAATAGAACAGCATCCATCTATCCTCCCTTAACGACTTTTTCCATATAGGGTCAGGATGTCACTTCAACAGTGACAATCATCTCAAGCCAAGGTTTACACTGCCAGGTGGCTAGCCCTGCCACAATAGTTCATTCATACCACTCACTCACATAGCCAATTTTCAGTGTTCAATCCACCTACTGCATGTTTTTGGAGTGTGGAAGGAAATCAGAGCACCCAGAGGAGACCCACATGACTGCAGTGAGAACATGCAGACTCCACATAGAAGGCATCTCAGCCAAGAATTGAACCAGGCAATCTCTTGCTGTGAAGTGACAATGATAAATGCTGCACCACCACAGCCAACAATAAAATAGAATGTAATAATAAATTAATCTTTGGATAAAAGTTGAATTGACGAAATTAATTCTATATTGTGTATGGTGCCACAATACTATAAAATGTATTATATAACTTAAAGAGAGGAATATGGGTTTTACAAGTGTTAAAATAATAATTTTGAGGTAAATGTAACAGAGAGTGCAAATTAATTAACACCTTCTTACTATTTTGTGCTTAATTTGTGTGTCAAACACAAAACAACATTTTATCCAGTATTTCTTATACACACATACATATAGACACACAGACACACACACAGACACACACAGACAGACTCACACACACAGACACACACACACACACACACACACACACACACACACACACACACACACACACACACACACTCACATACACACAGACACACAGACACACACACACACACACACACACACACACACACACACACACACACACACACACACACACACACACACACACACACACACACACACACACACACAAAGAACTCTGCATAAATTGTCTTGTGAGAGAAAAAAGGCAGGAAAGAAACATTCTATAAGAATCTGCTCTGTGACAAGGCAATACCACTGTCAGTAAACAACTTTCATTCATGTTACTCTGAGAAAGAAGGCTGTATAAATGGTTAAAACCAACCTGCTCCCTGCTATTTAAGAACCTGTGCTGTAACACTTCTTGTTATCATTTTATTTTTGTTATAGCTATTTGGTACACACTCTCTCTCTCTCTCTCTCTCTCTATCTTTGTATATCTATCCTAGCAGGGGAGGGGAGAACAAAAGAATAATTGACAAGTTTCAAAGTGAAACCCCAGTGTTACAATACAGAAATTGTCATCACTACTGTATTTCTCCTCTCCTAACCCCTCCCCAATGAATAAATCAGCAACAGACATCACAAATAAGACTATATAAGAAAAAAATAGAAAGAAAGAAAAAATAGGAAAAGAAAGAAAACCACTTATACTCACTGCATACACCCACCATTTTATCACTATATTAGAAAAGAAGCACTCGGGGAAAAACATACATGTTAAGGTAAAAATCATTTAATATTTATTAAGTATGCTTATTTTTTTTTTTTTATTTGCTGTTTAAAAGCCTTTAATTCAAATACGCTAGAATGTTAAACATAGATGTTAAAATTCTAAATCTTCCCTTGACAGAGTGTATTATTAGTTGACAACTACATAGAGGCAATGTAGCAATACCATAGAAATATTGGTTAAAACAAGAACCCCCTTAATACCGGATACTGTATGTGTATTAGATTCCGATGATATAGATCTCTCCGATAAGTGAAATGAAAGCTCCCCATCTCAGTGCAATTAAATGAAATAGTGTAGCCCTTTTCTCCTGTTAAATGACATGTTATACTTGGGTCCTTTTAGATCTAATGGATATAACTTAATGTGACTTGTACTAAATAGTTTAAAAGGCATTGCAAATTGTTCTTTATCATAATAGAGATCGTTTTTTTTTTTTCTAAGAATGCGTCATGGCATGTAAAAATACATTCTCATACACTTGAGAGGTTTGTGTCTTTTCATAAATGTGGTTTGTGGGTCCATCTGCTGATGGGGAGGGAAAAGGAGATGTATTTTCTGATGAAAGTTGGTGGAGTGTGTGTTGCAGGGATAGGAGGGTTTGTGTGCTTGATATCGGATACACTGGCCAGTAAAATTGATAGTTACAGGCAAAGTTGTTTTTTTTTGTACTTCATATACATGCTTTTTGAGTAACGTATTCTATTTTTCTTTTCTCTCACAAAATGTACTTCACGAGTATCTCGTGAACAGTTATCATAGCTTGCTGCAGATTCCCTAGTGTGAGCTTTTAACCACCAAAATTCAAGTGTTAAAGGAGAAGGAAAGAAGAAGGGAAAAAAAAAAAGAAGTCTGTTGTTTCGAAACTTCTTGGAGAGATCTTCTTTGTAATACAAGAGACTTATGCATGTACTCAAAGTCTCTTTTGTCATATGAACTTTGGTTATGTATTCATGTTACCAGAAATCTTCACATGAAAAAAAAAAGAAAAAGAAAACGGAACAACTAAATGCTTTATCACATACCAAGAGCAATAAAGAAAAATATATAAAAAACACAGACATATATAAAGGTCCTTTTTACTAAACTAATGTTGATGCCTATGTTGTTCCCTTCATAATAATGTTTCTGATGACGTGTTTTACAAAGTAGTTTACAATTGATCATTATATGGCAGTTGTAGCTAACAGATACAGTGAAAACATGGACTAGGTCATCTGATCTTTTTTGGTTAGCAGAGCAGAAAGCGGCATATGCAATGGTTATAAAGTCACTAAAATATATTATCTATTGGGGGTTAATGTGTTTTTATTATTTTTAAAGTAGGGAACAAATCTAAGTACGGGATAGGAGAAGAGGAAGTGATTTTGGGGCAGCTATGTATTTTCTGTGCTTTCATCTTGATATTTTCGTCCCCAATCCTATTGATTATATGAGTTGTTGGTTGATGGCAATACTGCTGGAATGGGAAAGCCAAAGTTGCAGACAGACCATTACAATAAATAAAAATTATGTTATAAAAGGGTAAAATAATATATTGGGGAAGGCAAAATTTCGGATCCAAAGAAAAGGAGACAGTTCTGCTTAGAGAACGATCTTAGTTGTTACTGAAGTGATGCTTTTGCTTTAATAGTCAGTGATAGTAGTAGAAGACTGTTAGGGGGCGGTGCAGAGTGGGGATGGTTACTCTTGACTTATAGTTACTACTTTCACCAGGACATGAGGACAGTTGTCATTTCCAAAGGTAGCCTTTACTTTTTAACTGCTTTTCTAATTAATAGTTTACATTATGTTGGATTTATAGTGAATGGTGAAATTGTGATCTACTTAATCCACCTCCAGCTACCTAAGTGCATACTACAATCTGACATTTTCACTAATATTTATAAAATATTGAATATTTTACTGTCTGTAGACTACATTTTCTAGCAAAAGATATATTGCATGTTAACCACTGCCACTCTAAAAAATATTGGTAAAATTTGTTAATGTATTTTGTTAAAAAGGACAACTTAAGGGAACACATTATTACTATAACATCTAAAACTGAAGTGTCTTTGAAGGTTAAAAGCTGTGACTTCATTATATGATATTTTTATCAATATCAAGCTACACTGCATAGTTTCTTTAGACTCACATCTTTGGAAAGAAAAGCTAATGTTTTTGGTGATTACACAGATCTATATACCTGCATAGAGATTTGTGCAACTAAAATATTATCTTCTCCTGTAAGAAATGTCATTAGTACCTCTTTATTTTAAATATCTTTAATACCTTAAGAAATTATTTAAAGTTAATCAGATATGTTTTTTTTGTTTGTTTTTTTAAAAAAATGGTGATTTTATATCTTATATAAAAGGAAAATAAGCCTATAGGCTATATATTAATATACTGATTCTATAGTAAATATTAACACTGTTGTGATTTCACAGACAAGTTCATACAGGAATGTTTTGTTACATGATAAATTTTCTTATTTTTATACATAAACTTCTTTACTGAATTCCTGGATAAGTAGGTTTTGATCTAATGTAGTATACTAGATTAAGATATGTATTAGTATAGAATAAACATAAATTAATATGATATACTATGTCATGATACAAGTTTAAAGACACTGTTCTTAAAAATTTTGAAAATTACATTATTCATGGTAATAGATGTTTTTCCACAATATCTCCTACATAGTAATACATATTCATCCTGGAGAATTAATAGGTCATAGTTTGTTGATTCAATAAAATATTAGGCAGTAGCATTAGAGAACAATAGTCTTGAGCACTAAGGATGATAGAAGGTGGTATTGATGACTTTTTCATCAATCCATGAACTAGATGTTTCATGGTTAGTTTTGTATATAGTTATATTTTCATCTTCTCTGAACATTACTTGTTAATTAAGTCCAGAATAGTATTTATCCATCAAAAGCTTAAAGTAATCAATGTTTAGATTTAAATGTAAATGGTCTTAATAACCCTACTAAAAGAGGAAGGTTACTCAAATACCTAGCATCTAATAAAGCTGACATTATATTTTTGCAAGAAACGTACATTATTCAGACAGATCTAGAAAAAATGGCTTTTAAAGGTTATAGTATTCTAAATTAATCACATTTCCAAACAAAGAGAAGAGGAACCATAATTTTGTGGAAAAATACATTGTCAATACCTAAAATAATTAACAGTTTCTCCGATAAAATGGTATGTTGTGTCTAGTAGTACTGGAATTAAATAAGAAATATTTTACTTTAACAAATATGTACTGGCTACCTGGCATTGGTGCTAAATCTGCTAACAAATATTTGTTAGTAATAACAACAAATTCTAAAGGAGATATCATTTTGGCAGGTGATTTTAATTGTATTCTATCATTTAAAGATACCACTAATGTCAGCAATTTTAAGATACCTGCATCAGCCAAATAATTGATAGATTTTGTCTCATTATATAACCTAAAAGACATATATGTGATCAAAGAGCAGAGGTCTCTCAATTTTACTCACTTTTCTTATAGATATGGTACACAGACGACTATTGATAAAGTGTTTATATCTGATAGCCTATTATCTAAGACTCAAGATGTAGTGATTACATCATGCCCTCTGTCAGACCACAATGCCATAATATTTAAAATTAAAATTAAATCAAATGATCTTATTAATTGGCAGAGACTACCAGCCTATATTATTAAGATAAAAGGATTCAAAGAATGGTTTATAAAGGAAGTAAACTATTATATTGAACTTATTAATAATAATGACACAAATAAAGTGTTTAAAAAAACTCATCCAAAAGAAATGGTGAGAGTCCAGGTTCCACAAAAATAAAGACAAATAGTCCACTTTATTAAACTTTAACCACAGGAGCAACCAGAATAAGCGCTTTCGTCTTAGCCACAAGACTTCCTCGGATACCCCCTTCATAGTTTTCAATCCTTTTATAATGAGCTAAATTACCATCAATTAAAATTTAAAAACATTTTAAAAAGACAGTGCTTAATAATAAAGTGTTTATTTGTGACTCTTTAAAATCTTATATATATGGGAAAATAAAAACCTGGCATTTACATAAAAGGAAAGAATGGGACAAAGAATTATTAAATATACAATTGAAAATTGACAGATTAAAAAAGAACTTACACCCCAAATAATTGGGCTCGAATCTGGAATTAAAACAACTAAATCTGGAATATTTAGAAATTCTTAGTCATAAAGTAGCAATTAATTTAGAGAGGATAAAATTACAATCTTATTCATCTAATCCAAAACATATGCACAGATTAGCAGCAAAAACGAAAAGTTTACACAAGAGTAAACACATAGTTGAAATATTAGACACATCTAAACACAATTCCAAACCTTCTTCAGATCTAAAAGATATTTTAGAGATTTTTCATTCATATCATGAAACAATGAATAAAGCAAACTTAAAATTTACTAATAATAGTTCAAAAATAGAATTTCTAAAAAACAATATAAATAATAAACTTTCTAAAGAACAAAATAATAGATTACTTAAATCAATATCATTAATAGAAGTTAAAGAAAGAATACAAAATCTTAAAAATAATAAAGCCCCTGGTCTTGATGGCATAATAGGTGAATTATATAAAATTTTCCCTGATTCTGCTTTGAAGATATTAATGAAAGCACTTGAGGAATTTCGAATAAGTGACAAACTTTGTCCTTCTTGGAAATATTTACTAATTTCTCCCATTCTAAAGCAAGATAAGGACTCTAAATTTGTTTCATCATATCATCCTATTTCCCTATTAAATATAGATTATAAAATATGTACTTCTATTTTAGCAAACAGATTAAATCAAATGATGCCAACTTTAATAAACAATGATCAAACACGTTTTATACTGAACAGAAAAGTTCAGGATAATACTATTAGACTTTTAACTTTAATAGATTTTGCAAATAAAAAAAAGAATTATCACTCATCATTCTAGATCTAGATAAGGCATTTGATTCTATTAACTGGACATACTTATTTATGGTATTAAAAGAGTATAATTTCTCCTTGGAAATCTTAAACTTGTTAAAAAATTATATGAAGGTTCTATAGCGTATATTAAAATTGGTGCTTTTTTATCTGGCCCACTTCAAATTCTAAAAGGCACTAGACAAGGTAGCTCTTTATCCCCACTACTATTTGCATTAGCAATAGAACCATTTGCTAATTTTATAAGAAACAATATAAACATAAAACGTTTTGATGTTAATGACAACTATTCTTCTAAAATTTTAATCTTTGCAGATGATATCTTATTAACTATTGGAAATATTGATTCATCTATTGACCATATTATCAGATCATTAAAACTCTTTGAGGAAATCTCAAACCTTAGATTTAACCAAAACAAAACAGAAACTATTCTCATCAATAAAAAATTGAATAACACTTTATTTAATTACAATAACTTTAACTGGACCGATGATAAATTGAAATATCTAGGGGTTCATATTCTAAGTGGAAAGACACTATAAATATAAATTATAAAATTTTATTAAATAAAATCACAGAATACATTAATAGATGAAAGAAAATGTTCTTTACTATAGAAGAAAGATTATCTCTGATAAAAATGATTCTATTACCAAAAATTCTTTTTTATCTTCAAACACTATTGACTCCTCCTTTTAGAAAACAACTTAAACACATAAACACTATATTAATTAAATTCCTATGGTATCCTCAAAAAACAAGGATTAAATATGATTGGCACTATAATAACTGGATTGAAGGAGGAATTGCTTTTCCAAAATTTGAGCTTTATGCTGATGCCATTATTCTTAATATAACAAGTCTGTGGTTAAGTCCAAAATACCATTCAAATTGGAAAATTTTACACAAAACAATACTATTAAGTAAATTTGACAAGTTTTTCAAAAACATATATTGTTCTGAAAATATTAAGCTATTTATAGTTATTAAAGAATTATTCTTCAACAATGAGCAGGAAAAATCACATCTTATTCCTATAATTAAATATATCTTGCAAAATTTTAAAAAGTAGTAAATAAGAACCTTTTGAACAACAATTTGTCCATTCTAATGTTTCCAATAATCTTAACCAAGGGATGCTTAGATTCCTTTAACATGATGAAAATAAAAACTATGGAAGAAAATGGGTTATTATTCTGGCATCAGTTTTTAGGAACTAATAATATTCATGATAGTACCTACCTTTTAGCCAGGTATAATATCTACCAAAATAACTGGTTAAATATTCAAATCTTCAGAGAATTTATTTTAACGGAATTTAAAAGATATCATTTTCCTGCTATAGCTGACCTCCCCAAAAAATGATCCATCCTCTTTGAATTCACCAATATAGGCTATAATAATGGTATCTCATTGTCAGGATTTTACATTTTTTAGATCAGATCTAATAATATTAGAAGACAATTTATGGAAATATATCAACAATTTTAATAACTCCCAAATACATATAAATGATAAAACTTTAATTCTCAGATCTGTTTACCATACTTCTTCTTCAACATATTGGAAAATTTTTGCATGGAAATTCATTCATAGAAGTTTTATTACACCAAAAAAAGCCTCTAGAATAAGCAAGAAAGATATTAATAGATGGAGATGTGAGGAGCTAATAGATGCCTACTGGGCACATATGTTTTTAGAATGCAGAACAATAACCACATTTTGGATGGAGTTTAAAAATGTTATTAAAGCTTTGTGGTCGGACAGATGCGAGATCTCTGATTCTATGATACTTTTTAATGTACCAATGCTAAGGGATGTTCCACTGAATCAAATGAACCTCCTTTGAACTCTACTTGCTATAGCAAGAAAAATTATTACTAGAAATTGGAAATGTAAAAATAACCTCTCATTTAAGGAATTTATATCTTTTACTAAGATTGTTTATAGTAGGGAATTGCAAACACCTATGTTACACTCCTCAGACATGACTCATAAACAAATTGCCTGGATAAAGCTTAAAAAACTATTAGACAAAATGTAATGTTATTGAAGATTTGGTGTCTATTTTGGACTCTATATATAGTTTTTGTTAAAATTAGATATTACGTTGTTTTTTCTTTTTAAAAATTGTATTTATACTATTGAAAATCAATAAAAAAAATATGAAAAAAAAAGAAAAGAAACACTCATAAACAGCATAACAGTTTGATATCTCTTAGAGAAAGCACATCCAAATCTCATAGATACAACACCTTACATATTCAATCAACCATGACATGTGAATTATGAGAGAAAAGTTAAAAACACCATAAACATTCAGTCCATTCACAGCACACTAATGTACTGTGAGCAACTTGTTATTATGTTATGTTATCATGAGCTATCACTTTAGGATTTATGGTAACCATATATGAAGAAAGGAAACCAGGCTATATATGTAAAAAAAGCTTACTATTAGTTAATGAGTTAATTTGTTAATACTTATTAAGTCATATATTTAATATGTAAAACAAAATATAGAATATTAGCTTAGCAATACATATAGGAAAAAAGTGACATTTATTTACGTTATGGAGAAGTGAATCCTGCTTTCCTTCCTTCCTTTCACCTATATCTCCAGTAACTGAACTGGTAAACTTTGTCATGGAAAAAGAATGTTGTTATTAAATAGTTAACATCAATAATTGTTTGTGGCTATTTGTCACTTTTTGTGATTATTGCTGTTGCACATTTGTTTTCAGCTAGTAATTGTGTATTACTGACATGTTTTATTGAGCGTGTCTACCTTCCATAGACATGCAATAGTCATGCATATATATTACTTTATGAAAGTATTTTCCTGGAATATGATTTTGCCATTACTGTTTATGGTTGAGCTGATGCTGCAGGTTATTTGTTGCATCTGCATTGCACTGAGGCATTTTCAGTAGACTGGGGAACATTTGCATATTACTTGACTTACTGCATATATTTCATAGAACTCAGCACATTCTGCCAAATTTCTGAATCTTTTGGAATGACTGCCAGTGAACAGATGGAAAACTGCACCAGCAATGATGTACTATGCAACACATGATCTGGGAGTTCTTAATCAGAAGGGTGAAGGGTAGAACTTCATTAATTATTAGGGAAGCCTTTGGTCTGCCACCTTTATGTGTGAGTTATTATCATACACCAAATGACTTCACATTCTGACCAGTTCTGCAAAATCACTTTTGGCTCTCTCAGGAATGCATAACTGTAATGAAGTATCTGGCATTCTGGCATTCTCCCTAAGTTGTCACCACCTAGATATATCATCAGTATAACAGGTACATTATCATAGGATCATAGGAAGTTACTAGACTATTGGCCTGAGGACCTTATAAGCCTAGCCAAGAATTTAGCCCATGTTTAGACAAGTCAGCACCCAAAGCCCCTGTCCAGTAGGGACACAGGTAGAATCCCAGGGCTGTATTTCCTGTTTCCCATCCAGTTATCCAGGTTGCACTTTAAAAGGAATAATGAGATACTCTGCTTGATGTGGAGAGAGTCTATTCCACAGATGGAGGAGTCTTTGGGGCACAAATCTGTCCCACCAAGTCCTACTGATATCACAGACCAGGTTGAGATGGCACGTATCAGTTACTCAAGTGGAGCTTGACTTGCAGATATGTAGCAGTCCCATCAAGGCAGGGTCTGAGATTGCTTTGTATGTCAGACAGAGGTCATCTCTAAGGAGTCTGTATGAAACTAAGTAGAGGGACAGAACTTTTAGCGTGTCTGTGTAGGGTAGATGTTTGAGGCCCTAGATTCTCCTAGTGAGGAACCTCTGTGGTCTCTCCAGCTGCTGCATGTGCTTTGTGAGGTAAATGCTGAAGGGGGCACTGTACTCAATGATTCTCCTTATAAGGGAAGAATACAGGGATGTTATGACTTATTTGTCCCTGGATGAGATACCCTTACTTATGAGGTGGGCCATGTAGCACGCTTTCCGTACAACAGAAGCAAGATGGTGGTCAACAGTCAGGTTGCTATCAACCTGGGTGCCCAAATCCCTCACTATTGAGTGCATGCTTAGGACATTGTTATTAATATAATAATATGTGGAGACATCACTCTCACCAAAGGGGATGATGATGATGATGATGATGATACATTTTTTGGCATTCAGCTTGAGGCCATGTTTCTGCCACCAGTCATTTGTTTGGGTGAGACCTTCTTGGAGGATATCCACATCTCTTAGGGAATTGATGACAATTCCCAGCTTGCAGTCATCTGCAAACTTAGTCAGCCACAGCCCACTGGTTTTGGCCTGCACCTCAGAGAAGTATATGCTAAATAACAGAGGCCTCAAAACTGATCCCTGGGGTACGTCACTTGTTATGGGTGTACTGCTTGAAGTGGTTTTCTCTATTTTGATTAAGTGGGTTCTATCAGTGTGCCAGTTTGATACCCATCTGATAACATATGGATTGATGCCTAGTTGAGAGTTTATCTATTAATCCCGAGTGGGGAATAGTGTTGAAGGCTTTGGCCAGGTCAAGTTAGGCAGTGTGCACTGTCTTCCACTCATCCATGGCTTTGTTGATTGTCTCAAAGAAGTTGACCAGATTTAACAGACATGACCTCCCCTTGACAAAGCCAAACTGTGTGGGGTTGAGTGTTTTGAGGTTGCCAATGTCCCTGTTAATCAGGTCCATAATAATCCATACCATGGCTTTGAAGATCAGGCTAGTTAGGCTGATGGGTCTATAATTTCCCAGATCGGTGAATGCTCCACCTTTGTGTAAAGGGATGACAGTGGCTGTCCTCCTCTCAGCTGAGACAAAACTGGTACTCTGGCTTTGGTGGAATAGGGTGCCTAATGGTGCTGCCAGTTCATGCCTGAGTTTATGTAGAATGCAGCCTGTTATATTGTCAGTCCCATAAAGACTGTATTTTTTGCCTTTGAGAGGACAGTGGTGACCTCTTCCCTAGAGTTAAGATGTGTAGTGGTATCCTTGACCACCAGTTTTGAACAGATATGGGTGCTTCCTTTAAGATTGCAGATATATGTAAAGAAGGCCTTATGATTGTCTCTAGAAGATGTGGCCAATTTGGACTCAAAGTTGGTTTTAGAGGATTTCACTAGTGCCCTTATTTGCTTGTTCAGGCTAAGGAGAGATTGCTGACAAATGGGTACCTGCTCCTTCTTGGTCCTGGACTGCAATTTTTTTCCTTTTGTTATATAGTTTATTTATTGCAGATGTCCAGTTTACTCTTCCTAGCTGAGGATGATTTTGACGGGTCTATATTATATTCCCGAAAGTCGACAATATCGAAGCTGATATTGTTGACACGAGAATAGCGAAAGCGCACAACATTGAACGTGTAAAAAAAAATCTCCATAATGTAATGCGGTCTCGGAGTTGGTATATTTAAGTAGAGGGGTGTGGGGAGTACAGGGGGGCTTGCCCCCCAGCTTACACCCATTTGGGTTCTTTTTTATTTTTTTGTTTTTATAAGTTTGATGTTTGAAGACATCGACCATATGGTGTCAATCATATGGTGTTCGGTGTTTTCAATCATCAAACTTATAATATAGACCTGATTTTGTCCTCATAAATATCCTGAAAACCAGGAAGTGACATTATTCAATTTGATTTTGTCCTGTCAGGTATTCCTCATTCCATGCATCTGTATAAATGCTCGTATAGTAGTTTGGTGTAGATTTGGATATTGGTGCCCATTCCTACAGAGGGGGAGGGGGGCTCTGAAGCTGTTTATACTATCCCTCAGGAGGTTGTAATCAGCTTTGGAGACGTTTTTTGTTTGACCTTAGCTGGGGGGGGGGATGGTCAGCAGAGATGGTGACTTTGAAAGTGACTGCTTTATGGTTGGATCTTACCAGGGAGCATGATACGGTAGGCATGCTGCAGTGATTACTCATGTTGGTAAATACCAAGTCCAAGATATTATCACCTCTTGTGGGGATATCAACTTGCTGTTCCAAGGCATTTGTATTGATAAAATCAAGGAATTTCTGGGTATTTGTGTTCTGGCATGATTAGTTTTTCCAATCTATGGTTGGGTAATTAAAGTTGCCCAGGATCAGGGTAAAGGGTTAAATCTTGATAGATTTGAAGAGGTCCAGATAGGTGGAGTGGGTATCTTGAGTCAAATTTGGGGACCTGTAGCTAGCTATGATTTGAATAGAAGTCTTGTGAACAGTTAACTGCACCTGGAGTGTCTCCTGTCTGTCATACTGTTTGACCAGCCTGGAGGTATGTTTGTGTTTAATATATTTTGAATCTCCACCTCCTTTAGCTTTGCTGCACACAGTTGGGAGTCTGAATGTATGATAGGATGAGAAATCAGGTAAGGCTGGAGTGCTTTCCACAGCTTTGAACCAGGTTTCTGTGACTGCACAAATGTCAGCATCTTCCAGGGTTAACAATGCTTGCAATGACTACAGTTTCATGTTTAGACTTCTAGAATTTAGTAGCGTGACCTTTAATTTGTGTTTTCTTGAAATTTTTATGTTGGCAGTATTAGGGTTACCACCTTTTCAAATGGCAAAAGTGTGACATTTCCGGAACAAACATCAGATTTTACAGGCCAACACATACCCACGGTCAGTACAAATTATAGAACTTAACTTTTTTCCCTAAATAATAGCTTATTTTGTAGCATTATAGTTACTTATTCTGTTTTTTATAACATTTAGGTGTTTTAGATACAGAATAACTGTTTTATGCAACTATTACATACAATATAGGACATAAGTATGTCCTACAATCTCAGGACATTTGCCATTTTTAATATTTTTTGTTAGGACACAACTGCCTAAAGAAGGACTGTCCCTTGCAAAGTAGGACAGGTGGTAACCCTAGGCAGTATTGACCTCATGACTTTTCCTAAACAAAGCACTATGGGGGAGGCAAGGGCCTTTGCCAGAAGTCTGAAGCACAAGTGAGACAGATGTAGGCCATCTCTAGCAAAGAATTGTGGTCTGTCAAGCATATCTTCCCAGGTTGTCAGTACTGGATCGGCCTGGAATGACACTAGAAACTAAGCAATTGTTAATGTCATTCATTTTCTGTTTGTATTAAGGCATCATTCTGGGTGATGGTAGAATGCTGCTTATGGCTAAGGTCATACCTGCCTGGAACACATATTCAGCGATTTTAGTCATGTCTCTCTTCATATAGTACAGGGAAGTATGTCTCAAGTCCTTCATGCCAACATGGACTATGACAAAGTCATAACAGTATCTGCTGTTGAGAGAGTTGAGTGCATGTGTGATATGGCGGATTCTGGCACCTGACAAACTAAACGTGACTTTGTCCTTTTCCAGCCTGGTGAAAGGCAAATCTGTGTGTCTCATAATGGAGTTTCCTATGACAAATATGTTGGGTTTATGGTTAGGCCTTAGTGGTTGCGAGACACTGGTGTGTGGACTATGAGTGATATGTGGTATGGAGGGTTGTGGAGTTCGCATGTGTTTTTGCCTCTGAGGTCTCCTTTGTTTGGGTTTGATTTTTTGAGAACCTCCACATATGTGGCTGTGTGTTGTGTAGTTGTGAGTGGTGTTTGAGGTGTAGTGATTGTGTTGACAACCTTCTCAGTGTCAGATATACTGGCTTGTGAGGGAGAGAGCATGGACACTAGCTTCTTTATCTAATTGCATCTCACATAAGTTATGTTCTTAGGTGGTAGAAGTAGTAGATTGTTATCCGTGTACATGAGGCAATTGCTACAGTGTCTCAGGATGCCCATATCAACCAGGCTGGCAGGAGAAACTATAGGAAATTGTCCATCCATATTTGTCAGAATCTGAGGAAGAGAGTCCAGGGAGAGCTAAGGGCTAGGCCTAAAGCCCATTGCTTAAACCAAAACTAAGAGGCTTATAATAACACTTAAAATTTAAACAGGCTGAAAACAAGTAGTAATAAATGCAACAGAAAAAATGCAATTGAACACATTAGAGAAAAGTAGCAGGGAAAACAAAATGAAGTAATAGAGTAGGAGGAAGAAACACAAATACTGTAAATGCAGCTGAATAAAGTGTTTTTTTAATTGGAAAGGGAGAAAGGAGGAACAGAAGATAATTCAAGGTTTAGAAACTAAGGGGGTGGCCTTACCAAATGTTCTCTCTGTATTAGGTAGAATGATTTAATGAGACTGGACTGGGGGATTGTCCCAGATCAGATTTACAGTAGGGGCAGGCAACTGCAATGCTATCAAGTTTAAGAACAAGACAACAACAAGGAGAGTGTGAAACTAGAGATAAAAACACCATAGCACTGGATGTAACACAGCAGAATATCCAATTTATTGTAAGTAAACACATTCAAGGGTTCACCTCTTCATCAGACTTAGATAAAAATTACTTAAAACAGCCACATTAAATAGTATTCCAATTAACATTAATTACTTCAATTAAAAACAATTCAATTATTTAAAGCCATACATAACATTTTTAAAAACATCACAGCATACATAAACTAAAAACTAGTGCCTTAACTGTCTCGCTTTCAGGAAAGGTTTAATGGAGACCATATTATTCAAACCAGGACCTTTATCAGCGCGCAATAATATATTCCATTTTTGTTCAGCCTCCTCAGTAATATTCCTCATATCGCCTCCCCTTTTTCTGACTGCAAGTATTTCCAAGACCAGAAACTTAAACATATGCTCACTACCTTAATTCCTGATGTGCATAGCCAAGGCGCTACTTTCCTTTTGTGAGTGTAAAACTATGCCACAGCTACAGGCTACACCATTTTAGGCAGAAAGCACTACATAAATGTTTATCACAGCAGAACAACAGCAGTAACACACTAAGTGAAAGTTTTAAACAGAAAATGGGGCAAGGAGACTCTAGAGAATGCTTTAAACTGCAAACAATTAGTTATATGATACACTTTTTGGCAGGAAATCAGAAGAAGTATACAGATGCTTAATAAATGGAGAGAATTTCCAGTTAATATCTTTCACACAGTGAAACTATCTAAAACAGCTTTACAAACAGTGAGGCAGTAACAAAAGTGATATAACAGGCCCATAAGGCAGACAATTGCAGTACAACAGTGTAGATTAGTTTATAGCAATAAAATACAATACAAAGTAGGCAGCAGACAATACTAAATGCAATAAATGGTGAGAATAAGCAATAACTAGTAAAAATAAGCAAGAAAACAGGATACTTATTGTTATATATCACAGATTAGAGCTGTGGTCAGTGCACCTCCTCTGTTCAGCTCAGTGTGAATAAGGAGAAACCCCCTCAAAGTTAGGGCTTAAATACCAGAAAGTATAAACCTGAAACAATGTTAAAAAAGCTCAAAAGAACCAATATGTGCTTACTTCAAGCCCTAGACTAGCTAATCTTTACCAGCCGGTGGCCAATCAACATGATCCTCTCACTAAAGTGAAGAATGGCTTCTGCTAATCTAAGAAGGCCAGGAAAATGTGCTTAGAACAAACAGCACTGCAAACAAATAGCCAGGGCCACAGACAGCAAAGCTGAACTGGGCTATGCTGCAGCTACTAGCAACAGTATTTTAGGCAGAAAACACTACAGAAATGTTTATTACAGCAGAAAAACAGCAATGAGACACTAAGTGAAAGTTTTGAACAGGAAAAGGAGCAAGGAGACTCTAGCAAATGTTTTTAACTGCAAGCAAATCAGTTATATGATAAACTCCTTGGCAGGAAATTAGAACAAAGAAACAGATGCTTAACAAATGGAAACAAATTCCAGTTAATACCATTCACACAGTGAAACTAGCTAAAAAGCTTTACAAACAGTGAGGTGGAAACAAAAGTGACTTAACAGGCCCAGTAAGGCAAACAATTGCAGTACAACAGTGCAAATTAGTTTATAGCAATAAAATATAGTAACAAAATAGGCAGCAGTTAATAAAAAGTGCAACAAATGGTAAGAACAAGCAATCACTTTTAAAAATAAGCAAGAAAACATGATACTTTTTGTTATATATTACAGATCAGAGTTGTGGTCAGTGTCCCTACTCCATTAAGCTCAGTGTGAATAAGCAGAGGCCCTTTCAAAGATAGGGCTTAAATACCAGAAGGTGCAAACCTGAAACAACTTAAACTATGCCAGCCTAGCATATTACATGAAACTAGATTAATCCTGCCAATAATAGTGAAATTAAACACAGCAGAAGGATGTTTCTGGACATATTTATATAATGCATTAGACAGGCAACCATTTCTAATGTCTCTCATATGTTCAAAAATCTGAGTCTTAAGTTGCCTGGACATCTGTCCTACATAAAAAGCTGAACATGTGCAAGTAGCTAAGTAAACTACTGAGTCAGAACAGCAAGTACCAAAACAAAGGATATCAAAAACTTTGGGCGTATTCCTAGATGTAAACTATTTTGTTTTTAAAACATACTTGCATGCAGAACAATACCCACATGGTTGGCAACCCACCACATGGATGCAAACTATTGTTCTCTGTGTGTCCATTTTATGTTTAACACTTTGCTTATAATGATTAAAGTAATTGCCAGTATGTTTCCTCTTCTGTAAGAAAATAAACAACGTGCAGGATCTAACTCAGATATTTTGTTATCTGCCATAAGGATGTCCCAGTGTTTGTGGATAAGACACTTGAAAAACCCTATATTACTACCAAAACTAGTCACCAGCCTAAAAACATCATCCGTGAATTTTTGTTTTTTATACTGCAACAACTCAACTTCTTGGACAGAGTCTCGAATGGACAAAACATCCTTATAATTATAGCCCCCTGTCACAAAATCTTCTAACCAAATCAAGCTCCTGTGTCTTACATTCAAAATCAGAGAAACATATTCTACAAACTCTTAAAACCTGTGATTTGCAGATATTGTGAACAATGTAGGGGGGCGGCAGCTAGTGGCATGTAAAAATGTGTTAAACTCTGGGTATTTCCTAAGTACAGTAGTGTTCAAAGTGCTATCACTATTTTTCGAGATGGCAACATCCAGAAAAGTGATGTGTGACAGATCATATTGAACACTAAATTGTATGCCCCATTTATTTTAAGATATTCTATGAACTCATCCAAATAAGTTAAATCAGACTTCCAAACAAGCCAGCAATCATCCAGGTATCTACGCCATATGTCTATGGACTTCAAAAAATATTATGGGTAGTATTGTAAATAATCTGTTCCTCAAGAAAACCCATGAATAGATCAGCCTAAATGGGAGCAAATGATGTTCCCATGGCAGTATCTTTGAGCTGTAAAAACATTCTCCATTAAAGTAAAAGACATTTTTAGTGAGAACATTTTCTGCAAGGCAGCCTAAAAATGTATTAAATCTGGGGCTATATAATGCTGAATGGTATAACCAATAGTCCAGTGCCATTATTCCAGCCCAATGTGGAATGTTGGTGTACAAAGATGCAACATCCAAAGTGCACATATACCAACCCATCTCCAGATGTGCATCTTCAATAATATTTACAAACTGTGTGGTATTTTCTATATGCAGACATACACCACTTAAAAGAGGGCGTAGATAGTAAGTAAGAAAGGCAGACAAAGGTTCAGTCAAACAGCCACAACCAGACAAATGGGTCTGCCATGAGGGTGTGTGAAACTTTTATGTACTTTGTGGAGCAGATAAAAATATTGTGCAGTGTGATCCTGGACTGTGAGTTGAAATACACATACATACATTGAGCTGTATTTGAATTTAGCATATCATGGAGCATGGAAACAGAGTTCATTATATATGGTATGGAGTAGTCTGTAATACTTGAGGGATAGAAAAATCATATATTAATTGGCAGAAGTTCTCCGCAATAACTGCTCTCATGCCACTGCTATTTTGCAAGTGTTTTAGAATAATGCATCAACTCATTCTTTCAAACAAAAGTTTTCTTTGTTAGGTGTTTTCTTGAAAATGTCTAATAAAGGTCACTGATCTGCCAGTCATTAGCATATTGGTCTTCTCTTGTGTGTTTGCAAGACTTATATGTGATCATGTCATCAATGTTATATGCAAGTGTTAAAGATAAAGCTGTTCCTTTTCAGATATTGTATCACTTTGATACATATTGGCCTGATTATTACTGTATCAATGGATTTTAGTGCACGTAACACCATAAAATATGCTCCACCAGGATGATGTTTTATTTTTGGGGTATACCTGCTAAAATGACATACTCACCAGATGTTACAGCATTCACTTGAGGACTGAGTCCCATATCCTGAATACATAGGTAACAGGGATATGCTTAGCTTATTAAATATAGCCTACTGGTAGTTAACCTGTGGCTAAGATATTGAGGATTGTTCCAACCTCATTTTTTTTCTGCTGTCAGACAGCAATACTGATCATTTGGTATTAGATTCATAATACATAGGTAACAGGGATATGCTTAGCTTATTAAATATAGCCTACTGGTAGTTAACCTGTGGCTAAGATATTGAGGATTGTTCCAACCTCATTTTTTTTCTGCTGTCAGACAGCAATACTGATCATTTGGTATTAGATTCATATACCACCCACTATTAATTAGTGTCCGGTATAGATTTGGCTACCTATCACCCATCAAGGATCTCTTGATCAGGTAATATAATATAGCACTGTCTCATAGAGAATTGCTTGCATTGAATGGCCTGAGTATGAATATCATCTATGCTCACAGAATTCCTTACAACTACAACTGTTAGCCCATTCATCAAGGTCATTATGCCAGCTATAACATTAACATTGCCTGTGTCTGCTACTAAATTTTATTGCTTTCTCTCTTGTATTATGGTAAGCATTACTTAATTATTTACCGTTCTTAGTCTTGTGCATTTTAATAACTGATTCATTTGCATTATATTTTTTCTTCCAACCACGTAGAATATTGCTGTAGTTCAATATTGTTCTCTTTCATGAAATGTCTTTCAGTCACATGATGACTCCACATTAATATGCATATGTGATGTTTATGTTGAACTGTTTATTTTTTGTGAATTTATAAATGTGACTACCCATTTTAACAGGTACTTCTGTTAAAAGATGCAGGCAGAAAGATATCTGATATTGTGGAAGTCCATGTTTTCCTGGTATATGTAATTCAAGGTCCTGCATGCCTTGTAATAGCTCTGTTTCAAATAATTTTTACAGTAGTGATTGAATTGACTAAAGATTTTTAACTATTGGTCCAACAATGACAGAAGAAAAGACAATGTACTCTTTGTCTATTTTAAAGTATAGTCAGTATCATCATTTATGCACCCTCCCCCATATATCTATAATTTCCTTTCTTATAATTCAAGGAATTGTCAGAAATTTTTATGCTATGCTTTCACTTTTCAGGTAAATAATTTCATGATCTTTTTCAGGGTCAATGAGAAACAAATTGCAGTCAGTATTCATGTTTTTTCCAGCAAGCCTAGATCTGATACCGCAACTAGTTCTTAGAGACCAGCAGACTAGCAAACTTAAAAGTATCTTTAACAGAACCAGCAGTGTAGGTTAACATATGGTTAACACAATTAACAGCAAAAGGTCTGCCTAATATAATACTACAAGTTATACATTTTATTGATTTTTTTATTATAATAGTTGTTTTATAGATTCATTTGCTTTACTCATTGCAGCTCAGTCATGCTACACTTTGTCTTTTTGCCTTTAGTGCACATTTAGGTTTTGCCACTATTATAGACTGAGCAGTGTTACTAGCATAGTCCCTGTTACAGAAAAAAGAAACATTATAATAATATGAAAAATACATCTCAGAATTATAAATATGCCTGGTGTTGTATAAGAACCACATGAATTAGAGCAAACAGAAATTATAGAAACTAACAGAGAAAGATGCTTCTTCACATGGAAAGTATATATTCTTTCTGTTTTTTTCCTGGATGTATTCAGTGCTTGAAAAGTAACTAGTAAGGAATGCTTTTTTCACATTTTGGCAGAAACATAAGCAAAGCTATAGTCAATGAATAGGTAGTTTTTATTTATAGGGATGTGGGATTTATTGTGGTATAACTAGAGATGGATTAAGACAGTTGACTTATGGGATGACTTTCATAGTCACTATTGTGCAATAGGCATGTGTTCTGGTTGCACACAAGCACAGACGAGGTATGATTCAGAGACATAATGTGCTTATGTGCAATCAGAGACTTGTGAGGAACTTCAAAGGCAAATCAGTATATAAAGGGATGCAAATGAGAAATGTGAGCATATGATATGATATGACTTAACTATGTATATGTAAGGAATACTTTCCTTGTTGAAACAGATAAACTCCAAAGTTGCCAGAGTAGCAACATTCTTGACCAATAAGTAGTTCAATTGCTTCTTGATTCTCCACCTACCCAAGGTATAGGTTCATAGGTTCATAGGTTCATACTAGGCTATCTGCCCTAGGGCATTTATAAGCCTAGCCAGAGTGAGTTTGGCTTTCGCCACCCATTTTAAAATAATTTTGCTATGACCTTTTTCGAGGTTAGTATACTGTGCCTCTGTCTAACAGTGACACAGAAGTGGTACCCGGGGAAAACCTACGATCTCCCATCCACTCATCAAGATTCCTCTTGAAGAGAGTCAATGAGGGACTCTGCCTAACCTGGACTGGGATTTTGTTCCAGAGTGAAGGGTGCCTCTGGGTTATGAATCTGTCCCTCCAGCATGTCCTATTTATTTCAGTGCTGAGGTTCAAGTCTCTTGAATGCGTAGCTCGATGGGATTTGGATTTTCTGAGGTGCAGCATGTCCATTAATTCCGGGTTGGACATGGCTTTATACGTCAGGCACAGATCGCCTCTGAGCAGGCTGTATGCCACTAAGTAGAGCTGGAGTTTCTTTAACTGGGCAACATATGGCATCTGTTTGAGCCCTTTGATCCTCTTGGTGAGGTACTTTTGGGGTCTTTCCAGTTGCTGCAGGTGTCTGGTAAGGTACATCTCAAAAGGGGCATTGTACTCAATTATGGGCCTGATGAGGGATGAGTAAAGAGGCACAATGACCTCCCCTGATCTAGATCTGAATCCCTTCATGATTAGGTGGGCTATATAAAATGTTTTTCTAACCACTTTGGCCATGTGGTTGTCAAATGAGAGATTGCTATCAACTTGGGTCCCCAGGTCCCTAATTACTTCTTCTGTACTTAATGGATTACCACCTATGTGGTAATTTGTGGGCACTTTGTTTTTGCCAAAGGGGATGAGTATACACTTTTTGGCGTTTAGCTTGAGGCCATGGCTCTGGCACCAGTTGTCTGTTTCTATGAGGCCCTTTTGTAGGATGCTTGTGTCGGCTGGAGTGTCGATTATGGCTCTTGAAAGTATCTTTGTAGAAGTTGAGAAGTGTCTGTAAGAATTCCATTTCATCTACGATGCATTCTTTTCGTGTTCTAAAGCTATACATGAAATAAGAACTGCAGGGCTATCCATTTGCTACATAGCTGTAACTAAAGAAAGAACTTTCAGTTTAGTTATAGGGCTACATGTTGGAGTGCAGTGAAGAATAGCAAGCAAAAGTGGAGTGGGGGATTAATCTTATCAGACATTCCATTGTTACTGCACTGATCAGTACAGCATCAGTCATATGAAAAAAGATACTAATAACTAACTCTGCAGATAACATTGCTGATTATACATTTTAGGAAAGGATTTGTACTAGACTTGTGCTAAATATTGTTTGTATTTCTCTTTCTTCTTTACTAGTAAGACAAGATAATGACATGAACAGTCACTTCTTTTAAAGGCTGTAGATGTGTCTGGTCTGCTAACCATCTAAGTATTCTTCCCCACCTCCCAAAAAGATATTACTGATAAAAAAATTTGTAAGATGGTTTACAGATGTGTGTATGTGCGTATGTGTGTGTGTGTGTGTGTGTGTGTGTGTGTGTGTGTGTGTGTGTATGTGTGTGTATATAATATACATATATATATATATATATATATATATATATATATATATATATTTATAGATATAGCTATATGTACGTATCGATATGTGTGTTCTTGTTACTTGTTGAATGGTACTTTGGTCAACATTTGTTTAATTGACACAATTCGTTCAACTAAACAGTTGGTCAACAGGTGTCAAAGACTGACAATCACTTTATATTGGAATATATCCTTTCCCCCAGGGACCATGAGCTCTGGGAGTTAGAATATATAATTAGCAGGGGTGTGGCGAGCAAAGGGATCTTGCCAGCATCAAAAATCAATATTTTCTTTGTGTTTATTTTTTTTTTAAGTTTTGCATATGCAGAAATTAATTCTTAGCACACGCATAGTAGGATGTCATCGTGCATAATGTTGATCAATTGTCTCAGCATTATGCACGTCAACATAAATGGTATTCAATCAATTTAAGTAATTCAATATATATATATATATATATATATATATATATATATTTATATATATATATATATATATATATATATATATATATATATATATATATATATATATATATATATATATATATATATATATATATATAGGTTTACTATTGAAATCCTGTGGTGCAGATGGTTGTCCAACATGTGGTAGAAAGAACACAATGCCGAACAGGACTACTGTGAATTCACAATAGCGAATGTGCAGTGTAATACGGTATTGTAAGTGGAGATCGCGGTACAGTGAGGAACAGGGAATTTACCCTTTTCCTCACTGTAGTGCAACCTCTGAATTGGTATATATAATTTGCAGCAGGTGTGGGGGGCACAGCCCCACACATAGGGGGTGCAGGGGGACTTGGCCCCTGCAAACCAGTAAAAAACATGTGCTGTTGACTTGACATTCTAATGCAAAATATCAAATTATGTCAAATGCAGACGCTGGTGAACTGATAGTCAATACTGTGTAGGCATCGGGATTTTGGGTCCAGTGGTTATAATTTACTTATTTAATCAAATGACAGAAGTGCTTTCTGCATTTCAATAGTATGTATATATATATATATATATATATATATATATATATATATATATATATATATGTGTGTGTGTGTGTGTGTGTGTGTGTGTGTGTGTGTGTGTGTGTGTGTGTGTGTGTGTGTGTGTGTGTTTATATTATGTGTATAGGATCCACGTCAATTTATTGAAAAGTAATATACTGAAAGTCATTATACTGAATGTACAACACTGAAATGTTAAAATATTGCAATCAAAATACATACTTTTCTGTATGTAAAACGAGTTGGTCTTTGCATCACCAATGTTAGCACTTGTTTCTGAGTTTCACTAACATGTGGGTGATATTGTTTGTTGAAAAGATGTGTACTGGCACAGTGTACATATGTAGTGCATCTATGCAATTAGTAGGTATTTTTTTTTTTCAAAACAGGTTTATTGTTTTAACATATAAGAGAAATATCATAACAATTTTATACAAGTAATTAAAAATAGGTATTATTATAATATTCAACAAAACAACTAAAGTATTTACAAAGACATCCACTACAATCAGATCAATTAATTAAACTAAAATACCATGCTATTGAAATTAAAATTTTTTAACAAATTTTGTAAATTATCCCATACAATAAAATAAGATTTTTTCTATTTGTTCTAGTCCTAATTGTGTTTATTTCCATATGGCACACTATATTCATAACATTTTTAAATTCATTGAACGAAGGAGGTGTATCTGAAATCCAATTTCTAGTTATTATTTTCCTAGCCACTGCTAGAATAGACCATAACAAGGGAAGCTTAACCTTTTTAACACTTTGAGGTACAGGTGTGTTGAATAATATAAGAGATTTAGAAATAATGAAATTATCTGTAAAAAGAGCCTGCAAAAATTCATTAATTGACTTCCAGTATTCTTTCAATTTTATACAGTCATAAAACATATGAGCCCAGTCAGCATTAATTTCTACATTACATCTCTTACATAGATTATCTTTATTATTTATTTTATTCATCATCAAAGGTGTATAAAAAGATCTATGTAAAAAATTCCATGTATAAAGTCTCCAGACAATGGAAGACGTAGTTCTATAAGCAGATTCCAATATATATTGTTTATCTTGTTGATTTGGTGGGTCCCCATTAATAGAAGTGAAATAATTCCAGTATGAATCTACACTGTAAAAAGTTTCTTGTCTGATAACTTTAAATTAGTAGGTATTTTGAAGCATTGTAAAGTTTCAAATTTTGACATTTCAGGTTTTTGCAGTGTTATGATTTTTGTCACTTACTATACGTACTATCTATATCTATATATATATATATATATATATAGCTATATATCTATATCTATTTCTGTATGTATATGTATATCTATATTTCTATGTATCTATAAATCTACATCTATATCTAGCTGTCTAGCTATATGTGTGTGTGTGTGTGTGTGTGTGTGTGTGTTTATATATACACACACACACACACACACACACACACACACACACACACACACACACATCTAAATTTTATCTAATTTGTTTAAAGTCAACATCTATTGTGTTAACACCATTTGTTCAACAAAACAGATGATAGACTGGTGTGAGGGACTGTGCAAATCCTCAGATATCCCCTTTTCCCAGTATTGTGTGATTTTGGAGTTGGAATAAAAAATTAGCAGGATGTGAGGTTGCAGGGGAGTCCCAAATAGCAGTATCTCTAACATCTATACAAAAACAAAAAAAAATGGCAGATCAATATACATATTCTAAGAAACAGTCATGCAGCATTAAAGCTAAAAACAATCTTTTTTGCAGGAGGGTTACAACGCATAAAAAATTCTGTACTGCCATAATATCATTAAATGTAACTAGGCATACAAGACCATAGTATTTACTTTTTGAATAATACATTAACTACTTGCCTTACAAACATATAATACTGAAAAGATTGTTAGTTTAATTTAGTACTGTGAAATAAAAGCTATTGTGTCCCATTGCTTATGAGTCTTTCTTTTTTGATCTGGTTTGTATCCTTATGCAGAATACATCAACTGCTAGTAAATCTAATTATGGAAAGATCACCACCCTCTGCCCATTCCAGGTCTGTTTGATAGGGTGGGAAGGGTGGCTCCAAGAAGAAGCCTGGTAAACCTGCCTATGCTTCAAGACTTGGGAGACACTGCAGGTGAGATAAATGTACTGAGAAGCAGTGGGTCCTATACTACAAAATCCTTCAGTGAGCAAAAGACTTGCTGAGTTGCCATGTCATTGGAGGCCTTGATCATCACACCATTGGGGTCCCCCCATCCAGGAACATCCAGGCAATGCTCCCTATGAGGTTATTTGGATTCGAGTGAAAGTAGTTGTGATCCATTGTACCCCACATATCTGTGTGTCCAGCCTTCCATTTGTTAACCCAACCTACTCTAGGACTACACATTCCTGTCTATCTTGTCTGTCTTTTTATGTTTTTGTTATTACCCCTTTCACTTCACTAACCCTCATTATTTCCCCTATGATCCTTTCTCCTTTCCCATCTTCTCATACATATATTTGGAAAAAATGGTTCTATCCCATCAAAATAAATAAATAAATAAATACAATCGGTCTTCTCCCACCTCTTCCAGCACATTCCCTAATGTCATCATTTTATGTTTTCCTTGTCTAATCTATCCTTTTATTTTCAGAATTTCCTATCATCCTATTGATCAAGTAGGTGGTTAGTCTATTGACCATTTTCTGCCACACAGTAAAATAAACTTCTTAAAATTAATATCTGCTGCTGATTAATGGAGTTGAGTACCAAATGGCACAGATCATCACCATAAATTCTTAGGATACTAGTGCAACTTTATGCTCACTGGCAATTGTCAAAAACATATAAGGCTAGTCAGGAAATTGCAAACATCTGCAGCTGTTACACACATCTATGAAGCATACATTCATATATTCTTTGTAGCTGACTTTACAGAGTTTCATCGCTGCTCAGTTTATGTGGGCATCACTTTGCATATTTAATAATTGTGAAAAACAATACCACTCATTTTTATGTATAATAAATAAACTAAATGGAAAACAAGTGTAAACCAGCACCTAAAAAACTAAAAAAAATACTGGATAAGGCATAGTGGTGAGGAACAAAAAGCTCTTTAATTATACACTAGTAAAAACAATCAGTGGTTAAGTGCTTCCAATAGTGTAATAACAGACATCATCAGAAACATCAGGTATTATTAAAGAGTTTTTCATTTCTCACTACGCCTTATCAAGTTTTTTTTTTTTCATTCTCATTTATAACATTTGCATATAGGCACACCAATGTTTTTCACATAATCATCTGGCCCATGTGTGTAGAGCAGGACTATGCCTACCATCTATGATTCACATAAAAAACAATCAACTGGGCTGATCTTTGTGCTGCAGAGCTCTGATATTTATCAGTACAAATAAAAATGTCTTTAGAAAACAACTGAAATAATACAGGTACTCATATGTCTTTAGAAAACAAGTGAAATAACATAGGTACTCATATATATAGAAAAGAAAACAGACCATTGTGAGATTTCTCACTGTTTTATGCAGTATGCATACTGTATGTCTTTTCTTTTTATTGATTGCTATTCACTCCAATATCACATTAATTAATCTGCTCTGTTTCCTTTCTCTCATTGCCCAATATGCCTTTTTATTTTGAACCATTTTTTAGTCAACCAAACATAGTGCTGAAAGAGTATGAGGCTTTTAAGTATTTATAAATTTGAATTTTACATGGTGTTAATTATGGGAAGATAAATCATTCCTCTTCAGACTTGCACAAAGTAAAAAAAAATGCTATTTTTGTCTGTTTTTTCCTAGCTTCTTTTTTGGCATAACCATGCAGTTAATTAGCAATGCATTCTATTTCTTACAAAAGGGTTTTTAGCTTTAATAAAATCTTGTAGCAGCAGACACAGTTAAAGGAGACTTGTTTTTAGTCTGTTATACTTATTTTCATATAAAATTATATTAAGTAGCTGTGTTTCAAACAGCAAAAAATATAAATAATTGAAGTTAAATATACATAAGTTATATTTTAAAAATGCAAATTATAATACAGTTATAAGGGATGGACATATTCCATGTTCATTTAATTATTGCTTTAGATAAATAGGAACATAAGAAAACTATTGGGTAACCACAACAACCATAAGATGCCTAGACATACACTCCTCCAAGAAAACACCTAACAAGCATACAATTGTACTCATGTATGTGTATGGTACAATGACATCTTTTAAATGCATTACTCTATAGGATACATAGATATGATTCATCTCCAGTACTATGTAACTAATTGACATCTGGAGCACAACAAAAATTAAAACTTTGGGGAGCAATAGCAGTGTGGAGTTTTGAATATGATCACAGGATCATAGGATCATAGGAGATTACTAGGCTATCAACCCGGAGGTCTTTTTAAGCCTAGCCATTTCATCCCAATGTAATGTCAAGAAAATGCTAATCAATACCCAAGATTGCATTTAGTGATGACGGCCCATGTCCAGGAGAGTTGTGGGCACTATCCCAGGTAAGAGTAATGGTGCCTCATCCACTCATTCAGGTTCCTCCTGAACAGTGCCATCGAGGTGTTCTGTTTCACACAAATCATGAGAATGTTTTTAGGTATCAAATGAGCAAAGATGGATAAAAAATTAAAGATTTCCTGCAATATAATAAGTTTAAGAAAATACTCATAAGATGTTAACTCAGTTAGAAACCTGGTAGAATTTGTTTAGCTCATTCAAGCCTCTAGTGCCTTTTCTGTATACCTGCAGTTCATACCCATAGCTCCTTATGGTGTCCAGACCTTCTTTTTGGTTTGGCTTCTTTAACTAAGTGACTTACCAGCTAATAATAAGCATTAAGAGAAAGTTTGTGAAGTTATTAACAAAATGACTCCAAGATTGTTAATCTAGGATGTCCTGTAGTAGAAAAACTAATCACTGTTTCTCACTTATTATTCATATATTCATGTTTATGTTCATATTTTCATGCCTGAGAGCCCTACATGACATTGAGGGGTATGGTGTGATATACCATGGTAGGAGGCAGGAAAATGCATTGCCCATGTCTTTTTATATCACTCAGTCCCTGAGATATTACTAGCTGTTTGTTAGTAATTATAAAATTATAAAAATAAATCATAAAAATAAATATTTCCACATGTACTTAATATTTCAAAAAACAAGTGGCTTATAAACTGTCGCATGACATCAGATGTAACCTCAGATATTGTTGAATAAATCCTCGCTGAAATTTGTACTGTAAGTTGCACATCATGAGCAATATCTAGTGTTATTTATATTGATAATTATGCAATTAAGCACATGTTTCATATTATTGTAAATATCGCAATAAACATATACTCATAGAGGAATTTCTTGTAGTTATATGAACGTTTATGTCTGGTAAACAAAAATGTTATAACAGTATATGTCAAGGTTGTACAGTTTCCAAGATATGACAGTTTGTTTGTGAAAATATAGCAAAAATATAATTTTGGGATTGTTTGCATTATAGTATATTTTAGTATTTATGGAAAGACTTTGAATCCACTGACTATTATCACTGTAAGAATACTTCTTACTCATAGCATTGCTTTTTGTACAGTTTTAATACATGTTATTATTCACAAACTGTTTGCATTTGTTTATTTTATGCTTTTTAAGTTTATTTTTCAGAAAATGCTCTGGAATGCAAGATGTGTGCAGGCTGCTAGAGACATGACATTCCACACCACATAGGTGCTATTGAGTTAAGCAGCAGGTTTATGTTTTAAAATAGTGATGTACAGCAGATGGTCAGGCAGAGGCACCAGAAGCTGTTGAAGACTGGGGGGGGTGGAGGGTGACAGGGGTACTTAGTGATCTAAAAAGGGCAATTTTTTAAAACTATTTACTACCACAAAGTAGGTTTACTTGGAGGACATTTTAAACCCAATTTCTATTTTTGTGCTTGACTTAACATTTCCTGATTGGTCTTACATATCCCATGGCTGATAATTGTATTATGGCACTGGTGAGAATAACTCTGATCACACTGTAGATAATTTGAGAGGATCCATGTAAGGGATGCAGCATTTAGGAACTGCCTCTATCCATTAGTAGCACATGGAGCAATCCTGGAGTACATGTTCTATTACCCATCCTTATATGCAAGTTGCATTTGAATATGGACAGGGATGAGGTTTGTTTTACTTGAATGGATAGTCTGTTCTGGATATATATCCATCTCTCCACAACATTCAGTTTTGATACCTGGACTGAGTATTTCTGATGCCATTTGACTTGCTGATGTTCAGTAGGTCCATCTGTATTAGGTCAGAGGATGCCTTGTATGCCAGACACGTCACCACTAAGCACTCTGGAGGATATTGAGTACAGTGATAAATCTTTGAGGTGGTCCATGCAAGACCTACTGTTTAGCAATTGTATCCTTTTAGTAAGGTATCTCTGTGGGTATTCCAGTTGTTGCATGGATCTGGACAGATACATGCCAAAGTGGGCATTATACAGAATGATTGACCTAATGAGGTCTTTGTAAAGGGGGATAATAACATCTCTAGATCTAGTCACAATCAATTTGTTTATAAGCTGTGCAATATAGAAATAATTTCCTTATGACTCTGGGCAAATGTTGGTCAAAAGTTAGGTCACTGTACACACAAGTGCCCAAATGCCAAACAACTGGGTCAATTCTCAGGGGGTATTATCAATTTGGCAGTTCCCTGTAGTAGATGACTTCCCAAAGGATATGATAATGTATTTCTTGGAGTTTAGTTTCAGTTCATGATTCTGGCACCAGTTATTGTTTGGGACAAACCTTCCTGCATGATGGTTAAGTTGTTTGTGAATTCAATAACTGCTCCTAGCTTGCTGTCATCTAAAATTTAGTTGGCCAAAACTCTTTGGTATTTCCTTTTACTTTTGAGATGTATATGCCAGACAGGAAAAACACTCAGCACTGAACTCTGGGAGACACCATCGGTGACTGGTTTCTTCCCCTATTTTGATCTCCTGCATCCTGTGAGCAAGCATACATACATGTATACGTTCTTGGATTCACCTTCCTGATTGTAATAACCTGATTGTATTAAATTATATTCCTTGTATAATACAGCACCACTTGTTAGAATGTGTTTTAAATTTGTAGTTTGGAACAGTCTTCTAGTGAGCAATGAAACAAAATGTATGAACCAATAATGACAAAATACCCATTTCAGAAAATTTCAACCATAAAAGGCCACTCAAACTTTTGTCATTACAATCCACCAATATCAGTAAATATGCAAAATCTCTGCAGAAGTAAGTCATCTAAATAATTCCACTTTAAAGGTATCTGTAACTAATGAAGAGGTTGCTACTAGCAAACAATTTTATATTTCATTGTCTCATCTACAAATAAAGTGCCTGTTTCCCTTGAAGAATAAATTGCCTATCTTACACTAAAAAAATGATAAGCTAGTAATTTTGCAGTAGGGAATGGATGGCAAACTGATAATGGGTTCATAGTTACTAACTCCTCCAAAGGAGGACATTCATAGGACTGCAGCATCCACTTCCATTAAAGTACAACACAGCTCACTATCAGCGATCCATCTGCATACTGTGGGAGTAGTACCCACAGTCTTCTGCATCAAAAGCAAGTATACTACCTGTTGTGCTACTAACAATGCAAACAACTTAGTATAAGTAGCATTAAACTTCTCTTCCCCTGAAGCTCTCAGCTCCTTGTAAAATCCATTTGACTATCAACTAAATCTCTCAACTTCACAGTAAAAGAAATATGGAAAAAGCCAAAATTTATTTGAGGGGGCAAAGGCCCAAAACCAGGGACAAAGTTTAAATATTGCTTATATAATCTTAGAAAGTGTTACCATGTGTTTCTTGAAAGATAGGAAGACTGAAACTTAAAGATTATTATTTAGTGAATTCAGTTCTCACTGATTTGGCAGAAAAACACAAATTTTAAGAGGAACAGACCAAAAGTATGAGCCAAATATTCTGTGAAAATCTGGACAGTGGAGAGCTATGGTCTCAATACCCTGAATCACAAGTGGTGGTATGGATAGAGAATTCAGGCTTTTGTTTGAGCCTGAATAACACTAACCACCAGGTATATCTACCTGGGGCATTTTACTCACACACACACACACACACACACACACACACACACACACACACACACACACACACACACACACACACACACACACACACTCGCACATGGGAGCAGCATAACTCCTGAAATAAAAGAATAAAACTCTCAGTACCGGCATGATTCTGGCAGCATTAATAGAAAAGCGGCAGCATAACACCTGTAACACAGAGCAATATGAGAACAGGAACAGCTAGTTTAGTTAGTTTATCTTCCCTGCACAAATCCACGTTAGATTGAAAACTCCACTTCATTAATTTTTCCCGACAGGTCTTGCAGCTGGAAAAGTGGGGTGGCTCCCAGTCCCCCTGGTTCTATGGTTCCGGCACCCATGTGGTCAGGATGCACAGATTTTGCAAACTATATACAAGTAAACAATTTTAGATGGGTTAAACATTATCTAATATATATGCAAGATATAACAAACCAACCCTACATACTGTAAAAATCCTTTTGCGCAGACAGTAGATGACTATTTTAGAATAGCATATTTACATTTTTAGTTATGTGTGACATATTTGAATCCTTATGAATATCAGTTGGAACAATTCACACTTTCCAACTTCCATATAATACAATACTGGGAGTGAGGATATAGCTTGGCACTTGGGTATCAGATAAGAATAATAGTTGTGACAGGATAATTGTACCATTCTAGATTAAGAGACTTATCAAACAGAATCCCTAAGTGAGAAATAACTGGGCATTCATTGAATATATGTAGCTAATCCTTGTTGACTGTACAAATCAACAGCAGTTTGACTCAATTATGCATTATATGAAGTAAAATGGATGCTAAATTGCTTTACTTATCTATCATAATTTGAATATTCTTGACATGTATGAATTTGAATGCAAACATGGTGCTATAAGTATCATATTTATCATGTTAGTGTTTAGAAAAACTAGGCCATGTTCCAATATTTGCAGTGAGTTTATTTAGTTGATTGTCATAATCTAGTGACAGGTATAATAAAGGCAACTAGTTTAATGCTTGATAACTACTGTTTTTGCATTTTAATAATAATTACGATAAGATATGCAATGAATGAAGCACATTTTATGAGTATGGAGTAGACCGATTTTCTGTTAGTTAATACCTGAAATGCTGTAGCAACCAAGCAGTGATACTTTGAGATATGAGGTTTGGTAACAAGCCAATTTGTCCAGGGACATCTTCAGGAAGGGAGTTAACTAATTATATTATTGAGAGTTAAGATGGGGGGGGGGGTTAAATGGGCATGAAGGATGATTGGGAGGAAATGAGGTAAGGGTAGTGAGGTGCTTAGGGGGTTTTATGCAAGTGTAGTTAGGAAGGAATCACAATTTTGGCATAAACTTGCTAGCTAGCAAGTTTACATCTGAGACGACCTGTGGGTCCACTGATGTTAGTTATTTCTTGGTTTGGTGGTGGTGAGCAGATTGTGGAGGTGAGTTATGGTTAATTTTTTTTTTTGGTCCCTTCTGTGGTACTGGTTGTTTTCGTTTGGTCCCTTCTGTGGTGCTGGTTGTTTTCATGGCAACGTTGGTGTTGCATTGTTTCTGCATGATTGCTGAGGTTGCATTACTAGAGGTGAGGGGCATGGGTTGGGGAGAAGTGTGCACTCCCTAATTCTCCTTGTTCTTTACTTCTTTTCCCACTCCCAGGGAAGAAAGTTGGTGTCATCCCCGCACATTTCTTCCTTGGTCCTGACATGTTGAGCAATATAACCTAGACCATGTTTAAAAAAAAAAAAAAATTATGAGAGTAATATTGAAACAGGACAGCCGTTAGCATTGTCAGCTCACATCAAGAGGTTCTCCCATTCGATTCTTGGCTGGAGCGCCTTCTGTATGGAGTCTGCATGATCTCCCCATGATCGAATGGCATCTAAAAGACATGCAGATAGGTGCGTGCATGAATGGGTGTGCCTTCTTTGAAGGTTGGGTGTCGGGGTGGCAACTTGGAACTGTAAAAATCCACTGCTAATTATTAGCGGACCAGAGTTTCGCTGTGGTGCCTAACCGGGAAAAGTCAAAAGATACTCATTGAAACAGGACTTCCCATGCAAGGCCTCAATGGGGATAGTTTCTGCCTCAGAGTATTGGCTCCTGCCTTGTTCCCATGCATGTGAATGGAAATCATGTCTGCCCCTCTTGCCTGGATCTGTAACAGTCTCACTGTTCCAGTGCATTAAACTGCCTATGGAACAGGCACCTAGGAAATGTGCAAATGATCCTTTACGGCTGCTAAATGCCACTGATTTAAAAAAAAAAAAAAAAAAAGCATTCTTCCAGTTTTCTGGAATATTCAGGCCAAAAGCAACATGTTTGTCTTTTGTTGGCTTATCAGTTTGGGATTTTTGCAGGTTCCAAGTGAAGAGGAGTAACTGCTGCTGCTGCGCATGTGCAGTGCGGTGTTATTTGTTAGCAGAGTTTCAACTTGTGTGTGTTTATATATACACATATATATATATATATATATATATATATATATATATATATATATACACCATGTACAAAGGTGGAAGCAGATAAGTGAACAGCATTAATACATCATAGAGGCTGTTGTTTATAGGAGAGATATGGTTTTGTGCATTTGTTTTTATGTCGGAAACTTGCTTCTGCTTTGCAGTGGTCATAGAAGCATTACAAACTAATTATTGTGGTAGGTGTCTTGACCGCCTAACCTCCCTAGAGTTTTGGAAGCTATGAGGTGGGTTTACTAGGGCACCTGAAACTGATAAAATTGGCAGGCAGTACATTTCAGCTATTTGTGTAAGTGTTATTACTGATTATCAACAGATGAGATATTTTAATAAGCTGAGTAGACTATGTATTTATGTAATATAGAAGGCTTCCATTTGTTTAAAGTATGTGGACTGAAAAGGATGGACAGTAAAACACGCCTCTTCTTTTCAAGCTTCCTTATCTTTGCGAAGTGTGTTCTTTTTCCTGGGGATGTTGTGTACAGGTTGCATTCAAGTAAGCTAACTCATAGCAAACTGAACCTTTCTAGGGTTCATAAATGTTATGCTAATATAGTCGAACATACTTTAACAGTTGTTTTCTCTCTTGTTTGTTGTTGAGGTGAAATGCAGCTGTAGTTGTGTATACTTGCATGCATTTATGGGCCTTTAAAAAAATAATAATAAATTAGAAATAAGGATTTTACACTTCTGTTGTCTCTTTTATGATGGTAGTTACCTCATAGCTATGGGCGACTGCAATCAGCAACTATCTTCCTTAAAAATAGTTAGCATTTCTAGCTTATCTTGGGCATCTAACTACAGTCAATGGGATGTACCTTTCTCCTAACCAACTCTGGTTTCTGGAGGGATGTACAGCCCCAGGGTTGCGTGTTGGGAACAGGTGTATCGCAGCTGAGATTCACAACTTCACTGAAAATGTGGGTGTATGTCAAACATACAGAATTGAGGAAAGTCTTGGTTTGTTGCGTTTGGAATACAGAATGCAAGAAATGACAATGTAAGTAAGCTCTGTGGCGCATGCGATAAGTAAGGTCTGTGGCATGTGTGATAACTGCGTAATGCTATAGTGTAATATACTAGTTAGTTAGGAGTTCTAATCCCAGACATGGTAAGATGGTAAGCAGTACTGGTGTTTGTGGTCTCATGGGTGGGATTACATCACGTGAGAGTGCAGGCCTGTTTGATGCCTGGGTTAAGCTCGTACGGCTTCAGGATATTTTTGTGGGCTGTGAGGCACTGGAGAGTGTTATTCACTTCTGCGCAGGTATGGAGTAGTGTTAGATGTGGGGGGGGGGGTGCCAGACTGTTGCAGTAGGACCAGTTTTCTGCCTCACAATCATATCCCTCAACTGTCCCTGATTTTAGGGATGTCCTTTAGCACTGTCCCTCTTAATCTCTTCTAAAAGCTAGTGACTTTTGGAGGAAAGGTGATGAATTATGATTAATGAATAATGACAATAGAGTTACAGACTGCTTTTACTTCAGGAAATGTATATTAATTCATACATGCAGATTCTGTTTATTTCTCAAGTTAATTGCACTAATATTTTAAAGGTGTCCCTGAGTTTCTGGATTTGTCCATGATTCTGTTGCTTTTTGTCCCTAATTGCTTGAGAGCTATACCTTACAATTTACTAGATTCATTATGGCTGAAACTGTACTGTTCAAAGGTTAGCAGGAAGAAAGAAATGCTAACCTCATCTCCTTTGTCATTAGCTGGTGACAATATAAATGGGTGGTTCATACTTGTAATTAGGGGTATGCAGTGGCATGGGGCAGTAGTCCTCGATCCCTTTCATAGGAGCTTCCAGGTCACAATATACATGACTCAGTTTGCATACCAGGATTTGTGGTGGGGCAAAAATAGTATCAGAATGTATTAAAGATTACTTCAGGTGGTTTGGGTTTTTTCTCCACTACTGGTGTGCCTTCACTGTACAGTGGTAGAGCACCGGTCTCCAGAAAACAGGTATGTGAGGTTGAGGAACAAGGGGTCGAATTATGAGGCACTGGAAAAAACAATTCATTAGACAAGGGAAGGGGCATAGATGGGCTGGCCACTGAACCGATGGTTAGGGGATGTGTCATTGAGAATGTAGACTGGCTGACACGGTGTCTGTTTGGCATTTTTGTTGCATTCATGACTTCATAGAGTTCAGGGTTAGGGCTGCCATCACATGATATGGCTGGAAATGCTTTTACAGCTACTTCCTCAATATTGGGTACATTGGGAGGTGTGAGTATGTTATGGAGGTACTTCACATTCTTTCATTTTATTTCATTGCTGTCACCTGTAGCTGCTGGTGTAACAGGGGAGCGCATGGGAGGTACTGCTAAGCTCACACTGTTCAACAGGTTATAGGTATTTTGGTTAACTTTAATTTAGGTAGGAATGATTATAGTGTGGTATATTTCAAATCTTTTGGTAGTCTTGTAAGGTTATGAGGTGTAGGTTAGGAAAGCCTCTCCTTATCACGGATGCTGTTGCAGGCTCCATAATTTTCTATAATGGCAAGGTATGCAATGGTTTAAATTTTTCATTACCCTGACTGCTTCTCCTTCCATTACCAAGATGAGGAATACTGCCACTGTAATAGGAAAGAAAGGGGTAAAGGGAAACCCTTATTAATGCATTTCAGAGGATTTACATTTGTCTTTCTCTTTGCAGATGGTGGTGCTGTGATAGATGTCTCAGTTGTAGCAGCGCTAAGGAGGGAGCTCGCAGATTGTGGAAGCAGGTTGTCTCAGTGGATTTCCCAGTTGCTAGAGTCATTGCAACGAGGTCACAAAGAGCAACAGTTACAGGTCCAAAGGAAGTGGAATTTAAAGGTAACAGATTTTTCTAGGGGAGGTTGGTTGTGGGAGTGGCACACAATGAAGTTGCAGGTAATTTTATTTTATTGAGTGCATTAAGGCATGTCAAAGTTGGTGGGTCTCAGGGTAGGTAGGGTCAAATCACAACAATCATATAAGATCATAGGAAGTTACTAGGTTTTAAGGGCTTTATGGGATCGCCAAGTTACACCCTCATTCACGTGCAGTACCTGTTCTTGTCCAGGAGGGATATGGGTGGAATCCCTTAGAGTGAATCAACGGTTGCCCACTCAGTTGTTCAAACTGGGTTTCTAGAGGGCCAATGAGGTAATTTGGCATATAGTGGGAGATTGTTTCAAGGGGGGTATTTTCTAAAAGGTAAAATCGTTTTCTCTGACAGGTCTTACTAATGTTACATTCCAGGTTAAATTTTTAAAGGGAGTAACGTGCATCATTGGTGATCACTTTGGACTGATAAGAGGTGGTTGGGTATAGTAAGTTAGGTTTGAGGGAGCTTTGTGGATATGAGGAACTGGGTCCTTTGTTAGCTACGTGGAAGTGGAAGGTTTAAGTAAGTCATTGTTTAGGCTTGCGGTTCGAGTTTGGGGTACTTTTGTAAGGAAGGCTTATGGGGGTGGGGCAGAGCTGACTTTGGTTAGTGAGAGGATTGGTTTTTGAGGGTTGTCATTGATAGTTGGAGATTTATTGGGATACAGTTCATAGGGAAATCATTTTATATATATATTGAGGTCATTTTGAGGGTGGTTGTTGGTCAGTAAATGTTCTGATGGTCGTTAAATGTTTTCTTGTTTATATTGGACAGTTGGTTTGATGGCATGATTGCTATTAAATTGATGTTGGAAAGGAAGGCTTGTTTTAGTCTTTGTATACATTGAGCAATATTTTGGAGCTTCAGTTTGGCATGATGGTATGCAATTGTCCTTGCATTGTTTCGTGTGGTATTATGTTTAGTTTTCTGCTGGTACATTTGAAGATTATGATCTGGGAATCATTATGAAGATAATATTGGTAGAGAGGATAAGTGAGAATTTTGTTAATATACAGAGGTTATGCAAGGTAGGCTTATTTTAGCATCTGAGGAGTATCTTTAGTTTAATCTCTGTATTTAGACAATTGAAGCTTATATGATAGGGATTTGGGAGGTGACAGGGATCCAATTTGGTTTAGAGAAAATGGAGTACACTGTGGGGTTTATCCCCTTGTTGCAGGTAGGTGGTAGGAAGTTTTGGTAGGAGGGAAGGAGAATAGGGTTCGTTTTCAATTGGTTGATATGAAAGTGGTATGGTTTGCTGCTTGTCAGGTTGGGTTAGTAAGACTGGGTGCTTGTTGCAGGCCTCTGGGGCAGGTTTTATAAGTAAAACTCATGGAAGGGAAGTTGCTAGTTTAGTGAATTATGTTGTAGCCTCTAAGGGGTAGGAGGTTGGCAGGACAGGTTGTTGAGTGATTTGGTTCAGACTTGTGAACAAAATGGGATACTTCAGTTGGGCAAGGAGGAGTTATCTGCAATTTCTACTTTTTGAAGATCGACAGTTATGTTAAGTTATTACATTTTGGATGGTGGCTCATATCCTGGAAGGGTAAGTTTGCCAGTGTGAAGATTGGCAGACATTGCATATTGTCTCAGCTGGTTGCAAAGGTTGTTTTTTGACTTATGGAGAGTCATTGGCCTACAGTTTGTAGTTATTGTCATTGACCTTGTTTTGTTTCAGGTGACATTGGGCTTAGAGATCTAGTACATTTTGCTTGGGTGGTTTCATCTGGGGTGAGTTTAGTTTGGTAGTGAATTTGGCAGGTAATGACAGGGGAATCCTTGTGAAGTTACATTTGGTGATTAGGTAAGTGAGAGTTTGCTCAAGGTACAGAGGTTACGCTAGTTTATGGTTTGTCACTTTAGCATTGTAGAGGCATTGGGGTTTAATTTCAGCTGTTTAGGCTATTGGATAATTTGGCTATTAATGTGAAGAGGGCTTTGGGAGGTGATGCCATAGATCCAGCTTGGTTAGAGAGGATGCTGTACACAGAATGATGTTTGGCTCCATGCTGTTTAATGAGCAGTTAGGTTATAGGTTTGGTAGAAGAGAGGGGGATCAGCCTGGTCAGGTTGGTGGGTGGAGAAGAGGGACAGGCTTGCCCTCTTCTGTTCCCCCTCTGGTGTTGGATGTTCATCTCAATGAGTTGGGAGAGGAAAGTGAGCAGTTGGAAGCTGCTTGGTAAATACATTAAACAAGCAGAGGTAAAGAAGCTGCTTATTGGTTGGATGTTTAATTCAATAAGTGGTAAATGAAGTAAGTGGACACTGCTTCATAAATGCAGTGAGTGGTGGGATGCTGCTGCATAAGTAAAGTAAAGTTGGTGAGTGGAAGTATGGATGCTGCTTACTGGGTCTGGACGAGTAATGTTACGCTGTCCTGATTAACATTACATAGATTATGCTGTGATTAATATCAGCCACACCATGGTTAACTTGTCTTCTTCTTCTTCTTTTGGCTGCTCCCATTAGGGGTCGCCACAGTGGATCAACTGTTTCCATTTCTTCCTGTCCTCTGCATCTTGCTCTGTCACACCAACCACCTGCATGTCCTCTCTCACCACATCCATAAACCTTATCTTAGGCCTTCCTCTTTTCCTGTTACCTGGCAGCTTCATCCTTAGCATCTTTTTCCCAATATACTCTGCATCCCTCCTCAGCACATGTCCAAACCAGTGTAATCTTGTCTCTCTGGCTTTGTCTTCAAACCTTCAAACCTGGGCTGACCCTCTAATATACTTATTCCTAATCCTGTCCATACTCATCACACCCAGTGAAAATCTTAACATCTTCAAATCTGCCACATCAAGCTCTGACTCCTGCCATTTTGTCAATGCCACTGTCTCCAACCCATATAACATAGCTGGTCTCACTACCCTGTTGTAGACCTTCCCTTTCACTCTTACTGATACTTGTCTGTCACAAATCACTCCTGACACTCTTCTCCACCCACTCCATCCTGCCTGTACTCTCTTCTTTACCTCTCTTCCACACTCACCATTACTCTAAACTTTTGATCCCAAGTATTTAAACTCATCCACCTTCACCACCTGTACTTTCTGCATCCTTACCATTCCTCTATCTTCCCTCTCATTCACACACACATATTCTGTCTTAGTCCTGCTGACCTTCATTCCTGTTCACTCTAGAGCATATCTCCACCTCTCCAGGGTCTCATCCACCTGTTCCCTGCTCTCACTACATATTACAATGTCATCTGCAAACATCATAGTCCACGGGGACTCCTGTCTGATCTCATCTGTCAACCTGTCCATCATCATTGCAAATAAGAAAGGGCTCAGATCTGATCCTTGATGTAATCCCACCTCCACCTTAAACGCATCCATCACTCCCACCGCAGACCTCACCACTTTCACACTACCCTCGTATATATCCTGTACCACTCTTACATACTTCTCTGACACTCCCGACTTCCTCATACGATACCACAACTCTTCTCTAGGCACCATGTCATATGCTTTCTCTAAGTCCACAAAGACACAATGCAACTCCTTCTGACCGTCTCTGTACTTCTCCATCAACACTCTCAGAGCAAACACTGCATCTGTAGTGCCCTTTCTGGCATAAAACCATACTGTTGATCACTAATCATCACCTCCCTTCTTAATCTAAACACCTCCATACTTCCACAGGTATGTCATTTGGATCAACAGCCTTTCCATTCTTCATCCTCTTCATAGCTATCCTTACTATCATGATTCACTATCCACACATCATCCAACCTTCTCTCCCTCTCATTCTTTCCATTCTTCAGCCCCTCAAACTACTCTTTCCATCTGCTCAACACACTCTCCTCGCTTGTGAGTACATTTCCCTCAGTATCCTTTATCACCCTTACCTGCTGCACATCTTTACTAGCTCGAACTATGAACTATGGTTCACTTATAATTATTAAATATTGGTTAACAAAGTTATGTTTATGGAAGTTTAATAAAGGTCGTCAAATGTCATTCGGTGTAGTGTGTTTATTAAAGGGGACCAGGACAAGTTTGTGGATTGAGCGAAGATTTTGGTCATTGGATTATAATGACCAGGTAGGAACATAGTTCTATAGAATAGTATTTAGTTCTGGATAAACAGATGGATGCTGGATAATTTTATAGGTGGTAAGGAGCTGTGTATATTTTAGTTGATGGGGTAATTTTAACCAGTTTAGTATGTTTTAGTTGATGGGGTAATTTTAACCAGTTTAGTATTTTTAATGCTACACAGTTTGCTGCAAATTTAGCAACTGTCTTATATCATTTTCATGTTTTGCTTTTCATGATGCCTGGAGGTTAGTAAGAAGGGGAGTGACATAGAGTAGAGAGAGAGAGAGGTGGGTAGTGGCAAGTGTAGTTTTAGTTGTGCTGGTGAGAAAGCTTTTGGCTCTATAAAGCATCCCTAGATGTTCTTCGTATTGATCACTACTGCAGTAGCCTTAGCTATATTGGTTATATCCTGCCAAGGATATAACAGTCGACCAGCTTCCAGAGCATCATGTGCCCAAACTGTCAAGCACCTCAAGCTGAGATGAGTTAAAGACAAGTTTAGGTGTGAAGCCCTACAGAATTTTGCTACCTCTGAGACTTCTGAGGATCGATAGTCAGCTTGTACTTTCCTTATCTGGACCGATAACTTCTGTTTGGGGAAAATTTTTTTTTTTTTTTTTTTTTTTTTTAACTGATGTTTTATTAAAAATCATTTTAAAGTTAGGAGTGTTATGTTTTAATGGATTGTCTTGAGACTGTATGTACTTTAAAACAGAGCACTTGTTTCTATCAGTTTAAAAGTAATGTTATCTAACTGATAAACTTTTCTCTGAAGAGAAATTGTGTTTATTCTAAGGCTGTGGGGATAGTGTTTGAAATTTCTTTTTGCTGTGTTTTTTGCTGTAAAAAATAGTAAGTTTTATGAGCTGTTAGTCTTAGGTCATTGTTGCTTCTTTTCACAAGACAGAAGTACTATTTTTGACTTGACCATGAACAGATTATCGCTTGCTTGGTCAGTCCATCTTCCAAGAACAAAAAGAAAAAGTTAAATAAACAGCCATTGGCACCACAGCAGACTATCAATTTGCCAGCTGCAGGTGGGTGACTCTGCTGTGGCCATTTATTGTACCTTAGATCACTCTTCTTCTGACCCATATCCCTCTGATGTAGCAAATACAGCTATTATGTGCAAGGGGTTAACCAAATCCTCTGTAGCTTTTGGGTCCCCAAGGTGGGCAAGGGAGAACCACTCTTCCCAGTCCTGAGAGAGGTGACAGGAAAGGTTTTTCTGTTGTGTCAGAATGTTGTGTCCATCCCTGGAGAAGCACAGCCTGCCATTAGTAACATGGTTGGCCCCAGTTTTCCTGACAAAATGAGACAGAAAACCAAGCATGTATCTACTCTTCCTGAAATTTCTTGGGATAGGAGTAGTTTACTGGTATTGGTTTAAAGTTTGATTTGGGCTATTGATCCTCCTTGTAGAGTACTTTCTGATAAAATGAAAGAGGAATGCCTCCTTACCTGAAGATATTCAAGATTCTGAATCTGAACAGGAGTTACAGGGATGGATTCGGGTTTTGTCCTCAGATTTCTGATTCAGACTCAGAGGAGAGCTCACTTTCTGTTTCTTCCTGTCGAGGTTTCTCTTTCTCTGAGACTATTGATAGACTGTCCCATTGTTTTCAGTGGGATAACACTGAGGTTTCTCAGTCCCTCACAAAATACAGAATTTTTTCTAGAACGTGTACCTATTCCTCCTGTCCAGTCTGCTTTAGTGGATGTGCATCTTACTGCCCTCACTTTTCATGCTAGTTACCAGTTGTTCCTAAAAAGCCAGATAGGATGTATAAAGTTTCTCAGTCTTTTACATTTTTATAAACTACTCCCAAAACTGACCCAGCAGCTATAGACTTAGCTGACTACTCTGCTGCTAAGCACTTACTTAACTCTAGTCTCACCTTTTCTGATAAGGATGGGAAAATTATTAATAGGTATGGGGAAAAAGTGCATACTTCTGCAACTTTGAATTTCAGAATTTCAAAATTTCAGAATTTTAAATTGTCGTGCTCATATGTTAAAGTTTATTCAGAAGTTTCCTCCTCTGAAGAAAAATCTGTTTTAAGTAACTTAATTTCTTCTATTGCACATGTCACAACTCATTGTTTGCAGTGTGTATATGACTCTATTGATTAGTCTTCCAGGGCTATGGCCACTGATACAGTTTTAAGAATGTTTTCTTGGTTGCAGTCTGAGAATCTTCCATATGATGTTAAAAATGAAATTTTAAATTCTCCCTTGGATAAAACTTTAGTGTTTGGCCCCTCTGCTGCAGAGATGATCAAAACAGTGATGAAAGGGACAAGCTGATCCAGGGAATCTCTAAGATTTTTCAGCCTTCCTTTTCCAAATTGTAAGGACTTTTCCTTCTCTTAATCCAGTTTCAGCAAGAAAAAAAAGGGGCAGAATAAACAGTACCAACAGAATTCAAGTAAACAAATATTTAAGAAGTAGAAAGAAATTTCCAAAAAGAAGTCTCAAACCTCCCAAAACCAAGGGTACTTCAAAAAGTTGAATGACTATTCAAGAGCCACCTTGGCCCTCTTTCTCTTCCAGAAAGTCTGAATTTCAATTTTTCTCTTTGGCAACAGATTGTTTCAGGCAAATAGGTTCTGAAAATCATTCATCCAGGTTACAGATGGCAGCAGACCTCCCAACCGTCCCGAATTACTCGTTTTTTTCTGAGTTTTGGGGTCCAAATGAAGGGGTGCCATGATTCCCGAGTGACACCCCTTCATTTCCGATTTCTTTGCGTTTGTTTTTTTTATTTTTTTAATTTTCGCGCCGTCGGAGCTGACGTCATCACGTGCGTGATGACGTCAGCGCCGTCAGCACTACCAGCCAGTCGGAATTGAGCTCAAGGAGCTCACGTCATCATTTCCGGCTGGCTGCGAGCAGGCGGGAACTAGTGCCTTGCTGAGAATTTGAAATTAGCACTACCAGCCAGTCGGTTATAAGGGAAGGATGCTGGATGGATTTAAATCTTCAAGTTCTGCTATTTCGGATTCGGACAGAAACGTGAGGGAGGAATGCTGGCTTTAAAATAAATCTGCTGCTGCGATGTCGCCGAGAGAAATGCTGGCTTTGCAAGGTGAAAATAATGTTTTATTTTTTGTTAGCATATTTATAGAAACGTAGTCGTACTGTGATATGCTTGTGTGTGTGCGCGCGAGTATGATGAATGTTATTGTTAATATCATCTAAAGAATCTGATTAGTCCTTTGTTGTCCACAGTGTAAATGCTTCCTGTAAAGCATGCCATTCAAAGCAGTTGAGTCATCGGTGTTATAAAGATAGTATTCAGTTTCAGTTCTATGTTTCCTTTCATAAACAGAACATGCCAGCCCTGACTCCATTACAAGGTGGCCTTTAAGGCATATTTAATTGAATGAAAAGTAGATGTTTGAGGCTCAGAACAGCCTCCTCTGTTACTACTTAGATGTGTAAAGGGTTGGCGACACTGTGGGCGTTTCAGCTATGAAGCCTCATGCAGCGCAATCCTGTGGTACTGTCAAATTTTTTGCATAGTTGTTCCATTTCTGTGGTGTTGCATACTGTACTTGCCTTGTTTGTTATAAAAACACGACACTGTGTTGTTTCAGGCATTGCGACCAGATTGATGTAGAAAGCAAGGTAGATGAAGCAGACTCAAAACCAAAACAAGGTACCACCAACCAACTCGAAAAGCCACACGATGCAACTTTAATTAACAACACTTTTTTATTGACAGGTGTTTCGTCCTTCCGAACTTCTTCAGAATACATACTGTCTTTGCAACTCACTCATTTTATACATTGCCAATTATTCAATAATCACTCAATTAATAACCTAATTTCCCAAAAATTAAAAAAAAGGAAATGACATTTTAAAATTTTTCCATTATATTTAAATATATACATATATATATATTCTAAAATAATCTATTTAGATGAATAATTTATCCAAAATGTATTTATATAATATGTACCTGTGCAAATATTAATATTATATAAACACAGCCAGTATACCCAATATTGTATAGTGAGATATATATAAATGTTCTTTTTCGTTCTCTAAATTTTCTTTTTGTTTTCCCACGTAAAGGCTTTTATCCCCTGTTCATAAATAATTGCATATAATATTTTCTTCTTCTAAATCTAATTCGCTACCATTCTAGCAGCAGCAGCCCTGACCATCTGTTTTTTAAATGCTTTCTTCTGATGGCCAGGGTGCCAGCTATCGGTAATGCAAGTACGCATTGAAAAAGCATTTTCCTAAAAAAAAAAAAAAAATGATCCAAATACATATATATATTGGCAACTTCTGTGTCCATCTACTAATAGGTTAAATTCAAGAATATTAGGCCCTTTATGTATTTTTGGTATTCCATATTCTTTTCAGTGATAACTCCCTTGGTATAACATGTCTTCTAACACAGTATAGTCCAATATGACTATGCCATTACCCTTGTTGTCAGGCCTCATAATTCTTAGTTTTGTGGATTGAATAGGCTTGGTTTATCTTACATTTCCCCTTTTTTGACATTGATACTCGATACTGTTGTTGAAATATACTTCTTAAGTTTGAAAAATAATTAAAATAGCTATTAAGTCTAATATAGATTCTACCATGTTGCCTTTAATACATGGGATTCCTTTTGAGAATAAATGGATCAATGTTACATGTTTATATGGATATGTTTATATATGTACATTTTGTAGTCTTGCTTGTATTCATAATAACTTGTGGGGTTACTTAAAAAATGCTCATTATGATCTACTGCTAAATCTATACTTACTTCTGCATTCTGCATTTTTGTTTGTAGTTCATCATCATTCCTAGTTATATAATTATAATGATCTGGATCTATATATAAAATTAATTAACTAGTTAGTTTTGATCAAATGTTCTGATATATACTCTTTACCAAATGTATCTCTTTCAATGGTTCTTTAAACGATCCAATGCCTAGGCCTTCTTTCCTCCTCTCTCTCGCTTCATTACAGATGTTGTCATCATCACCCCTCAAACGGGATTAACGTCATCAACTGTGGCCAATGATGGCTGTGTGTTGTTGTTGCTATGTGGTTACACCTTTGAAATTACACGATTTAGGAATATACTTGTTTTGTGCATATCTGTGAAGATCTTTTTTATGAATTTTCTGACATTTCTTGGTATCACAACATATTGTTGTTGTTACATCTGAAATGGTTGATGTGTGGTTTGTAAACATGCTCGAATAAAAGATCTTTGATTATTACTATTTAGTTTTCTTAGTAGTTGAGTTGATAGTTCTGTGATTTTATTCGACTATTATTTCCATATATGGATACCACAATTGTCAAAATTGTCATAAAAATGCATGTAATGCATCATTTAACATTTTTTTTTTTCATTCACAGCCGATACCTCCCTCCAAACCGTAAACCTTTGGGAATGATTCCCATTTCAATTCCAACACAAAGCTATTTTCAAGTTGTGTCCGTTTTGTCCGCTTAAACAGTTTTTTTTTTTCTTTTGCATTTTCCGCATATTTTGTATTGTATCTTGTATGGGTTTGGTTTGTTTGTGGTTTATTTATAAGATTATATTTGTTGTTTTTTTTTGTTGTTTACATCTTGAACAACATTGTTCTCAGTTTTCTTTTTTTTAATATTCAAAAAACTTACCTTGATGGGAATTAGGTGGGTGGTCAATAGAACCCCAAAAACCCCCCCTGCCCCTGCCATGGTGGAATTCACTTTAGTAGTAAAATTTCTGTATAAGAACAATGTTCTTGTAAAGTATCATTAATCTGCTGCAACATACTCCCGACCATTTTATATTGCCAAATTATTCAATAATCACTCAATTAATAACCTAATTTCCCAGATTGATCAGCAGACATTGAAGATTCCCATGACATTACTGATCTACTTTGTATCATTACCACCAGATAAAGTTTTATTTTATCTGTACAACAAAGCAACATTTAACAAATAATGACACTCCAGAACTGTAATCTTTCATAAGGGCTTCTTACTGCTCATGGGTTTATGCTGAATAAATTGCCAAATAAACTATTGATCACACTTGGCAATGTAAGTTTTTATTTACATTGCATAGCTTAGACGATGTGGGGATGTAATAACTGCTTATTTGAGGGCCCAGCGGCATTACCTCACATTATAGACCAGGCTTTTATCTCTGAGTCCTGGAATAATGGTTCAATACAACATCCTAGTGAGAGGGAGAGAGATTAATTTGAAAAGCATTAATCTCACTTATACAAGTTGCTGTACCTCAAGATTATGTTTTGCAGAGTTCAAGTTTTAGCAATCAAATAAAAGCTGAGCTAGGCTGCAAAACTGAGTGGTCTGCTGAGCTGCTTTGTTCTACTCTTCTTTTCTTCCTCTTCATGCATTTTCTTTCATTGCCTACAGTACAGTCTACTGGAAAAATGTTCATTCCTACAATAAATTTAAATTGCGCTGTATTATACAAGGAATATAACTTAATAAAAGTCAGGAAGGTGTATCAAAGAAAAGAATGTCTGTATGTTTCTTGTTTTGTGTGCAAGGGCCAATGATTTGAAAACAAAAGGTAATCTTTATCCATCACTGGCTAGATGCATTTTCTTTGGATGTGGTGCAGGTTTCAATGCTGTTTCAATGAATGTGAGTTTTAAGGGCACAGAAGTTTAAATGCCAAGTCTATTTTCATTGTGAGACAGTTTTGCTTTGTTTATCAGATGTCTGTTAGTGTTTGCCCATTGATGTGCTGCAAATTAGTGTTTATGGTAAATGAGGTGAAATAGCCAGGTAATGGGACATTGGAATAGCTGCAGGGGGACTCCGGTGCCATATTTTGGTTGTCTGTTCAGTTTGTGTTCGAAAGTTGGTATCCCACAATTCCATCAGAGTGGGTGGGGTTACGTAATTATGTATGCAAATTAGATGTTAATCAGCATACAGATTTGTACCTATTTTTCATGGCCCTTGTCCAGATTTTTGATGTTTCCAGGTTGAGAGGTATGGATGGCAGTGGAAGGAAATTCCTCCTTTCCAGGGGGTCATTCTTCATCCTGCAGATCAGACTGGTTTCCACCCGGTCTTCATCACATGATGTCCCAAAGAGTGATAGAACCAGTTCCACCTACCCAAATGGGGAAGTTGTTTTATTCATGGATCTTCCTAGTCCCAAAGAAAGAAAATGATTGAAGAGCAATTCTGAAACTTTCTTTCCTAAACCTGTTTTGATAGTGCCCAAATTCAAGAGGATGTCACTTTATAACCTGTTGTCTCTTCTTCCTCTTTCAAGTTTCCTGGTAAAAATAGACATAACAGATGCTTATCATCACATTCCTTTTCATCCAAAGTTCATTTGTTTTTTTAAGTTTTTATGTGTCTGGATCACATTATCATTTCTCTGCCTTGCCCTTTGACTGTCCACTGCACAAAGAGTGTTCACAATGTGTCTAGCTCCAGTTATAGCTCATCGCAGACTATAAGGTATCCATATTTTTCCATATTTAGTCAACTTGATTATCTTTGTAGAGTCTTTTTTTTAAATGTTTGGAGTCTCTCTCTTGGGTGAGAGGTGTCTTGCACATGCTGGGAATCTAAGAGAACATTTAAAATCTTTCTTGACTCACTCACACAGGATTGTGCTCCTGAGATGTCAACTAGACCTCAGTTCAAAGAGTTTTTCTTCAACAGGGAAAAAATAGATCTTTATTTAGATCTATTTCTAAGGTTTTCCATCCAGACTTCAGTCACTGAGAGGGAATACCTCAGGATTTTGGGTCTCATGGCTCATATGATTCTCATGATACCCCTGGTAAGACTCCACATGAGAAAAATACAGTGGTATCTGAAATCTGTTTTGTCTCAGCATCAGCACCCTTTATCTTTACAGATCCCAGTGCTGGGGTTTGTCAGAACAGAAATCACTTGGTGTTGACAACAGATATCCTTAAATCAAGATCTTCCCATCTCCCTCTCTGCTGCAAAGCGGTCGGTCACCACAGAGGCTTCAGACTTTGCTTGGGGAGCAGTTTCAGTAGAGATAAAAGTGTAGGGGCTGTGGGACACCAACGACAGATTCAAGCACATAAATATCAAGGAAATGCTTTCCCTGATCAAGACACTCAATTCACTGAACCAGCTTTGCTCCCTGGGACCTCTTCAAGTGTTCAGAAATAATACTGCAGTGACATGGTACATCACCAAGCAAGGGGGAACCAGGTGTTCTCCCTTTGCAGACTAGCCATGTTGGCTTAGGATATAGATTTGAAGCACAATCTCACTCTACAGGTATCCTACATTCCGTCAGAGCAAAACTGTGGCAGACACACTGAGTAGGACAGGGCAGATCCTCAGGAATGGAAATTAGATCGGGTGAGGGGTCTTCCAAGATTTGATACAGCTGTATATCTGATATGAGTCTCAAGTAGATTTGCTATAAGAAGTGACTTCAATTGTTGCATTAAAAAGAGATAGGATTTTACATTTTCTTTTTCCATGAGAGATAGATTTTGGGAGAAATGTTGTTTCTGTTTATTTTTTTTTTGGGGGGGTGAGCATGAGTTGTGAGTTGCAAAGCCATGTTTCAGTGGCTGTTAAAGTTTCCTGAGTATTTTTCTTTTTTAAGATGTGCCAGGTTGCCTGATGTGCATCTGTGTATTGTGCTGTATTGTATTAGGGACATCTGTTATGTGGATGTGCAGAGGGTGTTGATGAGAATGCTAAAGAGGAGAGGACCAAGGATAGAGCCTTGTGGTATACTAGTGATGATTGGGAGGTGCAGACAGAGGATGCCGTTTTATTGACTAATACTTATTGGACAAGTAGTTTTTCAGCCATACAAGGGTGGCCTCAAATAGAACTAGTGAGGTCATTTGAAGTAGAAGTTTGCTGTGATAAACCATTGAAGGTTTATGCACATCTATAAATGTAGAAGATACTAGTTTGCCCTTATCTCTAGCTTCATTGACAGTATATATATATATATATAAAGGTTACAAGTGCAGTGTTTAATACTATAGGAGGGACAGAAACCATGTTGGTTGGAGGATAGGAGTTCTTCTTGCAGGAGATTTGTTTAGCAATAGTTCTTAAATACATTTTTCATGTATTTTGGAGAGAAATAATACGATTGCTATAGGTCTAAAGTTAGTAATGCCTGTTGAATGTCCTCTTTTGTGTAGAGGGTTAATATGTGATTTTTTTCCAGAGAGAGAGAATATGACATTCCTGGATTGACATATTTATAATGATTGAGACAGTATAGGCAGTACTATCTTTGCTATTTTAAGGTATTCACTTGGAATAGAACATGGTTTGATTTTGTTTGAGTGGTTTTATATAGGATGTGGGAACCGGTTTGAAGGGATGTGGTGATATCTGGATGTTGGGCAAGGTTGCAATTAGATGTTGGGAAATCATTGGTTAAAGACACTATACTATTTATGAAAAACATTGTTGAATTTTGTTGCATTTCTGAGTGGTGAGTCATTGGAAGAGAAGTTAGAGGTGGATGTTTGGCTGGGATGTAAGATTGCTTTAATAGCTGACCAGAACTTTTTAGGGCTGTGTTTACTATTGTTCTGAATGTTGTTATAGTATCATTTTTTTTTTGTTTTACTTATGGTTGCAGAGCATTCTGAAGTTTTGAAAATATTGTGATGGTTTATATTTTACCATTCTTTTCATGATTGTACTCAATCCTGTATTAGCATTCTACTTTTTGTAGATACTTAAATTGCATTATTTGTTTTTAGTCTCTTCCTTCTACATGGTGCAAGACTATTTAGGATATTTAGGAAAGTTGTATTGAATTTATTAACTCATTCTCTAAGGGGAAGATTTTTAGGATGTTCCAGTTAATGGCTGATAGTGTAGTGGAATCTTTTTGGGCTAAGCTTATATAGGCTCCAGGCCTGTTTGCCTAGTATACACCTATGAACCTATGGAGGTATATTGAATATTTCTGGGATAAATTTTGGCAGGTTGCCTGCTGTTTCACAAACATGCTGTTTAAGTGGATGTGCAAGGTGTCTGGTTGTTTAGATTGGGAGATGCTCATTGAGAGAGTCTGGCATTGTACTTGTGGTGATGAATTTACCAGGGTCTAATACTAGGATCTTGTCTGATAAGGAGTTAGATGTCTTGCTATGTGTGGGGCTATTAATAATTAGTTGTAAAAAACCATATAAGTTCATACCAGATGTAGAAAAGTTTGTGGTTGTTTCCAATGAACTGATATTGACATCGGCTAGTAGTATTTTTTTTTGTTAATTTATTATAAACATGCAATATGGCATAACTTTTGTGGAGGTGGGCCTTATGGCAGCACTCCTGCAGTTTCGGGGTCAGGGAATGATGCAGTAACTAAAGGCCCTGAAAGGAAAGAAAGGAGAAAAGTTACTAAACTGTAGTATTATATGGAGGCAATAAAGTTAATACTTATTTTACAGATGGAAGAAGTACTATGGTGAGTCAGAGTAAGAGTGTAATAAAATCTGCTGCAGACTACAGAAAACAAGCCAACCCACTACAGAACTGTTTCTCCATCCTCTAATACATCATTTGAAGGTGGGCTGGATAACATGGAATCAGCAAGCAATTGGTCAGTTGCTCAGCATACATTAAACCAAAACACCAGTTTATTAAACATAAAAAATATAGGTCCACTGAAGCAACTAAAGTAAAAACTACACATCTTGGAATAAGAAGGGCTACTTTACAGGATGAGGGCATAATTCTAACAAAAAGAAATAGTCAGAAAAAAACTTGGAACTTGATCTTTTACGCAATCTAGTAAATATGTTATGCACTTATTATTCAATACTTTAATACAAGCATCTTTAGTAGCTAGAAGGGAATCATTAGTATGTCTTATGGAACATATAAGAAATATCTACTGTATGAGAGCTGGGAAGAACAGTAGACTAATTCTCTTTTTAATTGCAACTTAACCTGGAGTATGAAGATAAGAAATTATGGTAATTATTTGTAGGCACACTAATTCGTGCTTAATTAGAAGCTAAGTGATATTAAAGTTAATGGAAGTTTGAATGGGATAACTTATATCTGAAATGCTAAGATCTGTATATTGTAGGAAATTTTAGTATGGATCCCATTGCATGGAAAACCTCATTTTTATAGCTCACTGTTTTGTGTGATTCCTTGGCATAACAGATATTTATAGCAACAGGAAAATAATTTTGTTTCAGAATTTAATAAATTTGAGTGGAGACAGTACTAAGGATATCTATGTTGTACATAAGAGTCAAAGTAAATATTACATCATGTCTGACTATTCTAATGAGTAAAGTCTTTAACATTTGGATGGATATGGATTCCTACATAGGTCATACTTTGATGTAGTTCTAGTTTGTACATATATTGGACTAAATTAGTATAGGATCAGCCTTAAGTGATACTGAACTGATTTAAACAGAATGCCTGGTATTCCTGATGTCTGTTTAAATGCATTTATATTGTTCTAGTTATATGTATCAATTCCCCTTGATTACTGACAAATAACATCATGTCATAAGCAAGTAATGACTTGTGTCATATGTATGAACTATTCCTAGACAGCCTTCAATATTAAGCTTTGGTCTTAAACTTTGTGCCAATGATTCTACAGCTGAAGAGAATAAGAGGAGGGACAAATACAGCCTTATTTTTTTTGTTCCTTAAACTATAAGAATAATATAAATTTTCCCTATTTTGACAACATATTTTTGTGAGTTAATAATGTAAATGGTCAACATCTATATACATTTAGTAGGGAAGAAAAATGTGTCAGTTATTCATTTAGTAATACTCATGTTTTAGTTTTAAAAAGCCTCTGCCAGATCTAAAGCAAGAGATACACCTAAGTGTTGTGTAGTAAGCATATCATTTATTTAACAAAGGGATATTTGCTACTGGTTTATATTTGGTATTTTTATGTATGATATAAATTGTCTTAGGCCGTTTGCATTGATGAGCCTATACATTTTTAGTTAGTATTAATAAACAAAGAAGGGGCTAGTGTGGGATATTTTCAGGTTTTAAGAAAACCACGATTTGATAAGGGTTTATCAGGTACATTGTCAAACCATCATGCTATTACAAACAGGTGCAATTCCCTGCTCATGGAAAACATATACTATAACACCATTATATAAAAAAGTAACAAAAGTGATGCTAACAACTTAGATCTACTAGTGTTTCTTCCATACTGTGAAAATGTTGTTAAAGATGAATTACTGAAATACTAGGGAACAGTAACACAGATAAGGCTATTTTGGACTTAGATCAACATGGTTTTATAAAGGGTAGATTTATGTTAAGTTTTTATGACCAAATTAATAAGGCCTTGGATCTAGGTCTCTCATGTGGTATAATTTTCTTAGACTAAGCCAAGATCTTTGACTCCCTTCCTTACCATGTAATCTACCAAAAGCTTATCAAGGCTAAAATTAATATATTCCTAGTAAAGTGAGTTATAGGTTCATAGGTTCATAGGTTCGTACTAGGCTATCTGCCCAAGGGCATTTATAAGCCTAGCCCAGAGGTTTGTGGCTATCGCCACCCCTTTAGTTTGAGGAAAACTATGCCCATTATTTTGCTGTGCCTCTGTCAAGCAGTGACACTGAGGTAATCCCTGGGGTATATCTGTGATCTCCCATCCATTGGTCAAGATTTCTCTTGAACAAGGCCAGCAAGGTGCTCTGCCTCACATGTACCGGGATTTTGTTCCACAGCATAGGGAGTCTCTGGGTGATGAATCTGTCCCTCCAGCACATCCCATTAATAACCGTGTCAAGGTTTAAGTCTCCCGCCCTTGTAGTTCTGAGGGATCTAGATTTTTTGAAGTGAAGCATGTTTATCAAATCTGGGTTTGACATGGCCTTGTATGTTAGGCACAGGTCACCTCTGAGCAGCGTGGCGACTGAATAGAGCTGGAGTTCTTTCAGTCGGGCAGAATAAGACATATTTTTGAGACGCTTTATCCTTTTGGTGAGGAACTTTTGGGGCCTTTCCAGCTGCTGCAGGTGTCGGGTCAGATACATTCCGAATGGGGCATTGTACTCAATCATTGGTCTGATGAGTGATGAGTACAGGGGGACGATGACCTCCCTTGATCTAGATGTGAATCCCTTCATGATCAGGTGGGCAATGTAGAAGGTCTTCCTAACTACTTTAGCAATGTGAGTGTCAAACGAAAGGTTACTGTCAACCTGGGTCCCCAGATCCCTGATAACTTCTTCTGTGCTCAGTGGATTGCCACCTATATGGTAGCTAGGGGTAACCTTGTTTTTCCTGAAGGGTATGACTATGCATTTCTTGGCGTTTAACTTTAGGCCATGGCTCTGGCACCAGTTATCCATTTCTGTGAGACCCTTCTGAAGGATATCTGTGTCAGATGTGTTTTCGACTATGGCACCCAGTTTGCAGTCATCAGCAAACTTTGTCAGCCATAACTCTCCTGTGTTTGCTTGTACTTCAGAAAAGTAGATGCTGAACAAGAGTGGGCCCAGGACTGAGCCCTGTGGGACACCACTTGTGACAGGCTTTGAGTCTGACATGGTGCCAGCAACTCTGACCCTGTGGGTTCTGTCACTTAGCCAGTTTGCAACCCATCTTGTGATGTATGGGTTTACATTTAAGCTGATGAGTTTTTCAATGATACCTGAGTGGGGTATTGTGTCGAAGGCCTTTGCCAGGTCGAGGTAGGCTGTATGGACTGCCTTTCCCTCATCAATGGCCTTGGTGACTGTTTCGAAAAAGTCAACCAAGTTTAAAAGGCATGATCTGCCTTTGACAAAGCCAAACTGGGTTGGATCCAAAGTCTGCAAGTTCCCTATGTCTTTATTTATGAGTTCCATTATGATCCTCTCCATGGCTTTGCAGATCAGGCTTGTCAAGCTGATGGGATGGTAATTTCCAGGGTCGGTGGAGGCACCGCCTTTGTGAAGTGGGACCACAGTTACCGTGCGCCACTCCTTGGGTACGTATCCTGAGGTGAGGCTAAGATTAAACAGCTGTCCTAACTGCGGGTTTAATTCCTCATTGAGTTCATGGAGCACACAGCCGGGGACACCATCCGGTCCCATGGATGCTGTGTTTTTCGCCTTGGAGAGAGCAGTTCTCACCTGGGCATTAGAGATGTTTGGGGGGCTACAATCCTCTGGTATAGACATCTCTCCTTTTGGGTGGGGGGGGGAGAATTTGCACTGAACCTGTCAGCCAGTATGTTGGCAATGTCTGTAGGTTCAGTAATTTTCACATCATTTTGAACTAATTCTGAGCATATCTGGGAGTTTCCTCCCAGGTTTCTAACATAGCTAAAGAAGGCCTTATGATTGTCTTTTGAGTCCTTAGCGATTTTTCTCTCAAAATTTGCCTTGGATGATTTTATGAGAGCTCTTAGTTTTTTTACTTATAATGATCAAAGGTGCCTTACCTTTTAAGGATTTTGCTCTATCTTGTAGTAGCCTCCTCCTTTTGTTGTAGAGCTTGTTTATGGCTGGGGTCCACCAGACTGGACGCTTGCCTTTGGTACAAAGAGTCTTTGTTTTGTTTGGGATTGCCTGATCCATGCAGTCCTGTAGGTGCTGGTAGAAGGCATTTGTAAGTGATTCAGCGGCTTGAGTAATGTTTACCGCCAGCTCAGGGGCCTTAAAGGAGACCACACTAGTCTTTAGAAGTGTGAAGTCGGCTTTTGAGAAGTTCTTCACTGTGGTCTTTTTTATCTCAGGTGGGGGCGGGATGAGGACCTCCAGTGAGATTAGTTTATGATCTGATCTCACCAGTGAGGGGTATACTTCCGGTGTTGAACATTGTGATCCCATGTTCGTGATGATGAGATCAAGTATGTTTTCACCTCCTGTGGGGATGGTGACTAGTTGTTCTATGGCATTTGAGTTTATGAACTCCAGGAACCTTTGGGCTAGAGTGTTTGGGCTTGAGAAGTGATCCCAGTTTATATTAGGGTAGTTAAAGTCACCTAGTATGATGGTGTTTGGAGATACATTTATCCCCTCCAGTGTTTTCAGGAAAGCTATGTGAGGTTCCTGAGTTTGATAGGGTGGCCTGTAACATGCTACAAATTGCAGAGCAGTCTTGCCTATGGTTAATTGCACCTGAATGGTCTCCGATGCATCGTGCGTTGCCACCAACCTTGAGGTGTGGGTGTCCTTGATAAATATGGACACCCCCCTCCTTTCTTGGTGTTGTCCGGATTTTGGGGCCGGAATGCATGATATGAGGTAAACCTGATAGTGCTGGGGTGCTCTCAGTAGCCTTGAACCAGGTTTCAGTCACAGCACAGACATTGATGTTCTCCATACTGAGAAGGGCCTCAAGTGCGTGCATCTTGAGGTTGAGACTTTTGGCATTGAGCAGCATTACCCTAAGTTTTTTTCCTTTTTTGTGTTCTAGGGTGGTAGGTTTAGAATTTGAGCCTTGCCTAAAAAAGGCACTATGGGGGTGACAAGAGCCTTTGCCAATATCCGGAAGCCCAGGTGTGACAGGTGCAAGCCGTCCCTTGCGAAGCAGCGTTGCTTGTCCAGCATGTCATCCCAGGCAGACAGACATTGGATCCCCTTTGAATGACACCAGAGTTTAAGCCAATTATTAAAGCTGATCATCTTATCTCTGTATTGTGGCATCATTCTTGGTGAAGGTAGGATACTGCTCAAGGTCAGGGTCATACCTGCCTGGGCTACATAATCAGAGAGCTCCTCAATGTCTCTTTTCATGTAGTCCAAGGAGGTACATCTCAGGTCGTTTACACCAGCGTGGACAATGACTGAGTCGTACTTGTACCTGCTGTTGAGAGAACTGAGTGCATGCGTTATGTGGCGGATTCTAGTGCCCGACAGGCAGCATACTGTGACCTTCTCCTTACTCAGTCTGGTGAGCAGGACGTCAGTGTGTCTGACTATGGAGTCACCAATGACGAGTGTGTCTGGCATTGTGTTTGGCCTTAAGGGCTGTGACTGTTTGGCACACTGACTGTGTGGTCTATGTGTTGCATGTGTTGTGTCTTGAGGTGGTAGTTGTTTGGGTGTCTGCTTTGGTAGCCTCTGCTGTTTTGGTAGATTTTTGATCAGAGCCTCCGAGTATGTCTTTGTGTGTTTATGTGTATGATTTGAAGTTGTGATAGTGCTATGTGAGACTGGGTATTATATTATATTATTGACTTATAAACTCCAATGCATAACCATAGAAGGCATAAGTTCTGACTCTCTTTCGATCCATCTTGGAGTTCTACAAGGCTTGTTTCTTGAATCAACGGTATTCAATATTGTATTTACCTCCATTCCTAAACTTAAGACTTGTTAGATAAATAAATACTCAGACAACAGTAAGATTAGGCTCATTGTACAAAATTAATCGGATACTGAACATTTAAATTTGCATGTGTGAATCAGTGATTGGGCACACAACATAGGTATGCATTTTAGTTATGACAAATTTAATATAATGTAGTTTGTAAAGGCAGCAATTCATTCATTTTTGTAGGTAAAAGAACAAAAAGAGGCACACCACGACAATCGAAGCTGACCCTTTATTCCACAAGTAAGCGCTTTCACGTCACCAAGGACGTTTCATCAGACTTTCAACAACACAATGTTACAAACTCCTTAAATAGTAATTCAAAAACTATCAGGCCAATGAAATTGCACATAAAAGCAAGTAGTTCATTAATATTTAAAGATACATACCAAATATATATATATATATATATATATATATATATATATATATATATATATATATATATACACATATATAAAAAAACACATATTAAGTTAAATTATGATCACACACACTTATTACCATTTCATATAAACAACATATATACCTCCACTTCTAAACTTCATAATCATGGGGCTTTATCATAAATAAGTTTATTTAAACCTTTTAAAATTTGTTAAAAATATTTCTAAAAAAGTTTTAATTAATTTTGTTGAGAAATATGTCTTACATACAGTACCTAATAATCTAAACCTTAACACAAACCAGATAGTTCATCATTATACTAATGAGACAAAGGGCAATCTGCTAAAATGGTTTTAATGAGATCCTGTCATTCAGACCATGACCCTTGTCCACTTGTAACTTGATTATCCATCTACATTCCTGTTTTTCTGTATGAGTCTTAATATTACCTAATCTCACTGTTCTGGATACTATTTCCAATACCAGAAATGTGAATCTATGACTTGTGCCATATTGGACCACATGTCTTGCTAAAGCATTTCTCTCATCTAGTTTATTAATGGCATATATATGTTCCCTGGTTCTCTCTCTCAGTGTTCTATTTGTTTTACCCACATAGAAGCATGGTCAAGTCTGGAAAATTGCTAAATACACTAAATTTCTTGATTTGCAATCTGTATAGTGATTAAAAGTGTATGTTTGTGTTGTGTCAGGGTGGATAAAAACATTAGAATTAGCTATATAAGGACACTGATTACAACCACGACATGAGAAAGTACCCTTTCTCACTGAGTTCAACTTCTTCTGTTGGTTACAGGTTTCATAACAGAGTAATAAGGGACTTTGTATTTTTGTAACACATCTTCGGTCTTCCGCCCACAATTTGTTTTATCTTATCATCTAATAATAGAATATTCCAATTCTTATTGATGACTTCTAAAACTTTTTTGTTACTGTTGGTATAAGGGATCACAACTCTGTGTGTCTACTCGGTAGCTCCCTTAGCCAGTGGGACACGTGTCACCCTATTCCTTCTTACATAAGGTTGACCTGTCCCTGTCCTATCCAAATATTGCATAATCTCTAAATCCTGCAAACGGTAACCCCTTTCCACAAACTCTTCTCTCATCTCTTGAAGTGTCACCTGTAAATTACTATCATTACTAGTAAATCTGGAATGTCTTAGTGTCTGACTTTTAACAATATTCTTATATATATGTGGAGGATGCATACTATTCCGATGTAGTAAGGTATTCCTCCTACACTCCTTCTTAAACACCTTGGTATGTATGGTGTTACCTTCTGTCTGTAAATCAACATCCAAAAATTCTATCTGATGCCTAGACCACTTCACCTTAAAAGATAGGAACTGTGTTGTCCCATTAATATATGAAATGAAGTCTGACAAGGCATCAACATCGCCTCTCCAAATTAAAAACACATCATCCACAAAACGTTATAGTAGACAATATTACTAGTATAATGTATATTAGTGAGAATATAGGTACTCTCCCAATATGCCATTACTGCATTGGAGTAGGAATTAGAGCAGGGTGTCCCCATTGCTACGCCATTCACCTGTAAAAAATATGTGTTATCAAACAGAAACACATCATTATTCAGAATTAAATCCATTAACATGGTATATTTTATCACTTCATCTCTTGATACATCTTTCACAATCAAAAACAATCTCAGATAGTCAACCCCTACATCATTAGGAATGCTGGCAAAGAGTGACGTAACATCTAAAGTCACCATATAGTCAAAAGTGGTAACTTCACAATTAGATAATGTCTCCAAGATTTGTTGCGTATCTCTCAAAACAGAATCTGTAGTTTCTACTAAACAAAACCCTTAGTACCTACATTTAGAGGTCTACCCAAAATCCACAAAACTATGAATACCCCCCCCCCTTTAAGACCCATAGTGTCTGGCAAAGGCTGGCTAACTGAGCCTATATCCATATATATGGAGGAAAAAGCTAAGACCTTTAGTAGAAACTACTGAAATATATAAACACATTGCCCTCACCATTAAAAAAAGTAAATATTAAACTTGGATATCTATACAGGTCCAGAGCATTTATCACTTCATTAGCTAGACAAGCACTTGCCAGAACACACCTGCTCTCCACACTACTATATGCGTCACCCATTTTTTGAAATCTGAAGAAGACTAATCTAGCTAAACTTGAAACATGCTACCACAAAATCGTTCATTTTGCTGGCGGCCTACATAATAGAATCCACCACTGTACTGCCCTGAATCAATTACACTGGCTTGAACTTCCAAACTTGCTAACACTTAACTAACTAGCTATTGTCCACAGCATCCTATACCAACCTAATGCCTTCCCTGCTCTAATAGATCTAGTACATCCTTACAACACTACTTGCTCCTTCCACTCATCTAATAAACTGCTATTACAATTTATGAAAATCAATAATTGGAACCTGTGTTCTGAGAGACAGCCTTACAAGACTATCTGCAAATATACAGAGCTGAGTATAGTTTTCTTTATTATAGAGTTTGTTGCTTAGATATCTGTTGTCTCACTGTTCTGAGAGTCTGATCTGCAAATATACAGAGCTGAGTATATTTTTTTGGTTTTATAGTTTATACTATTAGTGGTTGCTCAAATCTCTGCTGAAACTGTCTTCCCACCCCCACCCCCATTTTCTGCCTTGTCTTCAGCTGATATAACTGTTTTTATAGCTTGTGTGTTACCTAACTCAAGGTTCCCTTAATTTGACCTGTTAATAACAGCCTGCATTTAAATTGGAACCTGTGTTCTGAGAGACAGCCTTACAAGATTATCTGCAAATATACAGAGCTGAGTATATTTATTTATTTATTTATTTATTTAAATTTGTTGACCGGGAGTGTCCGACTGGACGTAGGTCCATTTTCAGTGGAGGCCCGGGGAGAAAAGCTCCACAGTAAAATAAACAGACAGTAGTTACATTGGATTACATAGCGCTTAACAATTTAACATAGCAGTTACTTACAACATATTTACAGATGAAGAACATAGTACATCAGTAGACAACTAGAATCTTTATCTGTGAAGTACATAACAGACATTAACAAATGTTACAATGAGAAGTTCCTGTTGTATAATAAGTACTAGGCTTATGAGCATCTGAGCTTGCTATAATCAAGGTAGTTAGTGGAGTGGAAAGAAAGGTAGTGGTTGGATGGGGTGGATGATATTAGAGTGGGAGTTGCAAGGGCATAGCCAGCATGTTTTTAGATGCGCTTTTAGTAAAGTTTTGAAGTTGGTGCATGATAGTACAGAGGTAATTGTGGGTGGGAGTGAGTTCCATAATTTGGCTATGGCGCAAGAGAATAGTGCTTCACCAGCAGAGTTATTGGCTTTAGTGATCTGCAAGTGATTTTTGTTGCTGGATCTTAGTGGTCTGGTGGTGCGATAGGGTTGGAGTAGATTCTGGAGGGATGGGACATTTAGTGGATGGTTTACTAGTTTGTGGGCGAGTGAGAGTTGATACCACTGAAGGAGGTGAGGGAGTTCAAGCCAGCCCAGTTCAGCAAGTGAGAGACAGTGGTGACTACGGTAGGATGCCCCTGTGGCGAATTTGGCGATTTTGTTGCAGCAGGTCTCTAGCTTGTTTAGATCACATTGCCTTAGGTTGGTATATATTGGATATGCATAAAGTAGGGTGGAGATAAGGTGGGAATTTGCTATTGAAATTTTTGCTGCTTTGGTGAGAAATTGCTTATTTCTGTATAACGCTCCTAGTTTTTTGTGGACTTTTTTTATGGTCATGGATAGGTGAATGTCAAATTTTAGTTTATTATCTATTTCCACTCCTAGCAATTTGGTGTGTTCAATTGGGTATATAGTGGTGTTGTCTTTTGCTGTGATGTTAAAGTGAGAGTTGTTTTGAGTATGTTTGGTGGGTTGGAAGATGAGTAGTTTAGTTTTGTTTGGGTTGAGTATTAATTGGGCATTGGATAACCATGTTTCAACAGAGGAAAAGGCTTCCTGTGTGACTTTTTGCATTTTGGGTAGGGACTGGGCTGAGCAGATGATGGTCGAGTCATCTGCATATTGTATGAGTGTGCCATGTTTGGTGGCAGAGGCTAGATTATTGGTGTAAACATAGAAGAGTAGGGGTCCAAGGATGGATCCTTGGGGAACCCCTATGGAGACAGGTAGTTGGGGAGATATGTCATTCTGCCATACAACGGATTGTTGGCGGTCAGACAGGTAACTCTGAAACCAGTTGGTGACTGATTGTGAGAAGGATAGGTTATTGAGGACAGAGATAAGTTGTTTGTGTGGGACCATGTCAAATGCTTAAGATAAGTCTAGGAAAGTAGCAGAGGAGAGATAGCCATTGTTTTTATGCTGAAGGATAGTGTTAGTAAAGGAGAGTAAGGCAGTGGTGGGGATATGGTTTGGTCGGAAACCATGCTGAGTACTGGAAAGGAGGTTGTTAGTAAGGAGGTAGTCTGAGACCTGAGAGTGTATGCATCTCTCTAGTATTTTGGAGAGTGGAGTGAGAATAGCTATGGGGCGATAATCGGTTAGTTCTGTGGAGGGTCCGCCTTTGTGGAGGGGAATTATATGTGATACTTTCCACAGCGTGGCAACGTAACTTTCTGACAGAGATCGGTTAATCAAGATGGATACTGTGAGGCCACAGCATCAGCTGCGATTTGTAGGTATTCACTTGGGAGGTTGTCTGCTGCTAATTTGGTGGGTTTAAGTTTAGTTAAGAGATTTTTTATGTTGGAGGTAGGTACAGGAGAAAAGAGAAGGCAGTGGGGAGATTACTAGTTGAAGGTGTGGGTTGGAGGGGGGGTTGTGTTGTTTAGCTAGTGATAGTATGGTTTGGGTGAAGTGTGTGTTGAATGAGGTAGCAATATTTTCTGAGGAGTGAGGGATGTTAGGAGGAGGGGTACTGACTTTACCTGGGTGGAGGATGGAGTTTATGGAGGACCAGAATTGTTTGGGGCTGTGTTGTGAGGAGTCTAGGGCAGACTGGTAGTATTTGAATTTGTCCTGTTTTATTAGCTTTTTGACTCTATTGCGTAGTTCTAGGAATTTCTGTCTAGCTGAGGGTTTGAGTATAGTTTTCTTTATGATAGAGTTTGTTGCTTAGCTATCTGTTGTCTCACTGTTCTGAGAGTCTGATCTGCAAATATACAGAGCTGAGTATATTTTTTTGGTTTTATAGTTTATACTATTAGTGGTTGCTCAAATCTCTGCTGAAACTGTCTTCCCACCCCCCACCCCCATTTTCTGCCTTATCTTCAGCTGATATAACTGGTTTTTATAGCTTGTGTGTTACCTAACTCAAGGTTCCAATTTGACCTGTTAATAACAGCCTGCATTTAAATTGAAACCTGTGTTCTGAGAGACAGCCTTACAAGACTATCTGCAAATATACAGAGCTGAGTATAGCTTTCTTTATTATAGAGTTTATTGCTTAGATATCTGTTGTCTCACTATTCTGAGAGTCTGATCTGTAAATATACAGAGCTGAGTATATTTTTTTGGTTTTATAGTTTATACTATTAGTGGTTGCTCAAATCTCTGCTGAAACTGTCCCCCCTCCCTGTTATTGGTTTGTAGTTTAAATTTGGTGGCTTTTACAGTGCCCGCCCCACTGTAGATTTGATCTAGGACACTCCCCCAGTCCCATCTCTTTACCGCATTCTACCTAATAAACCCTTTCTGCACTTACTTTTAGTCCTTTTTAATTTAATTGTATTTTTCAAACTGTGCGTGGTCTAATATTGCTACATACTCAAGTGTGCTAGCTTGCACTGCATGTGAATTGTTTTTACTACTGTTTTTGCTACTTTTCTGTAAAAAAAAAAAAAAAAAAAAACTGTAAGCCTGTTTCCTACTTTTCCCGTAACTAGTGTTCCAGATACAGATTTGCTGTATCCAGGACTGTTTGTAAGCTTCTGAGCCCCCCAAGCCTTTCTGTGTTGGAGGGAAGCCTTCTAGCTTATCAGTGGGAGTGGTAAGCATTAGGTAACCTGCCTACCACATAAGGAGTGGTTCTGGCCCAGAATTTGTAATTATTGGCCATTTGGGCAATCTTTTATCTCTCTTAACTTTCTGATTTGAAAGCCTGCATTTGCACTTGTTTCTGTCCTGTAACTCGTCTAGTGCAGATACAGATTCTTAGTTTTAGCACTTAAATTTGCTTATTCATACTCAGCACTTGTTCAGAACTTGTAAGCACTAAATAAGCTACTAATTACTATAGCACTCAATCTTCCTCATTACCTAAAGGAAAACAGTTTTTGTACTTACTTTTCTCACTGGCGTTGAGAAAAACAGCTGTTGTACTCACTTTCCTCACTTATCTAGAGGAAAATACTTTTTTATTCAGGCATGTCCAAGGGTCAGCTCCCAGTGTTCTTCCTTGTCTATCTGATGAATCTGGACATCTTGAGGCAATGTAGAAATTGCCTCATGTACACAGACAACCCTCTCCTCCTACCACCCAACACTACAACCTGTTAGAGATGCACTTATCTAGCCAAACTGGAGGTAAAGCTCTCACCAACCAAGACTGAACCTGACAGTCATGAGGATAAGGTAAACATTTGCACCACACTACACTCATCAGATAGTCTCACTACGTCTACATCACCAAAATCCACACATAGAAACTCAAAAACATTTGCGGAGGCTCTCATTAATAATCTGCCTAAGCAATAGAGACCTCCAAAGCAGAAACACAAGCAACCTCCATCCCCCAACACAACCCAAATGACACATAGCCCACAGATTCAGTGTGCCACTCAAACACAGCCAATAAGGCAAAACAACATACCCAACACACTAGTCATAGGTGACTCTATAGTCAGGCACACTGATGTTCCACTCACCTGGCTAAACAAGGAGAAGGTTACTGTCAACTGCCTGTCGGGTGCCAGGATCCGCCACATAACCCATGCACTCAGGTCACTCCACAATAAGTACAAATATGACTCTGTCATTGTCCATGTTGGTGTGAATGACCTGAGACATACCTCCATGGACTACATGAAAAGAGACATGGAAGAGCTCTGCAATCTTGTAGCCCAGGCAGGTATGACCCTAGCCCTGAGTATCATTCTGCCATTGCCCAGAATGATACCGCAGTACAAGGACAAAATGATTGATTTCAACAATTGGCTAAGCTTCTGGTGTCATTCAAAGGGGATCCAGTATCTGTCTACTTGGGATGACATGTTTGACAGACCACAATGCTTTGCCACAGATGGCCTGCACCTGTCGCCCCTAGGATTCTGGATACTGGCTAAGGCTCTTGCTGCACCTATAGTGCCTTTTTTAGGCAGGGTTCAAGTAACAAATTCACCACCATAACAGGAACAGGTAAGCAAAAACTGAGGGTAATGCTACTCAATGCTAGAAGTCTAAATTTCAAAATGCACTCAAATGGAGAACATCGATATCTGTGCAGTGACTGAGACCTGGTTCAAGGCTCCAGAGAGCACCCCTGCGCTACCAGGCTATAACTCATACCACACTTTTCAGCCATCTAACCTGGACCGAAACACCAAAGGTGGGGGTGTGTCCATATTCATTAAGGATATCCACACCACCAGGCTAGTTGCTCAGCATAATGCATCCGAGGTTATCCAAGTGCAACTAACTCTTGGCAAAACTGCAATCCAAATTGTAGCTTGCTACAGATCCCCCACCATGCCCCAGGATTCTCACTCCTCTTTTCTTGATGTACTGGAAAATATTAGGGTTCAACTAAACACCCTAATAATGGGCGACTTCAACTACCCCACCATTAACTGGGAAAACTACTCATATACTAACTCCTTAGTGCAATGCTTTCTGGAATTCATAAACTCCAATGCCCTAGATCAACTTATCCTCACCCCCACCAGGGGCAACAATATCCTAGACCTAGTCATTACCAACATGAGTGACTGGTGTTCCACACCTGAAGTCAACTCCTCGTTGGTCCGATGCAACCATGAGCTAATCACCCTCAATATCCACATCCCACCCCATCCCCCATTAAGGAAACCACAGTAAGAAATTTCTCCAAAGCCAACTTCATGCTTCTTAAGACAGAAGTAGGGAACTTCAAGACACCCATGCAGACGGACAATACAGTTACAACTGCAGAGTCCTACACAAATGCGCTCTATAAGCACCTACATGAGTGCATGGACCGTGCTATCCCAAACAGAACCAAGACGCTATCCTCCAAAAAAAGGAAGCCAATCTGGTGGTCCCCTGCCATAAAAACTGTACAACAGAAGGAAGAAACTGTTGCAAAAGAGAGTAAAATCCCATGAGTGAAGGAGCTCCCTGGTCACCCTCAGTAAGAAGCTGAGGTCCCTTATAAGATCCTCCAAAGCTAGCTATGAAAATAAAATTTCCACTAATTCCAAGGACAACCACAAAGCATTCTATAGCTATGTCAAGAATCTCAATGGCAACACCCAGATCTGCTCTGAGTTACAGCACAAAGGCATGAAAATTACAGAACCAACTGATATTGCCAACATCCTGGCAGATAGGTTCAGTGCTAACTTTACCCCCCCCCTCACCCCCTAAAGGGCCCATATCTATACAGGAAGAATGCAGATTCCCTGTAATCACAACTATGCAGGTGAAAGCTGCACTCTCTAAAGCCAAAAACACAGCATCCACGGGACCGGACAACATCCCAGGCTGCGTTTTACACAAACTTCAGAATGAACTGGCTCCCCACTTAAGCACCATGTTCAGTAATAGCCTCGCACCAGGCTTTGTGCCCACTGAATGGCACACAGAAACAGTTATCCCACTCCACAAAAGGGGGAGCCACCACTGATCCTGGGAACTATAGACCTATTAGCCTGACAAGCCTGGTCTGCAAAGCCATGGAACGTATCATCATGGAACTCATAAACAAAGACATTGGTAACCTCCAAACTCTGGATCCCACCCAGTTCTGGTTTGTGAAAGGCAGATAATGCTTCCTGAACCTGATCGACTTCTTTGAGGCAGTCACCAAAGCCGTAGATGAGGGTAAAGTGGTTCACACAGCCTATCTTGACCTCGCCAAGACTTTCAACACCATCCCCCATTCTGGAATTATAGCTAAACTCAATAAACTAGGCATAAATCCCTACATCACAAGATGGGTTGCCAACTGGCTCACTGACAGAACCCACACTGTAAAAGTTGCAGACTCCAAATCTGACCTCAAACCAGTGACAAGTGGAGTACCACAGGGTTCCATCCTGGGACCGCTCCTGTTTGGAACCTACTTCTCTGAAGTACAGGCTAACACAGAAGGCCTCTGGCTAATGAAGTTCGCAGATGACTGCAAACTAGCAGCCATAGTCAAGTCCCCAAATGATGTGAACATCCTACAGAAGGGCCTCTCTGAGACAGATGCCTGGTGTCAGAGCCATGGCCTCAAGCTTAATGCCAAAAAGTGCAGTGTCATCCCCTTTGGTAAAAACACTGTACCAATGAACTACCACATAGGCAGCAATCTACTTAACACCAAATGCGTGATAAGAGACCTTGGGACCCAGGTGGACAGTAGTCTCTCCTTTGATAGTCACATTGCCACAGTAGTCAGGTAGTCTTTCCACGTGGCACACCTCATCATACAAGGGTTCTCGTCCAGGAAAAAATAGGTCATCGTTACCCTCTACTCATCACTCATTAGACCCATTACAGAGTACAACGCCCCTTTTGGAATGTATCTCACAAGACATCTGCAGCAGCTTGAAAGGCCACAGAAGTACCTCACAAAGAGGATTACTGGACTCAAACAAATGCCCTACACTGACCGCCTCAAAAAACTCCAGCTTTACTCCATAGCATATTGCCTACTCAGAGGTGATCTCTGCCTAACATATAAAGCTATGTCAAACCCAGAGCTGATGGACATGCTACACCTAAAGAAATCCCAATCCCTCTGAGCTACACGCTCTAGGGACTTAAACCTTGTCACCACAATAAACAGGACATGCTAGAGGGATAGATTCCTATCTCGGAGACTTCCCATACTCTGGAACAGGCTACCCATGTATGTCAAGCAAAGTTCTTCATTAGCACTCTTCAAGAAAAATCTTGATGAGTGGATAGGAAATAGGAAATACACCCCGGGGATCACTTCTGTGTCTCTGCTCATCAGTGGCACAGGAAAATAACTTTCTTGGGTGGCGTAAGCCATGGAACCTTGTTGGCTGGGCTTGCACAGGCCCTTGGGCCAATAGCCTAGTACCTACCTATGAACATATGAACCTATAACTCTTTTTTTGAATCCTTATTTTCATGTCAAGTAGCAAAAATGTGGGACTGCACTCCTCAAGTCATTCTTAATACCCCTTCCACCTTTAAATTCAAACTCCTTCTTAAAGAGCATCCAGCTAGCAGCTGGCTCTGTTCCTATATTACCTCTGGATAATTTTTGTCTCCATTTTACTCTCTTCTGCTATATCTTACCTTTACTTTGTCCAAACTAGCTTCCTGTATGTATAAATATATGTACACTGATTTATATATATATATATATATATATATATATATATATATATAAAACATGGTTTGATTTCATTATTGTACATTTATTTTTATTACTTTTCTGTTTAAGTTTATCATTTTATTTGCTCCTTCTGTTTAACTGTTTATCTTTTGGGGGCTTTTCCCCTCAGTCTCTGCTGAAAAGTGGCCACTGGCCCAGTCAGACAAACCTGACAAACAAATGTAAAATAAAATAAATAAAATAAAATAAATATGATACTTAATGTTAGAACTACATGAATATTTTGAAGAACTTTAAAACTTTCATACAAGAAGAAAGTATATATATCAATCAGTTCAATGGTATTGGGTAAAATGGCATGTCTAGCAAGTGTGTATATGATACCACTAGAATGTGAAAAAGAATTATTGAATGTGTAATTCACATTCATATGGGGATCTAGGTTAAATCCTATTAAAAATGAAGTTTGCATGTTAATAAAAAGGATTTAGTAAACCCAATTGTATATACAGCTTCATTAAATGTATATAATGTATTAATAGGAATACAACACAAAGAAAGTTTCTTAATAAAGATTATTGAGGAAAAATATAAATCAGTATGGGAGAAACTTAAAGGTTTAAAAAGAAGTAAAGGAATCGCTGGCATGGAAATGAAATTATATCAAGAAAGAATGGAAGATTGGTTTAAGAAGTATAGATAAGAATAAAAAGCATGGTATGATAATATAATGGAAAAATGTTACTGTGTATATCCATGGAAACAGTTAGAAGATAAAAAAGTGAAAGTGGTAAAAGCAAGAATGAAAACATGCAAAACAATATATAGAATGTACAGACTTTTTTGGAGGTTATCTATAAATACATTACTGGTAAAAGTGAATATGCTATATAAATCAATAAAAGATAGAATATGTATATATTGTGGGAAATTGGAGACTACCGATAATGAAACAAAAACCGGCACAGAGAGAAACAACTGACACCAAGAACACTCACTGTATGCTGGAAAAACAAGGAAGTTACTCGAGTGATGAAACACAATGTATTCCACGATGTGATAAAAACTCCACAGCATTAGCAGCATGTACAAGTAAAACATATATATTCCACAGTAACACAATATCCACAGTCAAGCACTTTCGTCCATCCGGACTTCTTCAGAACTTGCCACATCGCCACTGTAGCCAACCTGATATGTCACAGAATGACACTTCTTTACTGTTAAATTTGTCTTCAGTTCTCTGTGTTTTTCATATTATGTCATTGCTTTTTTTTCTTGAATTCCTATGTAGATCCATATGGATCAGGGATCAGTGTTCTACTCTGGTTAAAACCTTAGTAGGCCCTGATTTTGCCACTGATGAGAATCAAAAAGTAAAGGACATTTACTTTTTGATTCTCATCAGTAGCAACATCAGGGCCTACTAAGGTTTTAACCAGAGTAGAACACTGATCCCTGATCCATATGGATCTACTTAGGAATTCAAGAAGAAAAGCAATGACATAATATGAAAAACACAGAGAACTGAAGACAAATTTAACAGTAAAGAAGTGTTATTCTGTGACATATCAGACTAGCGATCATGTTTTTTTGAAATGTGATAGAGTGAATTTATTATGGAATGAAATATGCGACAAAGACTGTTTAAAAGTGCTGAAAATGTTAATTATATATATATGGATATAATAGAATATGGATGTTATGAAAACATGAAACAAAAATACATAGATAAATTAGACGATAAATTGTCTTGTATAATATGGATTATATGGCATGAAAGAATGAGTAAGATAAAATATAATGCAAAATGGATATTATCAAAAATTTTGAAAAAAAAGTACGATTTTGGTTATGGAAGAAAGAGCGGGGGCAGTTAAAAGTCTAAACAAAATGAATCACTGTTGAAAATGTAAGATTCACTTGTAAACATTTGTAAATAATTACCTTGTATATAGAATGCATATATTGAATTATGTGATTTTAATAAAGAACACCTGCTCTTTTAATGAATGTTGTGAGATCTTTTACATCCACCTGAGTAACTACCAACTCAGAAAGATTAGTTCTTGGTTTAATGTCTCAACCCAATTATGTTTTACTCTGATGTGCAGCTCTGCAGTTTTCAGTATTTGACAATTAATCTAGCTACCTGGTTTGGAAATAGAACACACATCCTGCTGTTGTATATGAGGGATGGGGAAGGAGGAGGCAGTGGCTTTGTGTATAGTTTAAGTCAGGTAGTGGTGCTTTGGACATTAATGGGTTAATTGGCTTGGGGAGATAAGGGAAGTGAGGTAGGTTTGGGGAGGGGCTTAGATTTTATATTATTGTAGCGGAGAAAGTGGTTTCACATTTAGGCATGAGTTAGTGACTCTCCCTCCTCCCGTTTTTTTTTTTACTGATATTTGAGGGGGGAGTTATTGGGTGGAGAAGAGGGACAGGATTGTCCTCTTCCGTTCTCCCTGCTGGTGGTAATGACATTGAGTTTGGGGATCAAGTGAGTTGCTGGATGCTGCTTGATAATAAGTGAGCTTATTTGGATGTTGCTTATTTGAAAGCATGAGCAGATACACTGCCTGTTTAAGATTTTGGACAGGGTGAGTAGGTACACTGCCCTGATGGATGATTTGGACAGGGTGAGTGGGTACACTGCCATGATGGATGACTCAGACAGGGTGAGTGGGTACGCTGCCTTGAGGTTGTTTGTGAAGATTTCAGTTATTTGTTAATGTTATGTGAATAAAGTTAATAATTTGGCTGTATTAATAAAGGTCATGAACTCTGTTTTGGTGCTGGTGTGAGTTATTTGAAAGGGGGCTGGGATAAACATGTTGAATCTAATACTGATCATACTTTTTATTTATAGTTGTGCAGTTAACTTATAAGAATATTAGAGGTGGTTATGCTATTAATAAAATGGAGAATAATGAATTAAAGTGGATCATCAGCTTGCAGGCTGATAGAGGCTTTGGCTTGAATGATAACATTCCACTCAAACCATATTTACTATCACGTAATCGTTAATTGATTTGATTATAAATTGAAGTAGCTGGATATTTCTGTGTTACTTGGTCTGAAGAAATGTATACATGAACGTGCTCACCTTTTTATTTAATTTTATTTTATTAAATTAAACAGTTTTATCAGCTGTTCTGCTCATTCATTTCTTTTCTTTGATTTGCTTTGTGCTGAATGAACTTAAAATTGCGGTGGGCACCTATTTTATTCTTATTCTACTTAACTTAAGAACACATTTAAGCAAACTAGTAAACAGCTTAAGGGAACCATTAAGAAGTTTAAAGCTGAATATGGACTTAAAAATAGCCACTAAATCCAAAACTAATTACAATTATTTCATCTATGTCAGGAAGTTAAAGAATTAACATAGGTCATTGCATGGAGTTAGTCTACCATAATACTACCCTCTCTGATCCAAAGGAAATAACTAATATTGTAGCTGAAGACTTTACTAAAATTTTACTCTAGCCATAGTTATAGCCATTCCATATTATGCACAGTGCCAACCATCCCTTTAAACATTGTGGAAAAAATCCTCTCAGTCTTCTCAAAAAGCTAACAATAAACATCAGAGTTTCAATCACAGGAGAAATAAAAATAATACAGTTGGACTGATTCAAAAAGATGCAGAAAAACAATACTTAACTAAGCCCACTGTATTTCCTGGCTGTCAAAAGAATAACTGTTCTCTAGCTAACTTAATTAATACAGCAAGGCAAGTTTAGATGCTGAGATACTTCTATTAGGCAAGGTGATGGAACTACTAACAGTCTGAAGTGAACTCAATTGACATAGATCTTTTATATCAGGTTCCAAAGAAAACAAAACAAACTGCTGTGAGAGTTCCATCCTGTCAGTGTTGGTTATAGAATGATATCACATTTGATCACCTGACTCTGGTACCATATACAGTCAGAGCTTTGCTAAGATATATTGCAGTATCTGAAAGCTATAGAACAATTTCAAAAACTTCTAATCTTCCCTTCTAGAATTCTTTGTTTAAACATAACATTTAATAAGTTATAATAAGACTGTTGATACATTTTTAACACAAGAATCTGTACAAGTCAGCATGGCAGGTAAATGACACAAAATAATTTAAATAACTCTAGCCAGCCACATTGGCACATGTCACACACACACTATCCCACCATCCCTGGCATGGATGGCAACACCCCAAACAACTGTCTTATTTTTATTTCTCCTGTGATTGAAACTCTAAGAATACCTCATTCATGGACCTTGATAACGTACAAGGTTGTCTGATTATCAGTATCAAATATAGACAACATGAACCCCTGCTTACTCCCTTTAATCTAAGTCTCTCTCTCTTCTGTGGTTATATTCCTGAAACCTGGAAAACACACATTTTTTCATTGTATTGCCATTGCACAAGGCTGTCTGACCCATAGGCCTAGCAATTATAGATTCATTGGTATTATTTGCTTCATTTATAAAATCATGGAATGTAATATCTCAGACCACATAAATCTGGACATTGAAATTCTTTTAATCCTGGATCCTCATTAGTTCAACTTTGTTAAAGGAATGTCATGCCTCTTTAACCTAGTCTATATTAGATGAACGAATGCTTAAAATGTCAAGTACGGCATGCTCGACAGCTTTTAAGTGAACATTCATCTAATCAAAACCCCAGAATATCGAAACAAGGAGTTTCGAAAAGTTATAGTTGGCCAGCCATCAGGAAGCCAATGGGTGATGGCTACAATGTACTGTACACCATTACAACCTCCCAAAAAAACAAAAAAAACAAAAACAAATTGACAAACAAAATAAAGTGGGGACCTTCACCCCCACACCCCCAACATGAGGGCCTGTGCCCCCACACCCCCCTTACTTAAATATACCAACTCCAAGATCACACCACAGTGGAGGACTGTCATAACATTACACAGGGTGAATGTCGAGACCACACCACAGTGGAAGACTGTAATAATGGTGAGACAGGGTGAACGTTCTGATGTCAGCCATTGGCTTGCTCACAGCTGGCCAACTGTAACTTTTTAAAACTCCTTGTTTTGACATTATCGGGTTTTGCTTAGATGAACGTTCACTTAAAAGCTGTCAAGCATGTCATACTCGACATTTTAAGCTTTCATTCATCTAATAGAGAACCTCTTTAATCTTGTCAATTTCTTTGAAAAAAAAGTCACAAAAGATGTGGATAGTGGTACTGTAGTATATAAAACATATCTGGACCTGGCCAAAGCCTATGACACTATTCCCCCATGTAGCAATTACTGACAGACTTGTAAATCTTGATATAAATCAATTTGCTGTGCAGCGCATAACTAACTTGTTAATGAATGTACCCATGTGGTTAGAGTCACAGATGCAACTTCTGAAAACAAAAAAAGTTGCTATTGGTGCATCACAGACTCATTGCTGGGCCTGCTCCAATTCTACATCTATTTGTCAAACCTTCAAGCCAACAGTTCTGGCCTATGTTTAAGCAAGTCTGTAGGCAGCTGGAAATCTGGTGTTTTTATTTGATCTTCCACTAATTTACACTTGTGCCAGTATGTGTTGACCATGTTTACAAATCTGCACAAAGGCAACAGTTTCAAATTAAATCTAAAAAAAAAAATGTAGTTAATTTTGGCAAATATAGTTGCCACACCCCTCAAATCTAATACTGTTGTAGTGAATCCTGGCACTGCAAATGGTATTTCCTTATCTTACAAGAATTATATTTTCACAGAAGTTAGAAAGCTAAGAAAGCATTTAATCTTTCTTAAATAATTTTCAAAGGCATCTTCTCTAGATACAAAGAAGTCTTAATTCCCTTTTAGTCATATCTCATCAGGGCCATTATTGAATATAATGCTCCATTTGGAATGTATTTATCTAAACGGGATCACTACATAATCTCGAAAGTTTGTAGTTTAGGTTTGTGTGTTTGTGTTCTGGGGGACGGTGTGTGTATGTGTATGTGTGTGGTGTATGTTGAGTGTAGTTTTCGGTAGTTTGAATTTCGCGATTTTGATGTTTCGGTATTTTAGTGTTTCTGGTATTTGGTCTCAGGATTTTGGGCATCGGTATTTTGGGTTTTCAGGATTTAGTAGTGGTTCCATCTAAACATATAATTCAACTTGAGAGAAGAGAAATGCTTAAATAAAAAGATAAGTGGCTTCAAAAATCTTAGTTTTCACAAAAGAGTAGTGTTCCACTTTTTGTATTTGTTTTCTCATCAACTCTTCAGTGGGGATCTTTGTCTAAGTTTTTGGGCCATGAAAAATCTGACCCTCTGTGATGCATTCCTTCACATGACACACGACTGCTCAAATACATGGTTAAAGGAATTGAGCCTTCATCAACAGATAAATAATACACGTAGGCATGATAGATTTATGTTTTAGCCTATGTCCCCATCTCTGTAACAGTCTTACATTACATGTTAAGGAAAGCAGCAACCTTGTCATCTTCAAGGAAAACCTAGATAACCTGATGGGCAGCTGCAAATTCTCCCCAGGTCTGTATTGCATTGCCCCCATTGAGGACTAAGGGAACTTCTCAATATGGCTTATTGACTAGCATTGTAGTGGTCTATCAACTGATTGCTTACTTACCTATGAACCTATGAACATATGCATGACAAAAAGATATGCAATTTACAAGTTTTGAAGGATAGTTCTGTAACATATCAGTTCATCTTTCACTACAGGACATGGCTTCTTATCATGTAGATAGCCACACCTTATGCAGTACAACATCTGCTTAACTGAATGCTTTTCATTTTAATGGCATACAGCCACATGGTTAAGGTATTTTTCACATTATATTGTCCTAAAACAAATTTATGCTGTCTGTATTTTAACATCATTTGCTTCATTTGATGTTTCACACATCTAGATCTTGCTTCATTTCAATAATCAATATTAATTTTGCTATTCTATGCATGTTAACCTTTAACATTTTTATGCCACGTCATTTTGTCTGTTGTCGGTGAATTATGCAGTTCTCCAATCTCACAATCTTTAGCTCTTATGTTTTAATTCAGTCATATCAGCATCAATATTCTCTTGAAGTCCTTTATTTCTAGTGAAAAAAAAAACTGTTGCATATCTGTGACAAGTTATTTACAGGAACACAATATTACTTAAATCTGTTCTTAATAACAATGAATGAAATCATCCAGTTGTTCTTTACAAAGATTAAATATATTAAATATCTTAATGACATTGTTCAAGGCAGCAGGAAGAAAACTGGTGACATATGCACCTTCTTACTGTTTTCCTGCAATGCCTGCTGCTGTATTGAAGAGATCAAACTTTTTTAAAACCATTTGTTGAGCTTTCTGACACATTGTTCAGTAGAAATGTTGTTCATTGATATAAGTGTAAGAATGAATACCTTGAAATGACAACTTTACTTTAAAAGAGATGGCAGCTGATGGTAATTTACAGAAACAATCCATTTTTTGGTGCTAAACTGAAAAGGTAAATATTTGTAAAACCAGCAAAAAAACAGAGGTAAGGCTCCGGGCTGTACAAACGTTTATTATAAAACACAGGACACAAGCGCTTTCACCAAATAGGCTTCTTCAGGTGTACTAACATAAGGTACTTGCATCTCTATTTATACTAAACATTCAATTACTTCAATTAAAATTTTTAAAGACATATTATACTTAAAATATAATATACAAAAAAACATAAAAACAGTGTAGTGTGTGTATGAAACAAATATATAAAAAACACATTTAAAAATACATTTCTAATATATACACAAGAATGATTCATTTACGTAAAGGTTTATTTTTCAGTGTGGGCCTTAAGGGAATATGCTCATTTAAGCCATGTCCCTTTGTTGCCCTTAACCTGATAATCCACCTAGCCTCTAAAGCTTCAGTTTGTGTCTTAATATCTCCTCCTCTTATGTTTTCAAATATCCTTCCTATAGCCCTGATTGAAAAAATATGTTGCATACTAGTATCCTTAATATGCCTGGCAAGGACATTAAATGAACTACCTTTCCTTATATGATACAAGTGTTCCCTAATCCTATCTCTAAAAAATCTATCAGTTTTGCCTATGTTGAACTTCCTACAAGTTCTATATGCGGCAAGATAAACTATATGTTGAGAGTCACATCTGGCATTAATAGTAAAAGTAAAGGTCTCACTGGTATCCGGATGCTGAAAATGTATATAAGTATCAATAGAACTACAGAAATTGCACTTGCCACAGGGTCTAGTACCTCTAATAGTACTTGATGTAAACTGTTCCTTAGGATAACATAACTGTCTACGTAATGATTTTTGATTCTTAAGAGTAAACTGTGGATATGCCTCTATGTATTTATTAATCTGCATATCAGAAGTTAAAATACTCCAATTTTTATTAATAATGTCAGTATAATACACAAATAAACAAATTCTAAGGGGTTGCGGATTCTGGGCATGTTTCATACTCTTCTTATCTGCCTTATGTTTAGAAAAATAAGGCATAGCTTTGCTCTGTCTCAGTTTCGTTACGGTTTGCATACCTTGATTAATCAGGTAGGGTTCATAACCTCTTTCATCAAGCTCATCTTTTGTCTTATTAAGATGTTTAGTAAAAATCATCAACATTAGCATTTAATCTGGAAGCCCCAAAAAATTGATTCTGTGCTACATTCTTAAAAATGAATTGTGGATGCATACTGTCTCTTCGTAATAAGTTATTAACATGACATTCCTTCCTAAATAACTTAACATTCAGACAACCAAATGAATCTTGTAGTACAGTGACATCCAGAAAATTCACCTCCCTATAACAGTAGTTTACAGCGAACTTCAAAAAACAAGTAGTGGTGTTAATATATTCTACAAAAGTTAAAAATACATCAATCGTGCTCCCCCAGACCAAGAAAAGGTCGTCCACAAATCTATGAAAGAATTTTATATTATCTTTAAACTCATTACTCTCCAGTATAACTTTTTCCCATATATTTGTTTCATACACACACTACACTGTTTTTATGTTTTTTTTGCATATTATATTTTAAGTATAATATGTCTTTAAAAATTTTAATTGAAGTAATTGAATGATTAGTATAAATAGAGATGCAAGTACCTTATGTTAGTACACCTGAAGAAGCCTATTTGGTGAAAGCGCTTGTGTCCTGTGTTTTATAATAAATGTTTGTACAGCCTGGAGCCTTACCTCTGTTTTTTTGCTGGTTTTACAAATTTTATCTTCGCTTTGAGGTACCTGGTCATTGTTGGATTCCTTTTGCTTATTGAAAAGGTAAATAGTTCATCTGAGAGAGAGTTCTCATTTTGTGTATCTTATCATTTGATTAATTGCTTATTTTATTATAATAACCCCTAGTTTTAAGATATAAACTGCTCTTCTCATTCTGTACTATTTTATTTTATTTCATAACTTGATTTGTTTTCTTTTTTTTTGCTTTTTTCACTCATTTTGTTATGTGACTAGCATTGTAGTACTCTATAGATTGATTACTTAATACTTACGAACATAGGCATGGCACAAATTTATCTTTTTTATTTCTTATGGTGGCTAGTTTTAGTTGTATTTCACTTGTGTCATTTACTTCTGTCAGTTACAATTTCAGTTAAGTCATTTATTTTTGTGTGTTACAACCTGTCCTTAGAGAGTAGCCCATATTGAGCCCCCTTGTCATGGCTAATATAATCTAATCCATGACTGCTACATGATCTCATTAAGGTACTATATAATGTTTGGGTTCATTCATTCAGCATTGCTTTAGACTTAAGTCTGCATTGGCAAAACACAAGCACTAGTGTTGTGTATATGTATTCCATTTACTAATGTGGTAGCAACTGTCCAAGTGGGAAGAATCACATGACATCCAACATGAGTGTTACCCATGTAAGTTACTGAACCTTAAAATAGTATCTTGTTTTATACTTTAAATACAGTGAAGAAAGTATAGAATAGGATAAGAAAAATGTTCATTTTTTTCAAATAAGATATATTAAAAATGAATACTAAAACTTAATATATACACTGTTGAATAAATGAGGTAGGCATGGAGTATGAAGAGAATATCAGGACAGTCTACAGAAATTGTACATACAAGGTAGAATGGTCAAGGGGCATATGACAATACTGTTTAAATGGAAAGAGTGGTGGATGATTGGAAACATTTTTGAGAAAAAGTAATATATCAAAAACAGTGACAACTTTCAAGAAAGCATGGGGCAAACAAAAGGCAGTTGTTTTGGCAAAAGGGAGAAAAAGAAATAATATGGTACTTAATAAAGATGTGCAACTTAACTGGGAAAGATGGAAATAAGCTGAAAGATAGACTAAGCAGATATCTTCTGTTGCAAAGATCTGTTTCTACATGCATTACTTGATTATAAAAGGTAGTCTTATGGTTGACAGATAAATTAGTGGGAGATCCAGGGCAAAACAGAAATGAAACTGATAGTGTTCAAATAAACTATATGACTTGGTCCCACTTAGCTACTCCTTGGGGTGTTAAACAAAGATAGAGAAGTGAAAGAACTCTGGTCAAAATGTACAGTTTACTCATAAAATAAGCGCTACACCACTAAAATGTGTGTGTGTGCGTGTGTGTGCGTGTGTGTGTGTGTGTGTGTGTGTGTGTGTGTGTGTGTGTGTGTAACAGTTAAACTTCCAGAGCAAGGTAGTTCAAATTTGGAATCTGGAAATTATAGACCAGTGAATCCCAAACTAACAGCAGGAAAAATCATGAAGAAAATCCTGGGAAGTAAGTTGTAAAATTCCTAAAACCAGATTGCATAGTGGATAAATTCACGGGAACACAAAGAGAACATTTTATCAGTCAACATGGATTATTTTCTGATAAAGAGTAATAGCAAATGTAAGCATGGCAAACTCAACAGATATAGCTATACAAAGTTCAGCAAGATTCTTGGGATTGTGGCACACAACACACTTGTAGAGAAAATAAAATTTGTTACAAAGAATTGATGAGGGGGCTTGAATTTATTGGACAAAACTGGCAAAGGAACAAAGGTATTGGCAGCAAATAATCTGAGAAGGAAAGGTAATACAATGAGCAGAGGTCAAGAATAGATTTGGACTGCAGGCTAGAGTCTGCCTTCCCCATCAAGTATAGATATCAGAGTTCAGGTATGTACCAGTTAATGTGCGGGATAGGTTTTATCTCATACAGTATTAAGCGGCACATACTTCAAGTTAAGTGAACACTCTATACTTTGTATTGTGCCTAACTCAACAGCTGTCTGCATAATGGCATATGCATCCGGTTAGTACAGTATGGATGGTCAAGCATGTGGAAGGGCATTAATTGATGCATACATGTATAAACAAAAAGAAAGAAATAGGAGGATCCTAAATGAAATACCAGCACTGCTAGTGTTTTTAGCTGTATCTAGAACAGAAGTTGCCATTAACAAAGGGAAAATTACTATGGCATATAATCAATCAGAGGAGGTTAGAAAAGATTGGGAGGAGAAAAGTACAGTTGTGTACACTTACCATAAATGTAGATGTTCAAGTGTATTCACTGTTGCAGTCATCACATTTGGGTTATCTGCTTGCAGTAGCCCTCAGTCGGCCTGATTATCAAAGTCTTGGGTCCTGCGTCGGTTGCTGTCTCATCTTCCATGACACGCTCTCCAGATACGGCTAGCAAGTATGACCAGTGCAAGGCATAAACAGATCCAATCATATACAAAAGAAAAAAGCCAAAACAAGGGACTCCAAATGAATTTATTTCATCTTAATTCCAGACCAGTTTCGGCAGCATGCCTTCTTCAGTGATGAAGCAATCATTCCCCATAATCCATTTATAACATCCATATCCCTCCTTATGACATTGCTTCCCTAATGAGATAATCAACAAAAAATATACAAGAAATTATAATTCCACACCTTATCACACATCCTTAATAAAATAAACATCCAGAAATATATAAAAAATGTTATCTGTCATATAATGTAGTAAGAAAATAAGATATATTCACATATTTTCCCTTTCTTACTTAGAATTTTACATTGTTTATTATTCATACTTTATCATTGAGTCATGGATAAAATAGTGCTCCCAATTTGATAATCCATTTTCCTTCTTTATTTGTTAAGATAGAATGCCAACCCTGTTTTACTAGCCTGTTGCCCCTAACCTGATCAATAATAATTAATTTAAAACTGGCTTTTGTATGAGTCTGACAATGTCTATAGAGGGCATTCATAAGTCTCTTGTGATGTATGTCACTAAGATGTTCTGAGATACATTGTCTCAACTGTCTACAAGTCTGCCCTACGTAAAAGGCAGAACATTGACTAGCCGCCAGATATACCACCTAATCCTGACTACAGTTGCCAAAAAATTTTATATCAAACATTCAGCCAGTGTTTTTACTGCTAAAGACTGTAGTCTTAAACATGTATTTACAAAAACTACAATGGCCACACTGATAGCATCCAATAAGTCTATCCCCCATAATGGTCAGCTGTTGTTTGCCTTGATAGCTTGTTGATATCCTTTTATAATGGGAAAAAATGAGATGTCAGTGTTTTGCCCTTCCTAAAAGAAAACTGGCAACTATCCGACAAAACTGGGCCCGATTCATCATTGGCTTATAGTATGTTCCAATATTTGTTGATTACAATTTTTAACAAATTAATATTATTGCCAAATGTCGTAACAAATCTCATGGATTTAGATCCCGCCCTTTTTTCTTTGTATTTCAACACATTTAATCTGTCACAATTGGCAGCCCAAACACTGGCTTGATGCACATCCGATGTCCTATATCCCCTATTCAAAAACCTAGCCACAAGATCTTATTGGGCTAGCTGAAAATCACTGTCTGAAGAACAAATTCTCCTTATTCTTAAAAGTTGTGATTTTGGTATGTTATTGATAGTGTGCCTAGGATGAAGACTGGTTGCATAAAACAAGTTGTTATACTGTGGATACTTCCTATAAACTGAACTACTCGAAGTGTTGTCCAATTGGTGCAAAATCCCAACATCCAAAAAGTTAATCTCTCTAATTTGATATGTGACAGTGAATTCAATCCCCCATTGATTCTCATTTAGATATTCTAAAAATTCCATCAAGTATTCAACACCCCCTCTCCAAATCATCCAACAGTCGTCCAAGAAATGCCTCCAAATCATACCTCTCAACCTGGAAATATCAAAAATCTGGACAAGGCCCATGAAAAATAGGTACACATCTGTATGCTGATTAACATCTAATTTGCATATATAATTACATAACCCCACCCACTCCAATGGAGTTGTAGGATACCAACTTTCGAACACAAACTAAACAGAACCAAAATATGGCACCAGAGTCCCCCTGTAGCCATTCCAATATCCCATTACCTGGCTATTTCGCCCCATTTACCATAAGCACTAATGTGTGCATGCATACTGCTTTACTTCTACAATGATTATTTGGATTTTATTTTTACATTTTGTACCACATCAATGCACAAACACTAACAGGCATCTGATAAAGCAATACTGTCTCACGATGAAAATAGATGTGGCATTAATACTTCTCTGCCCTTGAAACTCACATTCATCGAAACAGCATTAAAACCCATACCACATCCAAAGAAAATGCATCTGGCCAGTGGTGGATAAAGATTACCTTTGGGCTGTTTTCAAATCAATGGCTCCTTGCACACAAAACAACATACATGATGCGTTCTTTTCTTTGATGCACCTTCCTGACTTTATTAAGTTATAGTCCTTGTATAATACAGCACACTTGCTAGACAGAGCACATTTTAAATTTGTTGTTTGAATGAACATTTTTACAGTAGGCTGTCCTGTAGGTAATGAAAGAAAATGCATGAACCAATAATTATAAAACTGCCCAATTCAGAACATTTCCATCATAAAAGACATTTCTAATTTATTTGCTCTTTCTGGAAAACAGATAATAAAAACATTCAACTATTAAAAACAGGAAAAGCATATTGGAATGAAACCCCAAATGTAATCTCTAGACAAAGGTATTTCTAGCAGTGCTTTCTCAATTACTGAATGCATGAAGCAGCCAGGCTACGATTGGTTTCATAGCTCCTTTCTTGCCTGCCTCTGTTCTTTAAATGACTTTGTGTATATTTATGCAAGCACTACCAGCTTCTGTCACAGTTAATTAGCAGCATTTCTCTTCAAAGCATATATGTTAGCATTACCACCTGTCCCACTTTGCGAGGGACAGTCCCTCTCTGCGCAGTTGTGTCCTGCAAAACAATTGTAAAAATGGCAAATGTCCTGAGATTTTAGGACAAAATTATTTCCTATATTTTAAGTAATAGTTGCATAAAACAGTTATTATGTATCTGAAACACCTAAATGTTATAATAAACAGAATAAAAAACTAAAATGCTGCAAGAACAAGCTTCTATTTAGGCAAAAAAAGTGAAGTTCTGTCCTTTGTACTGGCCATGGGCATGTTTCGGCCTGCAAAATCGGACATTTGTACCAAAAATGTCCCACTTTGGGCATTTGAAAAGGTGGCATCCCTAGTTGTGTGTGAGTCCTAAAAGGAACTAACAGAACAGATCAAACGTTTCAGTAAGCTAGCTGCATGTTACGTACATCCAGCTGAAGCTGGATTGAGTCCAGTAATCCCACTAGGATGCTACATTACTCAGATAATTTATATAATGTCCGGGTCCTCCGGAATCCTCCCCAAACGTAAGTATGTGGACTCAAGAAATCAGATCCTTTATAACAGTACAATAACTATTATGCACTTATTGCGGCATAACAACTAGAATATAAGTTTAACCTGGTAATACTGTTCTGTGTGGCTCTCAATGTCCTTTATTCTCACTGAAGCTTTTTTATTCCACAGACCAAAGCTACTTAAACGTCTCGGACGAAAATTGCCCCTAGTAATCTATAAACATATTGAAGCTCTATAACTTGACAATTGATGGATTTTATATCATGTGTATCAAACTGAACGAGCAAGCAAACAAAAAGTCAGGGCCAGGTCTCAGTAACATAAAGTGAAGTAATAAATTGCGCTCATACCTGTAACCTGACAATAAATGAATACCCAGCCCCACACACACACAACAACTTATCTACTGTTGTAAGAGAGAGAGAGAGAGAGAGTGTGAGAGAGAGAGAAGATTAGTTAACTCCAATAAGGGTCTCATAATCAGAAAACTCTAAATATTCCAAACAGTGACAATGAACCACCCTCAACTACCAAGAGTGCTGCAAGTTAAAACAAAGAATAACCTATCTCAGACAAAAAGGAACTAGTGGTACTGTAGAAGTTATACAAGCTTAAATTGGGTTGCACTGCTAGTTGCATATGGGAGCACCCATCTCGACTATGAAGCTGAAGTGGTTGGGGATATCTCTACATCTGTTTTTTTTCTTTATTTTGATAGCCTTGTGGCAGACAGGAATAAAGTTTGCAAAAAACAAACTGTAAACAATATGTCGGGGGGATTTACTAGACAGCAGTTACATTACTAGCTTCTTGCAGCAAGATTTCTAGGCAAAGAGAGATATAGGGGGTGTATAAAAGCCTAAATTAGTATATGCCTTAACATTTGCTGTTAACACTTAAAATTTTGAAATGGCATAAACTGGTGTGTATACCTGTAAAATGACTCACCAGGAGGACATTTCTACACTCATCAAGAACCAAAGGCAAATCTTCCAGCAAAAGGCCTATATTACAGTTCCATATAGCTTCAAGTGTAGTTGTGTCCAGGGCAGGCCCAGGTTTGTGTCATTTACATGAACCCCTGCCCTGGTGGCTTTTTGAGCAATGAAGGAATGCCTCAAAGTAACTTTATCTCCTTGCCAACTGTAGGAAAACTACAACACTAAAGAGAGCACAGCCCCAAATGGTTCTAATACACATAACTCAAAAAGGCCCAAGAGGGTCAACATAATATCTTTTTCATATGTTATACCGATTACACAGCAGCAGTAGCATTGTTACCTCACAGCAAGAGGTTCGCCCGTTCGATTCTTAGCTTGGGTTGGGAGACAATATCATACCCTTTGAAATGACACCAATAACTAAACCAGTAACTGAAGTTAGTCATTTTTTGTTCATTCTGATGCATCATCTTTGGAGAAAGCAGAGTGCTGCTCAGTGACACATAGTGCAAGAACTGCATCATGTGTCTCTTCATATAGTCCAAGGAGATACATTTCAAGTAATTTACACCTACATGTAGTATGACATGCTGCCACTTGCCATTCAAGGACACACACAGTGCATGTGTGTGTCATCTGACAAATCCTGGCACTAGACCAGCAAGTGACCATCACTCTTTTCTTGCTCAGTTTGTGAGTGGTACAGCAGTATGTCATACACTGGTGACACCTATGACTAGAATGTTTGTTTGGAAAGATACCTGCCTTTTGTGTTTAACATCACTGAGAAGGTGACCCCTAGTGCTATGGTAGGTAATAAAATGTATCCATGTTGCTGGTCTGGAGTGCTGCTGGGGGTGCTTATTGCCCATATTTCGTTTCAAAGGTGTTTGTGGTTTGGGCAGGTTAAGCTTTAGAAACTCGGCATAGGCTGGATTATGTGTTTTATGTCGACTGTGGGTAGGCATGTTGTATGGTGGCCTGCTGATAATCCTGATATCAGTATTGTCTGACTTCAGTGGCATAATATGTGCACATATCTTAGACATGTCCTGTGCGGTTTAATTAATTGGTGATCACCAGACAGTATGAGGCATGTCTTACATTGTCTCAAGATAATCATCTCAATCAAGCTGATTACAAAAATTATAAGTGCATTTATTTGTTAAATCTAAAACTAATAGACCTGCAATGGCACAACACAGCAATGCACAAACTACTACTAATAATAAATTCCATTATTCCATAAAATCAGCTGATACCTCCACATTATAAATAGAAAGCAATGAGGCAAAGAAGGAAAGAAAAGAGTGCAACAGCGTTCTCCCTGCGTTTGGGCATATATGGACTATTATATCGATAAGCTTTAGAAAAAATAATAACTGCTATTTTGTTTGGAGCTTTAGGAGGCAAAGTTATTGGTCAAAGTCTAGGAGTATAGAATAAAGAAGTGCATGTCTCTACTATGTTTCAGATGTATACTCCCCATATCACCCATTTAGCTGATATACAGTTAAATTATTGAAGCAGCAGCAGATAGGGTCTCTGTAGTTTGAAACATCATCTCTTCGTCATGTACATGATACACAATAATAAACCAGTGAGAACAGAGGAAGTCCAACTAGAAATTTGTATTAGTTATTTTTACCTATATCTTTTTTTTGCTCCTTGTATTAACACAAGGTAAGTGGGCTAATCCCCAGACCCTTCTGGACTTACAACCCTGATTCAGTATGGAGCACTGCATGAAGTGCTGGATCACATTCTTTCCCCCAACATATACATCAAGAAGTCAAATTAACAGTGGAAAAATGACAGCATCCACATGCTCCCAGAACTAAAGCAAAGGTAAACAGGTCTAATAATTTAAATCATTGCAGATAAAATATAAGTATAGTTAAAAGAAATAATCACTATAATCCATTCATTGTGATGGTTTAAACAGATCAGTTGATTGTGCTGCATTAGTGACCGCACCTCCACACACACACACACACACACACACACACACACACACACACACACACACACACACACACACACACACACACTTTGTTTCCTTACCTGGCTAATGCCTTGCCTTGCTTCATCCCGTTCTCTCAGCCTGCAGCCCAAAGTCTGTTTATGTTGGCACTGACTCAGCAGAAATGTGCAAATAAATAAAGTAACGCCACTACGCCACTCACCAGCCCATTGTCAGCATAGCAATTTAAAAAAAGAAAACCCTTAGCCAGCAGCCCATTCTCGGCAGCATTAGTGCTGCTGCTGTTTAATTCCCATTTCCCGCCCACTCACAGCCAGCCAGAAATAATGACGCGAGCTCCTTGAGCTCAATTCCGATTGGCTGGTAGCGCTGATGGAGTTGATGTCATCGCACACATGATGATGTCAGCTCCGACAGTGCGAAAATTCAAAACATAAAAAAAAAAGCAAAACAATCGGAAATGAAGGGGTGCCACTCGGGAATCGTGGCACCCCTTCATTTTGACCCCAAAACTCTTTAAAAACCGAGTAATTTGGGATGGTTGGGAGGTCTGCTCCAAATATCTATTTCAGGAAGAAAAATGCTATGCATTTCATCATATATAATCTGATCTTCTATAAACCCCATAAAAAGGTCCGCATATATGGGGGCAAATGAAGCCCCTATAGCTGTTCCTTGTTGTCGCCAATAACATTCTCCCCTGAAATAGAAGACATTCTTGGTCAAGACATCTTCAGTAAGACAAATGAGGAGGAAGCTGAATCCAGGCGGGTATAGATTAACCTTATTCAACCAATAATCTAAAGCTTGTAATCCCACCCAATGGGGGATGCTGGTATAGAGGGATTTGACATCCAATGTGCACATGAGCCAGTTGGGCTCCAATTGTGATTCAGAAATAATTTGCAGCAATTCTGTAGTATCCTTTAACCTCGCATTGATATAAGGTAATAACGGATGTAAATATTGAGTTAGGAAGACTGATATGGGTTCTGTTAAGGACCCCCTCCCTGAAACAATTGGCCTTCCGAGAGGATGATTTATATTTTTATGAATTTTGGGCAAAAGGTAAAGGTATTGTTAGGCAAGATCCTTAACCATAAGATGTTGTTTTACCTGTATACTGATAATACCTTCCTCCATCACCTGTTGCAGACAAAGATCAATTTCTTCTTTAAATTTTGGGGTGGGGTCTGTCAACATCCCTATATAATGCATAGGATTAGACAATTGTCCCTCTCCTTCATTCCAGTAATAACTAGCATCCATAATAACCGCAGCCCCACCCCTATCTGCTGGAAGGATGATAATATCAGTATTACTATTTAAACCTCTAAGGGCCTGTTGCTCCCTTTTAGAAAGATTATGGGCCGGATTCACGAAGGCTTGCACGAAGTCTAAGAGTAGACTCCATGCAGCCAACATGTCTGCCGAGCAATCCAGGAACAGCCGGCAGGGGCGTGCAAGAGAGCTCCTAAAACGACTCTTACATGGACAGGGTTAGGTTATGCAAATTACCTCATTTGCTGCCGAAAGCCATGCAAATGAGGTAAATTTGTGATCCAGGAAACCCTAACCTGTCAGAGTAAGAGTAGTGTTATTTGTACAAATGTACTCTGTTGTCAACTGAGTACCGTTCTGCAAATAGCAAAATGAAGCCGTAACAGCTCAAAATAAAGGATGCATCCAGTTGAGGAAGCATGCCAATGGCCAAATATACAGCCATTGGCAATTCTTCCCTTTGCAAAATAAAAAAAAATATTTTTTTTACCTCAATCTCAGAAGTTTAAGTGTAGCGCAGTGCCGCGTAAAAGTGCTGCGCTCTAAAAACCATGAAAAAAAAATAAAAGCCACAAATAGGGATTTTATTCAAAATATTCAACTGCCATGCAAGTGAATGGCAGGCTGAAGACAACATGGCTACTGAGTAGAGGTTGCTAAGGGGGGAAGCTCAGTCTAAGAGATGTAACCAAGCATTAGTAGGCAATCCTGTGCAAATGAGGGTAAGAATAGTGAATCCCAATTTTACATGGCATATGAGCAAAGTCAGTGGAGTGTAAGAGTAGGATAAGGGGAGTATCAGAGTAGAAGATAGGTGACATCATGAGGGGGGTATGTATGAAAGAATGTAAGCTCATTGGAGCAGAGTTGTATATGTTTGCTGTCAGTTACTCATCACTGGAAGAGGCGTGTCAACAGGTATCCTAGCCAAAGCCAAGAAATTGAAGGTGTATGCTGTGGATAACACTAAAGTTTCTTGTAGAAGTGCCTGCAATGTGTTTGCATGCGGGTGCATGCCTGTAAATCCGAGTAAGACTGTATGTGCGTGTGTGCGCCTGTGTGCACACGTTTAAGCCGGAGTAAGCATGTGTAAGATTGTTGAAATCTGTGTAAGTGCACTTGCGCCTGTGTGCATGCGTTCAAGCAGAAGTCAGCAAGTGTTAGGCTGTGTAAGCATGTGTGCGTGCGTGTGAGCTGGTGTGCGCGTGTTTGCACTTGTTTGCGTGGCCCTGCCCCCTGTGGAAACAGAAAGGGAAAAGGAAGCACAACAAATAGTAGGAAGTTAACCAAGGAGAACTAGCAGAGCTAGCAGGTGAAAACAATCAGAATAAGGCAATTACACAGGCAGTACACTAGCCCAGCCCAGCCCAGCACTTAAAATTCTGCAAACAACTTTCCATCATGTTTTCCTCAGAGACACTGCAACACTGCAGTAAACTAAGAGAAGTGAAAACTTAAAAAGCTTTACTGAGGCAAAGAAATGTTAGGGGCTGCCATTGCTGTTATAAGGCGACATATGCAACATGCTGAGGGTGGTGACAATGTGAATGCTGCTGAGCAACCCACAGTGAGTAGACGGAGAAGAGTGTACAGGCCCAGGGTAACCTACCAGGGGCTACATGAGCTGGAGATAGTGGAGCTCTATAGAGTGGACAGAGACTTCATGCAGCAAATTGTTGAGCTGTGCAGGCCACACCTCACACACAGAACCAACAGAGGGGAACCCATCCCAGTGGAAACCGAGGTATATGTTGGCCTAAGAATACTAGCAACAGGTACCTTCCAGAGACCAACTGGTGATATGATGGGGATTTCACAGGCATCAGCATCCAGGGTACTGCACCAGTTCCTGAATGCCATGTCAGCACATGTCGGTGATCATGTATATTTCCCCAATTTCCCATGAGGTATTGGCCAGCAATATGCATCTTTTCCAGCAAATAGCAGAATACCCTGAGGTAGTGAGTGCAATAGACTGCACGCACATACACATCAAAGCACCAACTGGTGAGCAGGGTAGGGCCTACTTTAAGCGCAGGGGCTTCCCCTCCATCAACTGCCAGGTCGTGTGTGATGCCCAGAGCATAATACTGAATGTGTGTGCTGGCTGCCCTGGACGCTACCATGATTCCCATATCTGGTATTTGACACAGCTGTACCAGACATTTGCCAATGGGGACATCCCTCATGGTCACCTAGTGGGGGATGCTGGATATGCACTGGAGCCGTGGCTGATGACACCCATCAGAAATGCACACACACCTGAACAGGAACGCCATAATGATGCACACGCACAAACAAGAAATGTAATCAAGCATCTGTTTGGGCTGCTCAAGTCACGGTTCCGGTGCCTGGACACATCTGGTGGAGCCTTGCAGTACTCACCAACTACATGTACCCAAATTGTCATGGTATGTGCTATGCTACATAATATGATCCTGTGAAAACAGCTGCAGCAGGAGCAGCATAGGTCCAGGCCAAACAGCCCCCCACCATTGCCAAGGCCATCACAGGCAGAGTGTGACTCGGAGGAGGAACAACCTGAGCCTGCCCCAGTAGGCAGAGGGAAGCGAGCCCAGTATGCTTTGGCCTTGGCAAAGAGGCAACGCATAGCACATACACTGGCTCAGTAGGAACCCTGGAAATGCTACCTCTCTCTGACTCGCACATATAGTAAAAGGGATGCCTAACTTGACACTACCTGTTTTCAAACATGTATAGAGAGCGTACTATGTGCATCCGACATAGGCAGCCCTGCAGCACCACCTGAGGCATGATTGCCATGTTTTAAGCAATATAAAGCAGTGCTAAACAGCTTTTACCACTATTTAGTATATGTAAATAAAATTGCACACAGTAACTAGCACAACTTTGGGCAATGCTGAGCAATATTGGGCAATGTTCAGCAATGTTGGTTAACATTAAGCAATGTTGGGCAAGTTTGGTCAAAGTTGGGCATAGTTGAGCAAAAGCAGGTAAACATGCTCATATTTGCTTTACTGGTCCTTAAGCAGTCTGGTCTGCCCAGTATGAAAATATAAAGCAGTGAAATTCCTAGAACCCAGGATACTGTGCACTATAGTCACAGTGCTGAACCACTAAACCATGACAGTATTTCCCTGGTCAGCCTCTATGAAGAAATGTTGATAAGTCTATGCAAAGTGTCTCATGGAAACCCTGCAGGCACAGCATAATCCCTGTAGAGTTATGACACAAAGGTGAGCCCTGCAGTAAAAATACAACTTGATTTTCAACACACATATAGTATAAATGTTAATATTGGGTGTGTTCACACACGTCAACAAATGTAGTGGACTTCAGACAGCAACATACTGAAAGGTCACACTGGGCATGCTCACACACTTGAATAAATGAGGCAAATGTCAGGCAACAACATACTGAAAGGCCAAACTGGGCATGCTCACACACTTAGGCTATGTCTGAGTACAGCAGTGGTCCACATATCTGGCAGTTGCATGTGTTAACCCAGGAACCTCTCACTATTCACCAATTCTGCCTTGTGTACACAGCTATATGACAACAGACACACATATAATATATTGGAACCCTGTCATAATCAAATATGTACTACAGATACTTAGGTTGTTCATAGAAAGTGGAAAAGCAAAGAAGATAAACAACCTGCAATCAGTATCATCAATAAACAATGTGCATTCCAAACATTATCCAATCCAGGTTATGGAAAGATTATCTGTGAAGGAGTCCATACAGAACCATGACACTTCCTTCAGCTATGTCATAAATAGCAATGTACACTTATATATGTCCTGAGTCAGGGCCAACTGTAAATGACTGACAATGCCAACATCCTGTCAGACAGGCCCATACATACATACCCACCTCCCACTGACAAAAGGCCCTATCATGATAACAGGAGATATCACATGTAGAATGGGTAAACAGCTCCTTCCAAAGCTGAAAACATGGCATCAGTTGGATTACATTGCTTCCCTATATGTGTCATAAGTGAACTGCAGAACAAACAGACCCTGCACCTGAACAGCCTGTTTAGCCTCACCCTCTCTACAGGATATGAAACTGTTGAATGGGTTACAGCAACATGTGGCACACTCCACAAGTGTTGGTGCACAACAGACCATGGGAACTATAGTCTTATAAGCCTATGAAGTCTGATCTGCAAGGCCATGGAGTCCATCATGATTGAAGTCATAAGCAGAGCTATTGGAAGCCTACAAACACGCAAACCTACCAACTTTGGTTTGGTCATGGGCAGGTCATGGTTCCCAAACCTGCTAGACTGTTTGCAAGGCAGCCACCCAGGACATACATCAATGAAATGAGCTACACATGTCCCTCACAGACTTTGAATAGCCCTTTTCCAATATCCCAGACAAATGTCGTATCCACAAAATGAACAACATGTGCATAAATATGTATTGTTATCTGATGGATTGGCAACTGGGCCACAGATAGATCACACAAGGTAAGAAGTGTGGAGTCCTGTTCAAGCTGGTAACACCTGCTGTCCCCCATGGCCCAGTCCTGGGATTGCATAAAACAAAAATGCACACACATTACCATGTCTAGTCTGATGATGTCAGCATCCTACAAATATAGCAGGAGAAATGAAAACACCCAATAAAGCGTATAGCGCGTCGCGTTAATGCATATTTCTCTAGTATCATAACATAGTTAGGTAGGAGTTTGAATCCTGCAATTGCTGTGTGTGGGGGGGGGTGATTTCCTTTGAGAGGAGTGCCCTTTTTGGAGACTAGGAAAACACCTTAAAAGTGGTATATTCCTCTTTGGCAAGTCTGATGATGTCAGCATCCTACAAATATAGCAGTGGAAATAAAAACTCCCAATAAAGCATATAGCACATTGTGTTAATGCGTATCTCTCTAGTATCATAACATAGCTAGGTAGGGGTTTAAATCCTGCAATTGCTGAGTGTGTGTGGGGGGTGTATGTTTCTGTGTGATTTCTTTTGAGAAGAGTGCCCTTTTTGGAGACTAGGAAAAACACCTTAAAAGTGGTATATTCCTCTTTGGCAAGTCTGATGACGTCAGCATCCTACAAATATAGCAGTGGAAACGCAAACTCCCAGTAAAGCATATAGCGCATCATGTTAATGTGTACTTCCCTAATATCGTAACATAGTTAGGTAGGTGTTTGAATCCTGCAATTGCTGAGTGCGTGTGTATAACACTGTTGGTCAATGTGTTGTGGGTTTTGCTTTTACTACTGCATGACATATCAGTATATCAACAGTATGTGCATTGCACACTTCAGGTATCTGTGTGGCAAATACATATATGTACATGTGACCTCAATTAGTTCATAGGTGTGAAGCCTGCTTTCTACATGAATACACCTGTTACGTTTGACAGATTGTGCTGCTGCTTCTCAGACCTTAGGTCACATATGTATGTTTGTGACAAGGCCAACCACTGTAGTGATCTGTGGCCTAGGTCATCTGTGTCACACACACCCATGACAGTTTCTATAGAATAGTGTGAGTGAGGGTCCATGCCTGGAGTATATTTCAGACATGTTCAAACACAACAAAGTCTGTCAATAATGGACATTCATTATAGGTGTACAACAACTTTGTGGATTTGCACACAGACCCCTTATTGCTTATGTGATACACCGAGGGACTCCAGAATACCTTTGGAAATGTGAATACCAAAGGACAAATGACATAAAACTTGGCTGTATGTACACATCGGTACCCGTTCTACATGTTTGGGGCTACTACCTATGTGGTACTGTCGGGATACTATGTTTAGTAAATGTGGATGACTATGCTATAGTTGGCTTATAGCTTTACAGCATGGGTTGGACAGCAGGTATCTGTCTGTATGATACCCTTGTGGAGGATAAGTGTCTCATCTGGAGAATGCATTGTAGGCCACTCTATGCATTTCCAGATGTGGATGGAGATATCCCTAGTTTGTTTGCTTGTACTTAAGAGGGCTATATGCCAAACAGGAGTGATCCCAGGAATGGGTGGCGATCAATACCACTGGTTACTGGTATAGTATAGTATCGGAAGGATCCAAATGTTACTGAGTTTCCTACATCTGTGTGTCAGTTGTCAAGACATCATCTAACGATTGGTTATAGTCAGGCTGTTGAGGTTGTGTATACTACCAGAATGCAAACCAATGACAGATAGTAACAGTATCACCCACAGCATAGTGTCAAACCATGTCATACACACATGTGTACCCAAGTTAAAGCATATGTGTAGTAAAATGCATACTGGCCACCAACAGAAACTATGAAGTGTTAACACTGTGTAATACAGGGCATGTCACCCTTCCCATGTGTCCACTATGCACGTACATGCAGACAGTGCACCTCCACCATGTTCACAAATGTAAACCTGCAAATCTGTACTGCACACATCACAGAAGTACTGTGCACTCACCAACACATGCTGCCAAAACTACACACATCAGCCAAGTGGCACATATTAATTAAGTTTTTTTTTTTTTACTTAATTAATATTTTTTGGTTAGTAATTCAGTAAATTTGTTTTACTTAATTAAATTTTTGTTTTATTAAGTAATATTTTTTTTTACTCCTTTCCAGGGTTACAGATGCTATAACACATGCAATGTAATGAATACATGTGGGGATAGCAAGTACAGTCTGCTTTTATAGGTATCTGCACATGTGCATGTGATGCCCTCTGCACCAATTGGTGCCTAGCATTTGGTAAATGCATACAGCCTGCTGTGTGGTAATTGTAGTACTCAGTGTCATAACAACTCAATGCTATAAATTGCTAAGTTATGTAGGCGTAGCCCTTTCAGATTTCCAGAGTGGGGCCCATGCTTGTTTGCTGTGGACACTGTTGTGTAAGTCAGAAGGTTGGTATACTTCTTATATCTGAAGCTAGAGGTGTCGACAGTGATGTACATGTTGTACTCAGACCTGACTGTTGCCACTTCCAGTACAGAGCTATCAGTGTAGAGTTTAACTCACACCTACAAATGCTTACACAAGATATATGTGAGTATGTAGTTTCCTTTCTACTTATATAATTAACTGCCATACAAAAGTAGTTATTGAAAAGTATTCTTTTGGCACATGAACTGTTTCTGAACTGTTATACTGTGCATATTAATGCACTAACTTCTGCAGGGTTTGTGTTTTTTATTGTTGACATTAGCACAGGATTCTCAGGAAAAATGGACAATTCCAGTACTGAGTATGCCTACCTACATCCTTGGTAGACCCTAAACACACACGTATATTTAAAATTTGGGGGGGGGGTGTAGACATACAGAGGGCATTATGTATTATTGTGTGAATGTTATCTTACTGGACTTAAAGGATTGGTGTGTACCTGTTAGTTTATCAAGGCAGGTGGTCTGTCTGCATAGTTCCCAACTGTGAACCTATCCAGATGGTAGCCAGATGTTAGCCTGTTATTCTTTGTCTGTGCAACCCACAGGTGTTTTCAGCACTGGTACAATGGCATTGTTACAGTCAGTTGCTACCAGTACATGGCTACATCCTTTGGTATTTCTGTGTTGTACTCCTACATAAGGGTATGCTTGTGGAAGTCCTCCCAAAGCTATTTGCAGAGTGTGTAACAGCAGAAAAGCTGATATGCCTGTGTGTTTGTGCCTCTGCCAGGCCTATGAAACACTCAGATACATATTTGCATGGAGTCAGGAATAGGTAGTTAAAAGTGAGGTACACCTTCCAAATAATAGAGGCAGTAAGTGTAGACTTGAGTGAAGCAGTGCATATGGATTAGTACACCTTTTATGAAGTACAAGCAGTGTCTACTGTTATTATTGTCATTATTCATTGTGTAATACCCCACCTTTCTGACTAACATCAGTACTTTTCAGAGGGATTCAGAGGGACACAGCTAAAATATGTTTCACAATCAGGGACATCCCTGAAAAGTAGTCACAGTTAGGAAGTATGGCCTCTGCCATAATCAGATATGCCAGTGTTTGTCCTGCTATGATACTGTGTGGGGGTTGTAAAGTACCTCTATAACATTATTTGCTGCTAGAATGGCTGCTTCTCTTATCACAGTCATGTAATGCAATTCTACAACAGATCCACAGAACAAGCTTTGTGTTATGGCCTTCCTATTTTTCCTTTACATTCACTCATTGTATTGCATGATATATTTATTTCAGCACCAAGTTATTGTATATCTGCTGTGGATTAGTGGTACTTCATGCAATCTAGTGTGTCCAAGGTCTGGGGTTTGAGACTGACAGAGGTGTTTTATTTTGCTGCTGAGCAAAACAAGGGCCCTGACTTTCAGAGTGACTAAGGCATTTTTAAGCAGTTGTTAGCTAAGCGCACACATGCGCACACTCACTCAAACCCACTAACTACTGCTTAAAAGTGCTTACTCCCGCTAACCCATATGCTCATTTCTTTGAAAGAAAAGAAAATGGGGAGATAGGAAAGTGGTGAAAAAGGGGGCACAAAGAGGGAAAGACAGTAGGGAAACCAGCTCGGGATGTGCAGGACAGGTATAGGGAAGGTCCATAGCTGCCCATTTCTTTACCAGCAACAGCTGTGCATATGTTAGATATTTGGAGTGAAATTTGAAACTTCCCCCCCTGAGAGAGGGGTGAGGACAACAAAGTATGTTGTACTGCCAATTATAATTATCAGTTTACATGTCCATCAGACATGTGTGTGAAATGGGCAGCTATGTATAGGCATAATTTTTTTGTGGGAACAGATTTTTTTTCTTTTTTCTTTTTTCAGGTGAGAGTGGAATGTGAGGTAGAGGAGGTAAGTATATTTGTGGAGGTAGGTTGGGGAGGTAAACAGACAAGACAAACAAGATGCATACAGGGGCGGAGTATGACACATGGGGTGGGTGAACACAATTGATGGGTATGGATGTTTGGAAGCCCATGAGCCCACAGATGGTAACAGTGGAACTGAGATCCCCACCCATGGGCAGTCACCACTGCACCTTCACAGCCCCGAGGGTGACTGTGCTGGGGGCTGCATAGGAGGGGCAGGCTCACCCGTGAGTCATGCCACTCTCGCCTCGAGCTGGCATAGGGGATCAGTGACTGAACGCTGTATCTCCCTATGCACCACAGCCTGGACCCTTTGGAGGGTGACAGGTGGCCCTTCTCCACCCACGCTTGCATGGGGGGATGAGCGCCATCACCTCCAGCGCTTCCACCTGAAGGTGGCACAGGACCAATGGAGGAGGGGAGCCTGGGCTGGGCACCGGACCTGCTGGTGCCAGGTGCAATCGCCAGCTGAGGTGGGACAGGTGGGTCCGCTGGGACTGGCCTTCTCATATGTTCTGTGATTAGGTGTGTTTAATTACAACATAGACAACAGCATTCCAAATTAGATATAACAGCATGCAGTAATATTCCCATTAACCCAACACACCAGGGTTCCAACAGTTGAACAGCAAGCATAACACATGCATATATTGAACAACAGTGGACATTACAACAGCATGCAGGGATGATTGGTGGCAACAAGCCACCAAGATTTTAGTGTTTGAACAGGGCAAATGCATCAAAGTAAATGCAGATATTTATAGAACAATAGGACATATGTACCAATAAATGTTTTGAGATTAGACATACCCATTGAGGTGTGGAATTACATTGTTTATGCACATACAATAGGGTGTAAAAAGAAACCTCCATTAACATCTTATAAGTACTTTTAGTCTACACTACATTCCTATTGACTGCAGATGTATATCCCCTACATGTATTATTACACTAGGCAACATGCATTAGGTTGTGTAATGGGTTTGGCTAGTGCATTATATACCTGACATATCTGGCATACTAACTGTCAAAGATGCAGATGTTACTGCTACTTAGTTATATATTTTATTTATATTTATATATCTACATATCTGGATGTGTTCACGTGACATTTTCAGTTAAATTTCTACAGAACCCTACATTTCATGTAGCACACTCACATTTCTGGGGAACACATTAACAAGCTACTCATGTGCCAGATTTACCTATGCATGCCAGCCATTAACCGACTGTTGAGGACTGTAAATATGCTTCACAGCTACTGGCACCTCCTTCATCCACTTTATATGGGACTGCCCAACCGTGGGTTGACAGCACTTAATACAACAGTACTATTTATATAATGCAAGGGTACAACAACATTTCAAAGTAAGTGACACAGACACACTCCAAGTATTATACCTTTATTAATTACATTACACACTTTTCTACAGGCTCTCTCCTTTATTTGATATTACAGTGCATACGGAAGACTTATTCAAGACATATTATACCTTTATTAATAGGTTACAACACTCTTTTTCAGGCTCGCTTACTTATTTTATATGACAGTACATGCAGAGATATTATTCCAGACTTATTTTACCTTTATTAATGGGTTACTACACTCTTTTTCTGGATCTCTGACTTATTTTATATAACAATACATGCAGAATAATTACTAAGCTGCCTGGTGGTGCAGCCTTAGCAGCCTATCTGCATAGGCTTGCTGATTCGCAGCACGGACACCTGCAGCTGTGAAGTAAATGAAGGGATATTGAGACATAGCTATCCATTATATAGACTAAATTAGCATGTCTTACATACTGCATTCCATGGTTACCTATTCAGTAGTGGGGCATCTTGCATGTCATGGGCCTCCTGTATCCATTGGTTCAGAAGGTCCTGCTTCCATCTCTTCAGGTCTGCATGGTGGTGACAGACCTGCTCACCAGTCCGAGGGATGCCTGTGGCACTGGTGAGATCATTAGTTAACCGGTTCTAAGCCTCTGCTTTGTACTCCGTCCCTTGGAACTGGCCCTGCAGGAGTCTTGACTCATGATGGTGGACAAGGAGCCAAACCATGTATTTTGACTCCTTGATGCCCCAGCATTGCGCTCAAAAGCGAGTACCCTCCCCAGCACCAGCCATTCTAACTGCAGATGGGAGCTACAATCAGTTATGGTGAGTATTCCTGCCTATGGAGCTTAAATATGCCGCATTTCCCGTACTTTTTTGTGATTGGCCATTTTTGAAAATTCTCGGCTGACTGCAGACCTGCTTAGCAATGGTTAATCTACCATTTATAAGTGCATGTATGTTAACAGTGGATGTGTATCCTAAGTTGTCATGGCTTAGTGGTTCAGTACTTTGATTATGGTGCACAGTGTCCCGGGTTCAAACCTTGTCATTGCTTTTTATTTTACTACTGTCCAGACAGGCTAGGGGGTGTGGCTGTTTTTAGGCAACTTTGCTGTACGTTGCTCCAGGTTGCCCTACGGTGTGCTGGTTAGCGCGGTGCGCAGCTCCACACAAACCTACTGCACTGGGTAAAGCACTGCTTACCTATGGGCAACTATATTGCGCTGGGTAAAGCGCTGCTTAACTATGGGCAACTATATTGTGCTGGGTAAAGCGCTGCTTAACCATGGGCAACTATATTGCACTGGGTAAAGCGCTGCTTAGCTACGGGCATTTATATGTCAAGATCCTTCTTACATTTATATGTATACATTTTGTTCACTGATACATAGGCTATTTCAATGCTTTTTAGTAAAATTTTATTCATATATATCAGGAATGATTTCATATACTAATTTAAAACATAAAATAGAAAGGGGAGTGATGGGACTCGAACCATGAATGCCTCCTCTTTGTGCGAAGGCTCTACCACTACGCTATTGCTATTTGGCTTAATTTGCATAAACATTTCTTATTATGCTCTTCAATGTCGAAATTGCTAACTGCAGCTAAGCAATGGGCACACCCACGCAAACACGTGCAAATACGGGCAGCTATATCAGGAATTATAAAAAAAAAATTAAAGTTTTACATTTTATAACAGTACTGGGGGTTTACAGTGTAAGGGAGTGTAGTGTTGGGTATGTAGACATTTGAGCGGACTCACTCATGTGTGTTGACATTTCACAATTCAGACACTTGCAGGGGCGTGGACCTTTGGACTGCTCGGCAGTCAGACATGCCCCCTGCCTTCCTGCATGGTCCGTGTTAGACTTGGAGTGTAGTTAGCGTGCCCTCATGAATATGCATGGCACGCTGACATCATACCATTCAACTGCAGTTTCCGAGTAAGACTTATTTAGTCTTACACGGAAGATTTGTGAATCCTGGGGTATGTCTAAAGCTTTGGAGTGTACTAAAATTAAAATGTAGATTCTTAAGAATGGCCTCTTGAAAAATTGCTACATGTCGATTCATAGGAGGCATAAATGTAGATTTGTGAAAACGAAAATCAGTGCATCTATTCGAATTCTACCCTGTCCCAAAAGAACAGTTTTAAATTAAGTCTTCTGCAAAATGCAATGACATCAGAAGCAAAGACATTTTCTTCTACAAAAAAGCTGAGTACAAATCCCAGTCCTTTATTATGTAATCTTTCTTCATCCTTAGACAATACATAACTAGAAATATTACGTATATTATAAAAATCCATCTCTACTGCATCATTGATTGTAGTAAGTTTTCTAAGTCTTGCACCTTGGTGTTTGTGCCCTCCCCTATGTGTTTTCCCCCTAAAGGGCTATCCTGGATTCGTACTTTTTTGGGGTCCGGGGAATCATTAACTTAGATCCCCTCTGTATCAGTCAGGGAGGACTTGTCCCCTGATGTACTAAGGCCCTGAGTAGATTTTTTAAGAATAGAACGTGTTTTTTTCTTCCTTGTATTAGATCTACTAAACACATTAGTGTTGTTGAATCTAACCCCTTTCTTAGACTCAAAAGGCCTGTCCTTCTCATAGTCATCTATATCTCTTTGAAATTTATGTAACTTTTTTTCTTTGAGAACATTCTCAAAGCCCAACAAGTCCTTGGATAATTTTCCAAAGCATTCAACAAAAAGTGGGCACCCCTCATATTTCCTCATGCTCTCACATATTTCAGCAACATCTTTTATAATTTGTTCAATAATTCTTTGATAATATGATTTGAGGACATCTACAAATGCCACAGAGGCCTTTTGCTGTGCCTTATTCCATTCCTCCATAAGCAAATCATCTGGTTTCCCCACCAAGGGCTGGGTCCTCACCCTCAAGCCTCGTGGTGTGATACCTTTATATTTATATGCCTTGAACAATTTCAAGTGCCATATATTAGTTCTTAGAGATTTCATCTCCTTATTTAACTGATGAAAAGCAAAGTTGCAGCCATTAACCGGATCCCCTAATTTATCCTGCAAGGCATTTACCATATCCACGTAAACCAAGCACCAAACACGCAGTCCCCTGATGGCAATAGAACGCTGAATGAATTAGAAAGTTCAAAACATAAACTCCTGCTAGCTCAGAAAAACTTTTATTTCAAAACGGAGTAAGCGCTTTCGCCAATATGGCTTCTTCAGACTCTTAATACGTATTAAGAGTCTGAAGAAGCCATATTATGTTTTGAACTTTCTAATTCATTCAGCATTCTATTGCCATCAGGGGACTGCGTGTTTGGTGCTTGGTTTACGTTATTATACTTTTACTGCGTGGATCCCCGTCTCAGCCAGGAGCTGCTCTGCGCTTTGGATTGTGTATTTACCATATCCAAACCAATTCCAAAAATCTTGATATCATCTTTGTCAGTACAGAGCCCTTGCAAAATATTTTGGAGATCCATGACCATAAGCCCCCAACTTGTCCAACTTTAACATTTGATACCATAACAAAGAAGTAAATAAAAAAAAATGAAGAGGAGCGTTCCACTCAAATAAGTTCAAAATCAGAGAAAAGATCCAACACAACAATAATAGTAAAAATATTTACCCTACAGATGACCAATGAGAAGACTAGGTCCCAATAGTTCCAAAAGGATCCACAATACAATCTGGGAATGCAAATATACACCCAAACAAATGAACTCCCACAATTATATATGGGCATTAATTATGTTTATATATGTATATATTTTTTAAAGCCTCTTCCTAGGCAGATGTAATACAAAATATGTACAAAACACTTCAATATTAATCAAACCCCCTAATGAATAATTACTATAGCCTTCAAAAAATATTATACAAATATCCTAAGACATAAAAAACAGAATTTCTAGGCCTACAGTACAAGAATAAGTTTTTGAACAATACTTATCTAAAAATTAAACCAGTTACTTAAGGAAAATAGCCCCTTTAAATATTTGTGTATAAATAAGTCACACTAAGAAATACACCATATATTCTGTTATCAACTGTTATCAAAAAGCAGGGCTGGTATATCGATATGTTATTTAAAACACACCTATTGGACAATTAATATAAATGTCCTTGTGCATGAGACACCAATTGTTAGATGAAAAAGAAAAAAATAATTCAATAATTTTGCTTTTTTTAGTCCCATACAAACCGGTCATATAATGCTTTTATCTGAGTGTGTCCAAAATGAAGGCAATTCCTTAAGGTAAATATATAGATAAGTCACACTGAGGAACACACCACCATAACTTCAAAAAGAAAAAAAGAGATCATTCATTGCGCCAAACGATTATTCCATAGTACATTGTTCTAAATGCACAAAAACTGTTCAAATAACCATTCACCTTCAAAATTCAATCGATAGTAAAGTTCCTAAGTTCAGCGTAAGCCCTTAATTGACATGCATGGTTCCTTTAGAGGTACTTTAGAGCAAAACAAATCCCATACAATGATTGTCCATGTTTGCATAAAAGCCCAAGGACTCCTATATCATTGCCATTCTGGAAATTAGGGACACACATGAAGAAACAATTTTTCCAGGTACACAGGGCTCAGCAATAAAAACACCAAACAAAAGGATCAGTGAGTAAATATAACAAGACACTGACCTTTCAGTCCATGCTCAATGCAATAAAGTTCACCAAAAAGGAGAAAAGATGCAGAACTATCCAAAATCATACTCCGTGTACCTTAACGTACCTCGGGGGAAGCAGCCAAGTTAGCTCCTAAAAAGTAGCAAAAACTCAGAGTCCCAACATCAACAGCCAGCAAACAACGTAAACATGCTCTCCAGATACGGCTTGCAAGTACGACCGGTGCAAGGCATAAACAGATCCAATCATATACAAAAGAAAAAAAAACAGCACCAGGGACTCCAAATTAATTTATTTTATCTTAATTCCAGACCGGTTTCGGCACCATGCCTTCTTCAGTGATGAAACAATCATTCCCTATAATCCATTTATAACATCCATATCCCTCCTTATGACATCACTTCCCTAATGAGATAATCACTAAAAATATACAAGAAATTATAATTCCACACCTTATCACACATCCTTAATAAAATAAACATCCAGAAATATACACAAATTGTCATCTGTCATATAATATAGTAACAAAATAAGATATATCCACATATTTCCCCTTTCTTACTTAGAATTTTTACATTGTTTATTATTTATAATGCTTGGGAAAATTATCCAAGGACTTGTTGGGCTTTGAGAATGTTCTTAAAGAAAAAAAGTTACATAAATTTCAAAGAGATATAGATGACTATGAGAATGTCAGGCCTTTTGAGTCTAAGAAAGGGGTTAGATTCAGCAACACTAATATGTTTAGTAGATCTAATACAAGGAAGAAAAGACCACGTTCTATTCTTAAAAAATCTACTGAGGGCCTTAGTACCTTGGGGGATGAGTCCTCCCTGACTGATACAGAGGGGATCTATGTTAATGATACCCCAGACCCCAAAAAAGTATGAATCTAGGATAGCCCTTTAGGAGGAAAACACATAGAGGAGGGTACAAACACCAAGGTGCAAGACTTAGAAAACTTACTACAATCAATGATGAGGTAGAGACGTATTTTTATAATATACATAATACTTCTAGTTATGTATTGTCTAAGGATGAAGAAAGATTACTTAATAAAGGACTGGGATTTGTACCTAGCTTTCCTGTAGAAGAAAATGTCTTTGCTTCTGATGTCATTGCATTTTGCAGAAGACTTAATTTAAAACTGTTCTTTGGGAAAGGGGAGAATTCGGATAGATGCACTGATTTTCATTTTCACAAATATACATTTATGCCTCCTATGAACCGACATGTAGCAATTTTTCCATAGGCCATTCTTAAGAATCTGCATTTTAATTTTAGTACACTCCAAAGCTTTAGACATAATATTTCTAAAGGGGAGCAATAGGCCCTTAGAGGTTTAAATAGTAATACTGATATTATCATCCTTCCAGCAGATAGGGGTGGGGCTGCGGTTATTATGGATGCTAGTTATTACTGGAATGAAGGAAAGGGACAATTGTCCAATCCTATGCATTATATAAGGATGTGGACAGATCCCCCCCAAAATTTAAAGAAGAAATTGATCTTTTTCTGCAACAGGCAGAGGAGGAACGTATTATCAGTATACAGGTAAAACAACATCTTATGGTTAAGGATCCTGCCCAACAGTACCTTTATCTGTTGCACAAAATTCATAAAAACATAAATCAGCCTCCCAGAAGGCCAATTGTTTCAGGGAGGGGGTCCTTAACTGAACTCATATCAGTCTTCCTAACTCAATATTTACAACTGTTATTACCTTATATCAGGGAGAGGTTGAAGGATAGTACAGAATTCCTGCAAATTATTTCTGAATCACTATTGGAGCCCAACTGGCTCATGTGCACATTGGATGTCAAATCCCTCTATACCAGCATCCCGCATTGGGCGGGATTGCAAGCTTTAGATTATTGGTTGAATAAAGTTAATCTATAGCAGCCTGGATTCAACTCCCTCCTCATTTGTCTTACTGAAGAAGTCTTGACCAAGAATGTCTTCTATTTCAGGGGAGAATGTTATTGGCAACAACAAGGAACAGCTATGGGAGCTTCATTTGCCCCATATATGCAGACCTTTTCATGGGGTTTATAGAAGATCAGATTATATATGATGAAATGCATAACATTTTTCTTCCTGAAATAGATATTTGGAGGCGTTTCTTGGATGACTGTTGGAAGATTTGTAGAGGGGGGTGCTGAATACCTGATGGAATTTTTAGAATATCTAAATGAGAATTGATGGGGGATTAAATTTACTGTCACATATCAAATTAGAGAGATTAACTTTTTGGATGTTGGGATTTTTCTCCAATTGGACAACACTTTGAGTAGTTCAGTTTATAGGAAGTATCCACAGTATAACAACTTACTTTATGCAACCAATCTTCATCCTAGGCACACTATCAATAACATACCAAAATCACAATTTCTAAGAATAAGGAGAATTTTTTCTTCGGACAGTGATTTTCAGCTAGCCCAACATAATCTTGTGGCTAGGTTTTTGAATAGGGGATATAGGACATCAGATGTGCATCAAGCCAGTGTTTGGGCTGCCAGTTGTGACAGATTAAATTTGCTGAAATACAAAGAAAAAAGGGCGGGATCTAAATCTATGAGGTTTATTATGACATTTGGCAATAATATTAATTTGTTAAAAAATGTAATCAACAAACATTGGAACATGCTAAAAGCCAATGATGAATTGGGCCCAGTTTTGTCAGATAGTTGGCAGTTTTCTTTTAGGAGGGGCAAAACACTAGCATCTCATTTTTCCCATTATAAAAGGATATCAAAAAGCTATCAAGACAAACAACAGCTGACCATTATGGGGGATAGACTTATTGGATATTATCAGTGTGGCCATTGTAGTTTTTGTAAATACATGTTTAAGACTACAGTCTTTAGCATTAAAAATACTGGCCGAATGTTTGATATAAATTTTTTTGGCAACTGTAGTCAGGATTGGGTGGTATATCTGGTGACTTGTCAATGTTCTGCCTTTTACGTAGGGCAGACTTGTAGACAGTTGAGACAACGTATCTCAGAACATCTTAGTAACATACGTCACAAGAGACTTACAAATGCCCTCTATAGACATTGTCTGACTCATACAACAGCCAGCTTTAAATTCATTATTATTGATCAGGTTAGGGGCAACAGGCTATTAAAACAGGGTTGGCATTCCATCTTAACAAATAAAGAAAGAAAATGGATTATTAAATTGGGAGCGCTATTTTATGAAGGACTCAGTGATAAATTATGAATAATAAACAATGTAAAATTCCAAGTAAGAAAAGGGAAATATGTGGATATATCTTATTTTGTTACCATATTATATGATAGATGACAATTTTTGTATATTTCTGGATGTTTATTTTATTAAGGATGTGTGCTAAGGTGTGGAATTATAATTTCTTGTATATTTTTTGGTGATTATCTCATTAAGGAAGTGATGTCATAAGAAGGGATATGGATGTTATAAATGGATTATGGGGAATTATTGTTTCATCACTGAAGAAGGCATGGTGCTGAAACCGGTCTGGAATTAAGATGAAATAAATTCATTTGGAGTCCCTGGTGCTGGATTTCATCTTCCATGATGTCAGGTAATCAGGAATATAAAGCATGCAGCCAACGCCATTACATCAGTTTTTCTTGCCCAAGATGTCAGGTGCCCCCATAATGGGAAACAATTATATATACAAGGTTACACCTCCAACAAAAAAGCAAATAAACCAAAAAGCTTTAAGCATCATAAGCAAGAATAGATTTTATAGCCAATAAAATTCAGGGGACTGGAGGGAGGGTAACTAGAACTGCAACAGTGAATACACTGGAGCATTTACATTTATGGTAAGTGTACACAACTGTACTATGCTCTTCATGTTTCACTGTTGCAGTCATCACATATGGGTAGATTCCCAAAGCTAAGGATGGGAAGAGGAAATTAGATATCATTAGGACCAGCTATAAGGCCCTGCAATACTGTAGTGGCAAAGCCAGCTCTGGAATTAGAGAAAATTGGCAAATGGTAATGCTTGGTGAAGGTATGTACAGAACTCTAGGTAGCAGCTTCTAGGATGTCCCTGGTAGGGACACCTCTGAGAAAGGCTGTAGAGGTAGATGCAGCCTTGGTTGAATGTGGTCTTATCCATGTAGGGTAGGTTTTCCATGGTGCTTATAGCAGAAATAAATGCAATGGCTTATCCATTTAGAAATGGTTTGCTTTAAAATGGCCTTCCCCTCTGCCCCTGCAGTGAATGCAACCAGCAGCTGTTCAGATTTCCTGAGAGGTTTAGTCCTGTCCAAGTAAAATCTAAGTTGTCTGTGCACATCTAAGGAGTGCAGTATACGTTCCCCTTTGTTCTGTGGACAAGAAAAGAAGGTTGGCAAATGAATGGACTGATTAAGGGCCACAGTGGATACCACCTTAGGCATGAAGGAGGGATTGGTCCTGAGGGACACCCTGTCCGCATGAATGATAATGAAAGTCTCCACTGCCATGAGGGCTTGTAATTCAGACACCCTTCTTGCTGAAGTGATAGCCAAAAGAAAGGCTGTTTTCCAAGAAAGGAATTTCAACTCAGCATTTGCAGCTGGTTCAAAAGGAGGTAGCATGAGTTTTTCCAATACAAAGTCAAGGTCTCATGCTGGAGTAGGGGATCTCCTGGGTGGTCTTAAGTTTTTGGCCCCTCTAAAGAACTGCTTCAGCAGTGGATGAGAGAAGAGGGGTGGTTCTGTGTTGTAATGAGCTGAAATGGCTGAGGCATGAATTTTGATGGAATAAAAGGAAAGGCCCTTGTGAAGCATCTCAGTTAAATATTGAAGAATCTGAGGTAAATTGGGTGCTGCTGCTGTACCCATGCCCTGAGTTTGGTTCCAGGAACAGAATTGTTTTCATTTTTCAGCATAGGATTTTCTAGTACTAGGCCTCCTTGCCTCCAGAATGACATCCAACACTTGCTTACTGAGTGATGGTAAAGGAGAGATCAACTAATTAGCCAGGCTGCCAGGTTCAGGGTTTAAAGCTGTAGGTGCAGAATCTGGCCCTCCTGCTGGGACAGCAGGGCAGGGGTCTGAGGCATGTGCCATAGTGCCAGCAGTAACACACTGTGCAAAAGGGGGTACCAGTGTTGGTGTGGCCAATCTGGTGCAATCAGTATCGTCCTTCGTTTGTCCTGTTTGATCTTTAGTAGTACCTTGGAGAGGCGAGGCAGAGGGGGAAAGACATAAACTGATAGGTTTTTCCAGGTGAAGGACAGGGCATCCACTTTCCAAGCTTGTTTGTGGGGAGTCCTTGTGCAGAATTTGTCCAGTTGGTAGTTCTGGGGGGAGACAAACAGGTCTATCTCTGGGCTCCCCCATTTGTTTCTCAACATTTTGAATATCTTTTGTTCCAGTTTTGACTCATGTGGGTCCATGAGATTTATGCTTAGTTCATCTGCCAGTGTATTCAGCTTTCCTGGCAGGAATTGAGCCTGTAGGTGCACTTGGTAGCTCAAGGCTGTGTTCCACAGAGCCATGGCTATTCTACAGAGAGGTTATGAGTAGGTTCCCCCCTGCTTGTTTATGTACCACATAACAGTGGTGTTGTCCATCTTTACCATTAATTGTCCTGGAAGAATGTGGTCCTTGAAGGCTGTCAGAGCATTCTGTACAGCTAACATTTCTTTTTAATTGATATGCAGGTGCATTTGACTTGGGTTCCATTTGCCCTGAATGCATTTCCCTGCCAAGTGAGCCCCCCATGCATAGTCTGATGTGTCTGTTGTTAGGGTTTGAGCGTCAGGGGGTAGAGTGAATAGCAGTCCCTTGTTTAGGTGGCAGGCCTCTGTCCACCAAAAGAACTCTATTTGGAGATAAGGTATGATTGGAATCATTGCTTCTAGATCCTGAGAAAGTTGACACCATAGGCTTTTTAGGTACCATTGTAGTTTCCTCATATGCAGTCTTGCATATGGAATTAAGAGAATGCAAGAGGCCATGAACCCCAGGGCTTGCAGTATTTTCCTTGCAGATAGCTGGGTCTTTGTGGCCAGTAGTTTGAAGTAGGCTGTCAAATGAACTTGTTTCTCTGGCATGAGGAAAGCCATCTGGGAAGTTGTGTTCAAGCTTGCTCCCAGGAATACAATTTGTTGGCAGGGTACAAGATGTGATTTCTTTTCTTTTATGGTGTACCCCAGAGAAGTTAGCAATTTCTGTACACACATGAGATGATTCAATAGTATGTCCTGGCTTTCTGCCTGAATTCGACAATCATCCAGGTATGGGTATATTTGAATATTTCTTTGCCTGCAAAATGCAATGACTGGAGCTAGGCACTTTGTGAATATCCTGGACACAGTAGATAAGCCAAAGGGCAGTGCAGAAAACTGATAGTGCATGTAGCCTGCTTTGAAGTGTAGGTATCTTCTGCAAGATTCCCTTATTGGGATGTGCAGGTAGGCTTCCTTTAAATCCAGTTTTGCCAACCAGGCATCCTTGCCTAACACAGGAAGCAGCTGGTGAAGAGTTAGCATCTTGAATGTTGGGTTCACCAAATATGTGTTTAGGATAGAGAGGTCCAGGATAGGACACCAGTTGTCTTTTCTGGGCACCAGGAAATGTCTTGAGTAGAAGCCTTGTCCCCTTTCCTCTTCTGGGACTGGTTGAACAGTCCTGATACTTAAGAGAGAGAGAACTTGCATTTGAGCCTCTGCCCACTGATTTGGGGGTAGATCTGGCCAACTGTTTGTGGTTGGTAAGGAGTGGAATTGGAATCTGTATCCTTGGGAAACTGTATTTAAAACCCATTTGTCCTGGGTAATGAGTTCCCAATTTTTTGCCTGTAGGGCAATCTTTCCCCCTAAAGGAACAGTCAGTTGTGCAGGGCTTGAAAGTTTTAAAGTTAGGTCACTGAGACAGTTTACCATGGGGGGAGTCTTACTACTCCCTGCTTTGGCAGTGGGAGCCTCCACTGCTTAGTCCTGTGAGTACCTTGGGACTGAAGCCTGGGTATTCTGCTGGTTCTGGGTTTGGAATGTGAAGGCCTGGAAGTGGCAGGAAAGGACCAATTCTTATAGGGCCAATGCCTACTAAATCTAGGAGGCTGTACTTGCAGGAAATCTTTAACAGTTTGCATAGATTTAGCTTTTTCTTCCATCTTTTTGAGTACTTCTTCTGCTTTGTTGCCAAACAGGCAGTCTTGGTTTAAGGGAGCATCCAGCAATTTTGCTTTAACATGATCTGGCAAAGATTGCTCCTTAAGCCAAGCATGCCTTCTAAGCACAGACACAGTGAAAGCAGCCCTGCAAGATGCCTCTAATGAATCAAAACCACATTTGTTCAGCAGAATGCATTAAATCCTGTAAATCTTTATTTTCAGCACAGTCAGGAATCAATATCATTTTCTGTTTAAGCAATCCAATAATATACTGCTGATACTTTAACATATGAAACTGGCAGTTTAAGACCCTAATGGCCAAGGTTGCAGAAGTGTATACCTTCTTGTCCCATCTATCCAGTGCCCTGGAATCTCTATCAGAGGGGGTAGGATTTTTGGCAGTAATAGCCTTAATGCTCTTGGGTCCCTGTGAAATTATCTCAGGATCCGCAGTAGGATTTTTAAAAAGGAACTTGTGAGAGTCAGGAACCCTATAATACCCATCAGGTTTTTTGGGAGCAGGAGGTAAAGAGTCAGGGGGCAAGCTAGATTCAGAGAAGGCATCATCAACAATGTCCAGAACAGGGGGAATAGCTAAGCCTGTGTTAGGGCAGGAGTAAGAAATCCCTAAGACTCTTTTTAGAGTCAGAGTAATCCTGGCTTTCCCAGAGAAAATGCTCCTTATTATTTATATATATATATATATATATATATATATATATATATATATATATATATATATGTATATATATATATGTATATATATATAAATATATACATATATATATATATATATATATATATATATATATATGCATATATATATATAAACATAGATCCATAATGCAGTGATACTTTGCTATGTTTTTATCATATATGACCATGGGAGTTGTAATAAAATTGGATTTATTTTCCAAAGATACCAGGAATGGGTGATATTATCAAGTGCAACAACTAGCATTACATTAGGTCCTATACTGAGATTGGCAGGGAGTCTCAATGAATTGCTTTTAAATTTTAAGGCAAATAAGTCCAAAGTATTCAATTTCAAAATCATTAGCTGAGAGGAATCTTGCAGGATTGATGGGGGGTATAGAAGAAGGAAAGGACATTGGTGTAATAACCACCTTCTCTGTGAATCATGCAGACCAGTAGGCCATTAAAATGTTGGATTATGCAGCAAAGAAAAATCACAAACACTGCTAAAAATACTGCATTGATGGTTCCTGGCAATATCCCTGAATGTATCTTAAATAGCATGAAGCACAATTTAGCCACACCCCCTTAATGCACTGTTGAATCTCTGTCTTCATACAGGTATTAAACCATGCAAATGGAGAATAGCTACAGTCATTCCTCTGCATAAGGGAGGATCTTCCACAGACCCAGGCAATTACAGATGGATGAGCCTGACCAGTCTCATATGCAAAGCCATGGAAAGACTTTCATAGAATTAATCAATCAGAATATAGGGAACCTCCAAATACTGGACCTGTCTCAGTTTGGATTTGTGTAAGACTGGTCATGCTTACTTAAACTGACTGATTTTTTTGAAAAGGTCACCAAAAGCAATGGATGAAGGCAAAATGGTATACTCCACATACCTTGATCTGGACAACACTTTTGACATAATTCCCCAATCAGGTATAGTAGAACAGTTTAATAAAGTAGAAAGAAACCCATATGTTACTCACTGGCTCACAGATAGGAGCCCTCCACAAAGAGACCAGTCACCACTGGAGTCCCCTGGAGCTCTGTGCTGGCACCTTTCCTTTTTGGCATATACTTTTCTGAAGTAAAAGCCAATACCAAAGGGGTTTGGCTAAGTTTGCAAATGACTCCAAGGTAGGGGTAGGAGTAGTCGTTGAATCCCCAAATTACTAAACCATCCTGCAAATAGGTTTGCCTCAAATAAATAAATGTAATCAAAATCACGGTCTGAAATGAAATGCCAAAAAATGCATTCTTGTCTCCTTTGGGAAGTCATCTACCCCAGGGAACTACTACACGGACAATACTCCCTTTAACGTTGACCTATTGTTTGTGATTTGGGAATTTAGATGGACAGTGACCAACTTTTGACCAGCATGTGTCTATTGTAAGAAAGTTCTTCTACATTGCACAGCTTATAAACAAACGGATTGTGTCTATATCTAGGGATGCCATTGTCTCCCTTTACTCATCCGACATTAGACCAATCATTGAATACAATTCCCCTTTTAGCATGTATCTATTCAGACACATGCAACAACTGGAATGCACACAGAGGTATCTTACTAAAAGGATAAAAGGCCCAAACAACATGTCCTACTTGACTGACTCAAAGCCATATCACTCCATTCAATATCCTAAAGACTGCTAAAAGGTGACTTGCCTGGCACACAAGGCATTCTCTAACCCAAAACTGATGGATTTACTGCACATCAGCAAGTCAAATGGCATCAGAAATACTTGGTCTAGGGTTCTAAATCTCTTATGCAATATCAATAGAGCAGTTTGGGAGGGATAGGTGTATTTCACAGATGATACTGCTGCTGTGGAACAGACTCCTCATCATTATAAACAAAGTTCTTCTTTGTCAATTCTCAAGTGTAACTTAGATCTATGAATGGGAAACAGAAGATTTACACAAGGACTACCCCTGTACTACTAATGGACAAATTCATCCCCTAAATGCTATACTCCCATGCATGGGTCCCATAAAATTATCTATGGTGTGATCACTGTTATTCTCATCAGGGGTAATATATAATTCTCACCCATGGGATGGGTAAAGCAAATCTATAACCAAATGAAGCAAATCTATAACCAAATGAGATAAGTTATTTTGAGCACAAAAATGGAAAATGGCTAGGCTTAAAATGACCGGCAAGGGCAGCTATCGTAGTACTTACCTATGAATCTATGAACTTAGGATACTGAAGTATTCTTCCTGCTGCATAATGCATTAGAGAGCCTTCACCTTAGTACTTTTTCTCAATTTTAGAGGCCATGTGTAGAAAAGTAGTATTGCTTTGAAAGGGTGCTATGAGGTATGATACATAATTTAGAGATTTTAAATGAGATGAAAGGAAAATTGCAGTTATAAGCAAACTAATCTGTGAATGTATACAAAGAATATGAGGCAGGAAAGGTAGAATATGATTTTGGTATGAGGAATTATGCAGCATCAGGTGAGCATGGAAATTATGAGGGAAGGAATTAAGGAAGAAGTCACAGGCAGAAGGTGGAGGAAGCTTAGTTCAAGATAATGCTGGAGAAGCATTATTTCATGGAAAGAGCATTAGGAAATTGAAATGAGTTGGCAGACAGACAAGTAGAACACAGAACAAAGAAAAGCAAAGGAGTCTGGAGACAATTGGGTAGTGTAAAGGTAAGGTAATGGGAGGTCAGCTGTGCAAGAACTAACTATGAAAAATAGATCTGATGAAATATTATCAGACCCATTGCCAGCTTAAAGAAAGGAAGTCTGCATAAGGCAACACAATAGGCTTGTTTTCAACATGATTTTGCCGTCTGCATTTTTGTATTTCATCCAGTTCTGAGACTGTTACACCTTAGGGAGAGGTAAGCCACATATGCAGTGATCTCATACATGAGGTAGAATATGCCTTTGCTTTCTTCTTTTCACATAAATCTTTATTTGCAAGAAAACCCAGGAATACTGAACCATCATTAGCAAAGATGAACATGTGTTCTGGTAACACCAGAGGAATAAAGGATGGAAGATCCCCATGATGATGAGGATGGTATTATGTATACATAATGAAGGAGCAGTGTGATGCCCTACATCAGTCATATATGATCATTACATGAGTAGAGAGTGTGTGCCTGCATGGAGTGATTGCTCTACCATACTGTTCCTTTTTTATTACTCAGACTCCAAGCTCATGCAGCCTCAGAGATGAGAGTAACATCTGCTTTATAGTGTTTCTATAATTACTCTCTTTTGTGACACTATGGAACCTTATAGCGAGAATAATAAAGAATGGGGGCGGGGGTGGGGATGCAGTCCTCTGTGCCACTGGCTGAAGGAAAGTTTGTTCACTGTCTTCAGATTAGAAGGATATACTTTGTTCATGTATATACTGTGTAACAAAGAGCTCACTGTCATGGCCTGCCAATATATTGGGAACTGAGGTTCCAGGATCATAATTAGGACCTTTTGTATACTGGCCATGGTATTCCTGGGTGCTCCTTTGTAAAACCATACTCCATATTTACAAGTAATGGAAAAGCATCACCTTTGGTAACAGATGTTATTTAACAGTAGGTCACATTGGTTACTAATGTCCTTTAAATCCATTATTATTTAACTTTAACCACCCCCACCAAAAAAGGAGGGCTATGTTACTTTGTTCCTACTGTGCATCTTGCATACAGTACAGTAGCAGGCTCACTGCAGTCTACTAGACCATTATGGCCTCGTTAGCATCTGTAATGTATTAATATACTCATTTTTAAAGTTTATTAAAAAAATGAAACATGAAACATAAGTGTATGCATTTATGCATTTAAATGATGTGTACATTTTAAATGTACAAAGCCCATCTTACTATTCTAAAAGTCAGTGCTGATTTTCAATCTAGATTTTTATTGTAATAACCCCTTAACCTGTACCGAAATAACAATCACATTAAATATATTTACCAGCTCCGACTAGCAAAAGAGCAATTAATTATATTGTAGTTCAGATTGTTAGTCCATAAATTAATACAAATAGTACACAACACTCCCTTCTTGTTTGCTTCTGTATTGTTGGTTAATAGGTTCATAGGTAGGTACTAGGCAATCTGCCCGAGGGCATTTATAAGCCTATCCAGATTGTGTCAGCTTCGCCACCCCATTGAGTAATTAACTGAGCCTGTGTCAAGAAGAGCCAATGAAGTGATCCCAGGGGTGTATTTTCTGTTACCCATCCACTCGTCAAGGTTTCTCTTGAAGAGTGTTAGTGAGGGACTCTGCCTGATGTAGTTAGGAATTTTGTTCCAAAGCATGGGGAGTCTCTGGGACAGGAGTCTATCCCTCCAGCATGTTCTATTTATTGTTGTTGCAAGGTTTAGCTCACTAGATCAAGTGGCTCACAGTGACTTGGATTTCTTTAGGTGGAGCATGTCCATCAATTCTGAGTTGGACATGGCTTTTTAAGTCAGACAGAGATCACCTCTGAGTAAGCGATATGCCACCAAGTACAGCCGCAGTTTTTCCAGTCGGGCTGCATAGGACATATGTTTGAGGCCAGTAATCCTCTTGGTGAGGTACTTTTGTGGTCTTTCCAGCTGTTGAAAGTGTCTTGTGAGGTACATCCCAAATGGGGCATTGTACTCTATGATTGGTCTGATGAGTGACACTATAACCTCTTTTTTTCCAGATGCAAACCCTTTAGTAATTAGATGGGCTACATAGAAGGATTTTCTAACTACTTTGGCAATATAGGTTCATAGGTTAGTACTAGGCTAACTGCCCTTGTGAGCCATTTTAAGCCTAGCCAGTTATCCTCTGTGAGATTCAAACCCTGTACCTTGTGTTTGTAAGGCAAACACCTTAACCATTAGGCCATCCTCCCAACCCAAAATACACATCCCTGCCAAGCATTGGACCCAGCACCCTGTCAACTACAGCATAGTGCATTAGCCCACTAGGCCATTCAGCTGTGAAGTGATTGTCAAAGGAGAGATTACTTTCTACCTGGGTTCCCAGATCACTTATTACCGTTCTGTATTAAGGCGGCTGCCACCTATGTGGTAATTCATGGGTGTTTTGTTTTTCCCAAATGGGATGACTATGCATTTCTTGGCATTTAGCTTGAGACCATGACTTTGACACCAGGTGTCTCAGTAAGGCCCTTTTGGAGAATGTCTGTGTCAGCCGGAGAGTCAGTTATGGCTCCCAGTTTGCAGTCATCGGCGAACTTGGTTAGCCATAGTCCTCCTTTGTTTGCCTGTACTTCTGAGAAGTATATGCCGAACAGTAGAGGTCCCAGGACTGGGCCTTGTGGGACACCACTTGTGACTGGTTTAGAGTCGGACCTGGAGCTCGCTATTCTTACCGTGTGAGGTCTGTCTGTAAGCAACCCATCTTGTGACATAGGGGTTTATGTTCATGCTGGTGAGTTTTTCTATAATTCCCGAGTGGGGAATGGTGTCAAAAGCCTTGGCGAGGTCAAGGTAGGCTGTGTGAACCACCTTCTCCTCATCTATGACCTTAGTGACTGTCTCAAAGAAGTCAACCAGGTTTAGTAGTCATGATCTGCCCTTAACAAAGCTGAACTAGGTCAGGTCAAGTGTTTGGTGGTTCCCAGTGTCTTTGTTAATGAGTTCCATGATGATGCACTCCATAGCCTTGCAGACCAGGCTAGTCAGACTTATGGGGTGATAGTTACCAGGGTCAGTTGTGGCCCCTCCTTTGTGGAGAAGAATACCTGGTGCTGTGGTCCATTCTATGGGCACATAGCCTGTGGAGAGGCTGAGGTTGAACAGTGTGTTTAGGTTGGGGGTTAGTTCATTCTGTAGTCCGTGCAAGACGCAGCCTGGGACAGCATCTGGCCCCATTGACGGTGTGCTTTTGGCTTTTGAAAGGGCTGTTTTCACCTGTGTGTCTCTGATTTCTGGGACACTACACTTTTCCAGTATTGTTGTGGGCCCTTTTGGAGGTGAGAGGGGGGTGAAGTTTGCACTGAATCTATCTGCCAGGATGTTGGCAATATCAGTAGGTTCAGTATATTTTGTGCTATTTTGCAGTAGCTCAGAGCATATCTGTGAGTTGCCACTTAGATTCTTGACATAGCTAAAGAAGGATTTGTGGTTATCTTTCGAATCTTAGGCTAACCAGTGACGGGTTGACCTCCGGTGCAGAACACCTGTCACCCCTGTTGGTGATGACCAGGTCCAATATGTTTTCACCTCTGGTAGGGGAGTTTACCAGCTGATCCAGGGCATTTGAGTTGATAAATTCCAGGAAGCGCTGGACCTGTGAGTTTGTACTTTAGTAGTTTTCCCAGTTAATGGTAGGGTACTTGAAATCACCCAATATCAGGGTTTTTGGTAGGATCTTTATGTTTTCCAGTGCTCCAGAAAGGTGGAGTGGTGGTCCTGGGTTATGGAGGGTGATCTGTAGCAGGGCACAATTTGCATTGCAGATTTTCCCAATGTTAGTTGCACATGGATGATCTTGGAGGTATCATGCTGCGCCACTAACCTGGATGTGTAGGTATCCTTGATGAATATGGATACACCCCCTCCTTTTGTGTTTCGGTCCATGTTCTGCGGCCAGAATGTGCGGTATGAGTTGTAGCCCAGTAGTGCTGGGGTGCTCTGTGGAGCCTTGAACTAGATTTCAGTTACTGCACAGATGTCAACGTTCTCCATTCTGAGGAGTGCTTCAAGCACGTGCATTTTGAGATTTAAACTCCTGGCGTTGAGTAGCATGACCCTCATTTTTTTATTTGTGCTGTTTACAGAGGTGGGTTTGACTTTTGAGCCTTGCCTAAAAAAGGCACTATGGGGGCAGCAAGAGCCTTGGCCAGTATTTGAAAGCCTAGGGGTGACAGGTGCAAGCCATCTCTTGCGAAGCAACGAGGCATGTCAAGCATATTGTCTCAGGCCAACAGAGACTGAATCCCCTTTGAATGACACCTGAACCTTAGCCAATTGTTGAAATTGATAATTTTTTCTTTATACAGCGGTATCATTCTTTGTTTGGGCAGGATGCTATTCAGGGTCAGGGTCATACCTGCCTGGGCTACATGATCAGAGAGCTCTTCCATGTCTCTTTTCATGTAGTCCACAGAGGTACATTTCAGGTCATTCACACCAACATGAACAATGACAGAGTCATATTTGTACTTGCTCTGGAGTGACCTGAGTGCTTGTGTTATGTGGCGGATTCAGGCTCCCGACAGGAAGCTAACTGTAACCTTCTCCTTGTCCAGCCTAATGAGTGGGACATCAGTGTGCCTGACTATAGAGTCGCCTATTACTAGTGTGTTAGGTATGTTATTTCGCCTTAAGAGCTGTGATTGTGCGGTACACTGATTTTGTGTTTTATGTGTTGTCTGGTTTGTGATGGGAGGTGCAGGTTGAGGTCTCTGATGCTTTTGCAGGTTTTTATTTAGAACCTCCGAGTTTGATTTTGTGTATTTATGTGTATTTTTTGCCAGTGCTGGTTTAGTATGTCTATGTGAGTCTGGAGGTGTGGTGCAAGTGTTAAACTTCTCCTCACGACTGCCTGTTCCAGTCTTGGGTGGAGAGAGCTTAACCTCCAGTTTAGCTATATAATTGCATCTCTCACATGTTAATGTTTTGTGTTAGGAGGAGAGGGTTGTCTGTGTACATGAGGCAGTTGTAACATTGCCTCAGGATACCCAGGTTCACCAGCTGGACTGGAGAGAATACCTGAAATTGCCCTTTGGTCATGCCTGAAAAGTAGGGTGCGCTCCTTAATCGCTTGGTTGGTGAGGGGTGAATAATGAGCCTTGCCCTGCTGGGCAATCAAGTGTCGGGGTATATTAGTGCTTGCTGTTAGGTCTGAGCAAGTGCTGGACTATAAGATGCTTTTTAAGTATTTAGGTTGAGAGTTAGACTACTTTCAAAGGAAAAACTGAAGAGGAGACTTGGTGGAGCCGGGAAAAAAATTGCCCTAGTTAACCGGCGCTGCCCATACGTGCAAAACCGTGCAAGTGCAGTTTTTACAGCAGGGAAATGAAAGAGATAGAAATTAGCCCAAAACGGCCTATAAACTACTAACTTCTGGGCTGGAACTACTCCTCAAGGACAGATGGCTGCTCAAAGCTCCCTCTCTCACAGGAAAACAGAGAAACCTCCTTCTATCCAAGTAAGGTAGGGGCAACTCAGAAACTTGTAACACAGCCCTGAATTCAGCACTAGCCTGAAAACTGGACTATACTAGCTTAGAAAGGTGGGAAACAAGGAATTTTTTTTTTTTGAAAATATAAAGCAAAAACAGTAAAAAAATACACTTAAACAGCTTTACAGGACTACAAACAGTAAAAAAATACACTGTTTTAGAATACATCACATGATTCTGCCTGAAATAATTACTGTTTTTAACATTGATAGTAATAGTATCATTTCATAAACGTATGACAATCTTCTTTTCAGAGATGGCATTTAATTAAAATATATATTCTTCTCCAATGTGAATGTCACAAATATTTTGCATTCATTTGAAACTGCAGCAAATGTTAGAAGCTGATTCCAACTGAACATGCATTATGCAATCCCTTATTAAAAGATACATTGGCCTTTGTTAATGCATTATACAGCTTGTCCAAGAGATGGCAGCAATTGATAAATGTTACATTCCTGCACCCACTAAGGAAGTGTCACTGCTTGTTTTAGAAGAAATAGTAATGCATACAGGCACACTGCAGAATTAAGGACTTGATCAGCAGGTAAGGTATTTATTATATCCTAACATTTTGGCAGATTGCAATGCCAGCAACTGCTTTATTAAGTACATTTAAATCAAAAATTCAGAAGCATGCATGCACTGAACTTGGATAATTTGTGCTAGAATAACATAATTCACAATTGTTCCATGATAACATTTCCTAGATAATGTTCTATACTTATATTTTATTTATGGGAATATTTCCCTTAGAAAGCTTGGATGTGCAAGATAATTTTAAATAATATGGCAAGATTATGATTTTAAGAATCCTCTGAATGTAAAGTACTGCTGACTCAAATGTTTCATAAATTCATACAAGTTTTAATAAATAACATGACATCAGCAAATACACAGTGGTTCTTCTGACTATTTTTAAACTTGAGTTGTTATTTAAAGTGGAATGAATAATATAAAAGCAATGTGAATCATTCAGTAGAGTAAAGATGCTTTAAAAATCCAGATGCAAATAATATTTCATCTATGTTATGTATGAGGCAATATAATAGTAATATCGACAAATAATAGCTTGTACACATTTTTCTTTAGGAACTGGTTTCCATAATTCTTGAAAGGAGAAAAGATGAAGATTCAGAAAAGTTAGTTATAAACTGTGTACAGCACCATATTGTGCTATGTAATAGTCAATGCCATTTGATAGGAAATTTCTCCAAAATCGTTTCAAGCTGACCACTGCATTATACAGAACAGCAAATATACCTAACACCATACTGTGGTGTACAATGCACATTATATATATTGGTGTTATACTTGGCTGTAAACTGTCTGTGCTTGATTCTAATATAGTGCAAAATGTATAGTGCTAATGCTATTTTTTTTGGCACACACCATTGTAAAATAACACCCAGCTATGGCTGAACTGATTTCATTTTCAGGACTACTAATTTCATTACTTTGAAAAATTTGATTTTATTATTTGTTAAACTATGTGCATCCAGTTTCACAGCTGCTATTGAAATCACAGCACTATATCTGAACTATTGTTGTGCATAAAAGTTATAATTGTTTTTTTTTTTTTTTTTTTTTGGAGACAGAGCCAAGTGAGGTATAGCATAACCTACCTGAGTATGTGATTCAGCAATTATTTTGAAAAACTGTGGGGAAAGCAATATAGATCTGTGGAATGCTGTGATAACTGAGATGGATGTGAGAGGAATTTTTTTATTGTAAAATGCATGTGAAGTCTTGCCAGGTGCTTTAGATTATCATATTAGCAACTCTATGTAGATGATAAATTTACAGTTCACTTTGTAAAATAAGAATCTGTATTGTGTTTTTGATGCTTTATTTTCTCTTGTCTACTTTTATTGACATTAAAAAACCCTCAGAAGGATGTTAGAAGGGGCATTAGTCAACATTTGTCACACAGTAGTTCAGTATTCTGTGTAAACAAAGGCATGTTATGTCTTTAGAAATTAATACATTTATTTATGTTATGGTACCAGTATTATTTTATTTTTATTTATTTATTTATTTTTTGTTGACCAGGAAAGTCAACTGGGCTGAAATGAGCCCATTTTTAGTGGAGGCCTGGGGAGAAAAGCTCCACAAACAAAGTACAAGATAATAGTCATCAGTTAAACAAGTATTACAAAGGATAAAAATATAAAACTAAATAGAGATGATATACAAGTAATGTGGCTAAAAAGTTATGAAGATTTTTTTTTTACTCATTATGGTACAGTAAACAGTACAAATGAAAACAAAATGAGCAGACAATACATACAAATTATGCACTTATAGTTTTACAATTATTCTTATGCCGGGTGAAGGTAAATGAGCTAGAAGGTGCTATACATGGGTGACAGGTTGGGAGAATAATGATTATGAAATTAATGGTGTCAAGCAGGTAATCAGGTTATAGTGGACTGGGAGCAATTGTGTACAAAGATATTGTTGCAGAGACTTTTGGAATACGGAGGCACTACTAATAGACCTGAGATCAGGTGGATGTGCATTCCAGAGTTTAACTACAGTAAAAGAGTAAAGGTTTTGACCAGCAGGGAGATTTGGCCTGTTTACTTAGATGAGAGATTGCTTTTTAGATCTGAGATGCTTTTTAGGTTGGGCATTCAAGAGGTTTATAGATAATTTTATGTGCTGTAGATAGTTGTGTGTATGTAAGATGTTGTGTAAGTTCTAACCATTTCAGGGATTGTAGTGAACAACAATGATGGATGAATATTTTGCATTAGTTACAAACTTGGCAATTTTGTTATAGCAGGTGTCCATCTTAGTTTTCAATCATGGCTGGATGTTTTTAGAAATGGAGCACCATATAGGAGACAAGGAAGAAGAAATGTTGAGGCCAGGGTTTTTTTAGTGGAGTAGTTTAAAAAGTGTTCATGTCTATAAAGGGTGCCGAGTTTTTTGGTAAGTTTTTTTAATGTTGTCTTGGATGTGCTGGTCAAATATTACGTTTTCATGTATGGTAACGCCAAGTAGCTTGCTATAAGGAACTAACTCTATGGTAGTTTTGTTAGAAGAGTAGATGATAAAATTAGATTTGTTAATAGTGTGTAAAAAGAAGGAGCAGTATCAAGTTGGGGTAACCTGCATAGAATAGCGAGTTACTAATACTCCTTCATAGACTATGGGCAGAATTTATGAATGCCTACACTAAATGCAGATATTGTGTACTGTTGCGGTGAGCTGTGCACACAATAGCATACTATCTTATATTCATTAAACAAGGATAAGCAGTAGAATATGCTAATGAAAGCATAAGTAGTCAAATTACATGCTAATTAACCAATTCAACATGGCAGAGTTATTCAGAAACCTATAAAGTAATTGTATATACTCAGTGTAGCCCTTTGCCTTGAAATCCCAAACTCTTTGCAATACAGCCACAATTATACTTAGAAAAAAAATTCTGGGTTTCTGCTGTTATCATCAACCTGTATGTGCAACAGACTTTAATTCAAGGTGTTGCTTCTGCCAGACCTCAGCCAAGAAGAAGAAATGTGCTTAGACCCTGTTTGACTTACTATCGACTGCATGACACAAAAATTGAGAGCAAAATTGGGTAGAGCTGGAAACACTACAGGAAATATGCAACCTCTGCTGCCCTCACCTGATGCTCCAAGGAAATCATGGAGAACCCATTCCAGTAGAAAACAAGGCATGTATAGCTTTATGTATACTAGCTACAGATACTGTTCAGAGACAAACAGGGGATATATTACAGGTGTTACAGGCCTCAATTTCTAGAATATTATATCAGTTTGTAAATACCATGCTGCAACATGCAAGGGATTACATCTGTTTCCCACACACCCCAGTGGAGAGAGCAAGAACCATGCAAGAATGTTATACAATAGCACACTTCACTGAAACTTTGGGGGGGGGCATAGACTGCACACGCTTAGAAATAAAAGCCCCACCCAGTGACCAGGGAAGGATGTACATTACCAGGTTAGGATACCACTTTATAAACTGTCAGGTTGGCTGCAATGCTCAAGGAGTCATCTACAATGTGTGTGCAGGTAAGCTAGGCAGTTTGCCCAACTCACACATATGACACACATGTGAGCTATACACAAGGTTTGCTAGGGGGTGACCTTCCACAATGGCATCTAGTGGGGGATGTTGGTTATGCATTGGAACCTTGGCTCATGACACCCATGAAAAAACCCACAACCCCAATGAGCAAGGATATAATGATACTCATGCTCATACTAGGAATATCATAATTTGTATATCTGGCTGGCTGAAATTAAGGGTCCGGTGTCAAGACACCTCAGGAGGTACCCTGCAGCATGACCCAGCAGCCTCTGCTGCAATATTCACAGTCCAAGCCATGCTGCACAATATAAATCTCAAGAAACAGCTTCAACAAGGACAAGTATGGGCAGAAATCCAGTGTCCAGGTCCACAGGCAGGACTAGCAGCACCAAAAGATACAGATGAGTAGTCTGAGGGGAAACAATGAGCTGCAGATGCTGCTGGAAGATGTAGGCCTGCATAATATGCCACGGTTCTGGCTATGATGTACAGGATAGCATCTAAACACACTGACTACATAGGTCCTAAGAACATATAAAAACTAAAACTGATGCCTGAAAAACTGCACGGCCTTTGCTTACCCATGTAATGGTTGTGTTCTGTTAACATCACAAAAAGAAAAACCCCAAGGACATGTTGCAGCATTCCAGTAATGCTGGAACTTGTATGGTTCATAGGGACATACGAGGCTATTAGTCTGCAGACTATTATAAGCCTAGCCAATATCCAGAGGTCAGAATAATACTCTGTGCCTTGTAGTTCTGAGGTTAAGACCTTAACCATTATATCAAATCTTCCACCCAGGTGTATAACTGAATACTCTCATATACAGATTTTTATATATCCCTAAGGTGGAACATGTCCCAGGTGTACAGTAATGTCAGCAATAGCTTTTAGATAATGGGCAAACTTTACATCGGCACCTTGATTAGAGAACGAATGTCCTCCAGCGGGGTATCAATGTAGAAGTAATGCTTGATGAAAAAACAAATCTACAGCTTCATGGCAACATATCAAGCTGCTGTGGAGCTTGGACAGGAAAATTGCATTCTTTGCACATGCTAAGAAGTACTTATTCTGTTTAGTGAGTGTAAAATTGAATTAAATAAAAATTTAAAAAAGTGTGTGTTTGTGTGTGTGTGTATATATGCGTGCGCACGTGTGTGTGTTTATGTTTGTGTGTGTGAGTGTATGCGTGCATGTGAGTGAAAGAGAGATTGATCAAGCTGTTATTTTACACTCACCAAGCAGCATTTCTGCTGTTTTGCAAATTTAAAAAAAATAAATAAATAAACAGAAAAATGTGTATATGTATTTGTATGAGTGCGTTTATGTTTCTGTCTGCATGTGTGAGTGAATGTGTGCATATAAGCAGAAAAGACTGCGTGTATATGTATGCGTGTGAAAGCAGAAGAGACTGTGTATGAGAGAGAGAGAGAGAGAGAGAGATTGAACAGTGAGATCTACTGAGCCGTTTACACTCACTAAGCAGCTCTTTTGCTGTTTAGTGAGTGTAAAGTAAAAAAGAAAAAACTTAAAATAAAACGTGTGTGACTGTGTGTGTGTGTGTGTGTGTGTGTGTGTGTGTGTGTGTGTGTGTGTGTGTGTGTGTGAGTGTATGTATGTATGAAAGCAGAAGAGACTGTGTGAGTGAGAGAGACAGAGAGAGAGAGAGAGAGAGAGAGAGTGAAGAGTGAGAGCAATCCATCACAGCAGTAGCTGCAGTTAAGAGGTCTGCATACCTCTTGCCATACCCCTCAACTCTACAGATTTTTGCAGAATGTCCAGATTTTTGCATCATATTTTTGGTATGCTCCTCATAAAATTTTGCTTTTCTGGTAAATCGCTGGCAAAGCATTGAGAACTGAAGTCAGAAAATAATGACAGGCATTTGAATTTCAGACTTCATTCCCTTCAGAAAATGCATGCTAATACAAAATCTCTCATTCTATTCATGTTTGTAAAAGCAATATTTAAAAATTGTCCATATTTTTGGGCCACTGTTCCCCCATTATTTATGGCTTTGTTCAGATTTCTTGTTCTAAGAGGTTGTGAGGTATGCTCTCGACCGCTTACCTCAGCATATGTTTTTATATATTTTTGATGTAAAATGCTTTCTCCAACACCATTAACATATACTACAGCAAGTTTGAAACATTAGGTGGAAGAACTATTTTACAACAAAAATATATAAAAAATAATATAGTACTTAAAAAAAAAGACTAAACAAAACACAGCAATTTTATGAGGACCTCATTCTCTTAAGTGCAAAAATGCCCTCCAGGTGTGACACCCTTCCAGGGGTGTAGATGGGCAGGCATTAATTACACATTAACACACCCCTGTGGGGCATTATTGCTTGCATAACTGATGTTTGCAATATACAGCTATGGGTTTTGCCCAGTGCTGTGAATCAAGCATTTTAGTTGACCACACTATGTAAACCAGTGAGCAGGTCAATGGTAGCATCATTTGCACAAGATACCAGTAAGCAAAACTTAAATATCTACATTACCTACATTATTAAGAATACCATCAGAAGTACAATGACGGTCAACAATTACATAAACAATAATTCACAACTGAGTATGAATGATGAATAAAAGTATTTATTTTGCAATGCATTTATATTAAAGCAAGCTTCTAAGCAAGCAAGACTTAGCTATCCACATCATGCATAAGACATATATATATATAACCCGGTGTTATAAACAAATGTGAAAAGGGTAGGGGACAATCATCATCACTTGCACAGGGTAGGTGACTGAATGGGGGTGGGGGGATACAGTAAGACAAACCTGATACCAAAGAAGTGAGTGTGTTCGAGTGTGTTCAAGTAAAACAGAAATGTATTCTTAAAGTATCCAGTTGTCAGGGCCAGTAGCAAGCTATATATAGCAGTCAACAGTACTGTATAGATAACTTTGTATGTGGGTGTGTGTGTGTGTGTGTGTGTGTGTGTGTGTGTGTGTGTGTGTGTGTGTGTGTGTGTGTGTGTGTGTGTGTGTGTGTGTGTGTGTGTGTGTGTGTGTTTGTGTGTGTCTGAGGTGGTATGGTCAAGTTTTTGCTGAATGTGTATGTGTGTGTCTCTGCATGAACACTATCGAGCAGTGTTCTAGTACTGCATTCTGGAATCTTAGATACGTGTGAGCCATGCATGGTAAACTAGTAAGTTCAGAGTTGTTTTCCCCTGACCACAAGGGCTATTTCTGCAAGGAGTTGCTAGTTCCATGGCCCTGGCTAGAGGTTGGGGTGCTACCTGAATGTGAGTGATGTCAGCATTATGAGCTGTCATAACAACCATGTCCTGGACCATGTCTGGATGTGGATATTGCAAACACTGATGCTGTAGTGTAAGTAGTGCCATTATAGGAGCAGAATTTTACACTGTCATGTAGGCTAGCACTGGATGATTTAGTGGCTCACCAGCCATATAGATGTGACCTTCCCCCAGCAGACATTCCATTACAGACACTGTCCAATCCAGTGTATCATCTATCCTGTCCAAGGAGTCACCCACATGATTCAGGCATTCCCTCACATCAGCAGAATGTTGAGTACTCACACTATCTGTTTTGAGGCCCTGGTGGAAGGACCTGTGCATTCATGACAGCACTACACATATGTCATGTGGCACCTACTGACACACCAACATCAGGAGGAGGATGGGCAGCTGGCCTCCTCTGAGCATGCCTATCAACTCGCCTGTGTGGCACTTTGCCCTATGATGCCTATAGACAGAATCTACCAGTTCTGCAGATGTCTGAAATAGGGCATGGATTTTGAAGGCACAGACTCAGTGTTGGACTGACCCTCCACAACCACAGACAGGGTCTCTTTATTGCCACCATCATCATCATCAGAGGCTACCAATACTCTGACATCAAGCAGTAGGAGTTCCACAGTGACACTGACAGGATTACCTATGATAACAAGTAATCAACACAACAAAGAGATAACTGAATACAAACTGATCAAACTTATGTGTGAAATGTATATGAAAAATTAAGAGATGCAATGGAATGAAAAAAAATGAAATTCAGTTAGGCATGCATCTAGCTTATATACATTAATAAGAATACAAAAGGTGTGCTTACCATGCACAGGTGGTTATGCAAAATGAGAATCAGATCTGCCTACATATAAGAAAGGGTGACAAAACATGGATGATAGGCATCACAATGCAGATGACATAAGAAACAGAAAATCCCCATAACAGCTGCAGAATAAGACACATCTCATAGAAAGGTTTCCTGTCCAGTTGACTTTCTCCTTCTCCTTCTCTCTCTCCTTCAGTGCCCTTTCTATGTCACCCTTCTAGCTAGCTCTGCCTCTCTCTCTCTCTCTCTATTTATATATATATATATATATATATATATATATATATATATATATATATATATACTCTACAATGAGACTTTTTTAATTATATTGCATAACTGGAAGTTCTGCAGTAGAGATACTTGAGTTGTCTTCCACATCAGTCCCAACATGAATGATTCTGTGTGGAACCTATGCTAAGCCGACAGTGGACATGAACTCCTGTGCTTCTGTCCGAGGTGTTTCGATAACATGACAACCCCCCCCCCCCCATAGCCATACATTCATGGGCAATTGCAGCTTCCCTGTGCCTTCCCTGTATGATCATATCACTGGCCCGATGTCTTATTTTTGAATATGTACATCCTTATCCTTCTACCACATTGATGTTGTTAATTACCTGCTCCAAGACATGGTCACAGGATGACTTGTCACCACTGCCATTCTCTAAGATGAATGACTTGTTGCAACATAGTGCCTGAATGAGCACTTCATTCTAAGCATTAATGTATGGTGGTTTATGGCGCACAGATGTATTTGGCATAATAGCTCTGTATGAGGGGAAACAGAAAAGGAAAAATACATAAGTAACCCAAAATGATTGTTAACAAAACAAATATTTTTGAATGTATTTATCCATCATGTGAAAAATAAATGAAAAAGTAAGGTTCCATATGAATACATACAACTTCATACAGATTCCCCATCCCCACTCTCAACCCTGCCAAACAAAGAAAGGAAATGAAAAACAGTCAGTAAAAGTAACTCAAAAAAAACAAACATTTGTGTAACTCTGTAGTACTTTGCAGCATTAACAAAGATAATGTGCCCCTTTCTAGAAAAAATGGATAAAAATGTTGTAGATATCCACTTTCATGGAGGGCAACAGGTATACATCATAGGCTTAACACAATTTTGTGTGCTAATAATGCAAAAAAAACTGACCTTACTAATAAGTAATACAACACTCTTCTACAATAAATGGTCAGCTTCCCAGATAAAGCTTTCCATTAAATGTCAGGTAACATTATTTCAAAACATTTTAATGGTCAAAAAATAACTGATATGCATGGCTATATCACTAGATGCAGACATGTATACCAACAGGTATATTGTGAAATGCAATCTATCAATAAGGTTAAAATACATCCATTTTTTAAAGATCAACATATGTTTGCAGCAGGTCACTCATTAAAACAGAAACAAATTTTGAAAGCAAATAGCAGTATTGAGCTCTCTGAATCCAAACAGTCTCTCCTACTACAACACAAGCTTCTTACCTACACTATTACATTTTTATATAGCATAGTTAGTCCTTTGAGTGCTATCAATATGCAAATGAGGTGTGAACATTTTTAGCATTCATGAATTCCACGATCCACACTAAGTACATTGCAGGTAAACATGGTGTAAGAACTTACACAATTGGGTGCACATGCCTTAGCAATTTAAGGATGAGAAGTGAGCAGTGTTACCTGCTAAAAGCTTGCAAGTATGAATGATTAGTCTGACTACAGGAACAATCAGGGTTTCACAGTCAGTTCTCTTTAATGTACACTTGCAGAGAGAGTGTCAGTGAGAAGAAATGTACAAGGTCTGTGAGTACATTGACTGACATGTTAAAGTAACATCCCTAACATTTGCATGACATGTTTATGACCACACATTATACGCTGAGTAAAATTTGTCTGCAATTCCAGGGAAGTACAGAACTCATTGAAAGAGATATCAATCAAAAGCAATGAAAATCACATAGCAGTCTTGTTAGAGAAGCATAGATAAGGCAATGATGTTCACAAAATAAAGAGTAGAAAAGAGCTGCAGTGTTGCAAAGCATTTTCTATTGTGTGACAAAAATGAGTTTAACTGATGCCAATATTAAAGTAATCTACATACCTAAGTGCAAATTGCAAAGGACAACTTTCAGAACTTGTTTCTTTTGCATGTGTAATATCAGTTTTTACTGTCACATCTTGAATATATATAACCTATTTTTTGTTCTTTACAGTATATGTATGCATCTGTGGCAAAAGCTGATAATAATTTCAAATGTGTCGTGTGAATCCCTGGTATCATCGGGTTCAAATTCAGAGAGGGTGAAGTTCACGTGTACTGATATTTAAAGAGCATATGTTCATGTTGCAAGGCAACAAAGTTGAGAAACATCAGAAATGAACATTTTAACTACTTGTTTCATAGTATGTTTTTTTTTTTTATTTAAGTGATGTTTTTCTCTCTTCACTGTTTATGCACCATTTGGCATTGCATAGTCTTGATTGGAACTGGTCCCTAGCAGTGAACAAAAAGTTCATGTCCTGAGGAAAAAAAGTGAAAATTTTAAGTTGGGCTTCCTTCTGTTGCTCACATGAGCCTGGCACCAGTACAAGGCCATCAGCACTCAGAATAGTACTCAGTGAATAAATTCACCTGTTAGTTAACTACCTCTGTGGCAGAAGGAGAAGGGAGCCACATAATACAGGATTCAGATCTGGTTTACAGATATTTTTATGACTGGATTCAGAATAAACAATAACATCCAATGTTGTATATGAAATCAACAGGATAGAGTCTATGATAAATGATAAATATTTTGCCTGTAGTCCTGGTGAACTGATGTTACAAAGGTGTTGTTATTGTAAACTCAACTTTCCTCATTATTAATAACAATATGTGCTATGGATGTTGTGACATATGACATTTTGTAGAGTGTGTTAACATGAAAGTAGTAACATGAGTAATGTGCGCATATGTAAATTTATCCATATTACACAAGTATTCATCATGACAGTAATACATCATACTGCAAACTTTTATGTCATGAGTAATTATATGTACTGTGGCAAGAATGACATCCTGTCATTTTCTCTGTGTCCCGTTTTCAGAACAATTGCCCGTAATGCGGTACATGGTTCATGTGCAATACTATTACTTCATCCTTGCTGCTAGATGTGTGTATCTTAACAAAGGTGTGTTTCTAGGAATACATGTATCTATATACTTAAGTGTAGAGTTGATTTATAAGATGGTGGTAGTATTATTGTATGTTGCTTTAAATAATGTCTTTCTACATATGTGATTTCGTTTTTGTCAGTCCCATGATGAGTTGATTGCATGGAATCTAATTTAATCTACACTTGTGAACATCTAAATGACAATAAAGTTACTTTTTGATGTTTGACTTTTTTTGACTTTAAATGAAATCCTAATGACACATAACTGAAATGTTACTTGTGAAGTGGCAAGCAGATGTGAAAAGGATGAATGTGTCATGCTGGTGCTATAACTGATGTGTTCTTTGCTACATATATCCATTAAATACATTACAGTGTGATTCAAAATCATTTTTTCATGCCTTTTACATTTGCACTCCACTTGGCAGTGCAAAAACTGACTTTATGGCCAAAGGAGAAAAAAATAACAATTTCATTGGCTGCCTTCTGTAGCAGAAACTAGCCTGGCACCATTATGTTGCTGTCAGGACTCTGGATATGTACTCAGTGAAGAAAATGCACCTGTCAGGTAACTTTCTCTATGACACAGGATATAAGTACAGTGAGCTTAAAGAAAGAGGACTGCTAATGCAGTGTTCTAATCCAGTTTGCAGATACTTTTGGGGGGGAAAGGAAGCCATTTGTCACAACATTTTGATTAGTAATGTAACAATAAATGCAAATGGGTATCATAATTATGTTTACTGTAACAAATGTATCATTACTACTTGCTATAGAAACCTAATATAATGTGTGTAAATTATGTTAAACATGACAGTGATGATATTTAATTTAAAATGCACTTGCATAGCTATGATGTACATAATATTTTTGTTATAATTATTATAAGTTAACACATATAAGTATGTGGTTAGGATAGTATGTCTTGTGAAGTATGTATGTAATCTAACCCACAATGTGCACTTCACAGCAAAAGGTTTTCCGGTTTAATTCTCGGCTGGGGTACCTTCTATGTGGAGTCCGTATGCCCTCATGTCCTCCTTGCATTTGCGTGGGTTTACTCTGGGTGCTCTGGTATCCCCTCACATTCCAAAAACATGTGTCTGGAGAATTTCTCCCTGGGACTCCACTGAAAATGGGCTCTGTTTCTGTCGGACTTTCTTGGTTAACAAATGTTAAATAAATAAATAAAATAAATGTGCTACTCAGTTCATGCAACTGCATGCATCTGAAATGTATTTACAAACACAAGTACTGCCTTTTACATAGAAATTCAGTCCCATAACTAAGTAAAGTCACAAACATACAGTCATCTGTTAAGTATATTGCCATTTATTCTTAAATTAGTAGACCTCTAACTAGCATGCTAAAACGTGAGATCTTCTGCAGGATAAGTAAAGTTTAATATTTTATATTTTCCTTCACATGAGTTTGATTACCAGGTGGTACTACTCAATCATACTACTGTATAAGTCCCAGCAGCCCAGTATGTCACAAATGCCAATTGCCCTCCAACCAACAATGATTATAACAAACACCATAATGCATTTCATTGCCTAACTTTAGAATATGTGTCAATAGTCTGAGCATCAAACAAGGCCAAATCTCACTGCCATATTTCACATCTTAATGTATCTGCCAAGCCATTGCTGTGTTTTCAATTGTGCAAATACAGATGGCATGGCTGTGAATCTTTGTGCACAAGCTGCTACAAGAAAGATCTGAACTGGGTGCCAGTTTATATATATATATATATATATATATATATATATATATATATATATATATATATATATATAGCTTGGCTTCTGCAGACATGGCTGGTGAAGGTAGGAATGGTGTCCTATTTAGAGCACAAAGGTGGGATATTGAGTAATCCAGGATTTTTGTGGCATTCCTCATCAAGAACTACAGCCAGAGGTTGCTGCAGTAGATTATTAAAAGTCTCAGTATAACACTGAGGCTAAGAATAACTTGGCCAAAGCTATCTCCAGTGCAACTGGCATCCCAGACACTGGGCAGCAATGATACAGTGACATGAAGAAACACAAGCTGGACCTCCTGAGTCTATGGGATGATGAATTTAAGACTGCAGATACCCTTAATTTTTCTAAGTATATTGACCTATCACCTGTCTGTGATACAGCATCTATTAGCCAGCCAACACAGTTAGTCATTATGGTTTCATATACTTTTTTTTTCTTTTCTCTGCTTTACAGCTGAAGAAGAGATATCAGAAAACTGTGAGGTGCATCAGGAAAGGCTAACTCGTCTCAGATGTGAACAGGGAAAGTATGCATTAGGTCTGGTTCATAGCTGGCCTTAGGCAACTAGGCGGCTGCCTAGGGTGCCACTGTAGCAGGGGTGCTTTTCCAGTAATCTGGATGGTGTAGGTAGACCAGGATGGGGGCACCAGGTGGTGTTTGGGGGGGTGTTGTGGAGACCTTTTGCCTAGGGCACCAGTTGACCAAAGGCCAACCCTGGTCTGATTGCAAGGCAGAGAAGTATTTTCAGCCCGTGACTGCATATAATCTTGAGCAGGCATATTTTAACTTTTATCTCAAGGATACATGCCTGTTTCAATAGCTGTTGGTTATTGCATTAGGCAGTGAGTATATCACCATAATTGTGTGTTGATTCAATACCTAGAAACAGATATTAGATTTCTTTACATACTGTATTTATGAGACATTAACTGCAATACTGCATGATTTTAACAATCCAATATTTGCCAATACTTGCAAATGCAGTTATTAACTTTGAAAGCATATTTCTGATATAGTATAGTCAAATATATGATTCTGTGTGTCATATCATACAATTATGAATGATTGATTTTATGACACATTAATGCATTCCCATCACATATGCATGAGGCAAAGTTGTGCATATTTAGTTCTCATATTGGTTTATGTCTTGAAATAAACAAAAAATGTAAAATGCCATTGATCTTATTCTATCTTTTTTGTCTCCCATGTGCGTGCACACTCTCCCTCTCTCTATACATACATATATATATATATATATATATATATATATATATATATATATATATATATATATATATATATATATATATTCAGATATAATTTTTAATACATTGTTGCTGAAAACAAGATGACCATCAGCACAGGGAGCTAGACTAACCACTGTGGTCCAACACTCCATACCTCCACAGGTGGCTGTGGTGGCACCACCAGAGGAAACACAGGCATCCAGCACATCTGGGTTATAGTCTGTCGGTGTTGCCTCAGCAACTCTTGTCCTACCTGCTCCACCTATGTCAGGTAGCTTTGCCCCAGCTGCTGGTGAAGTGGTACCCTCAGGGAACAGTAGTTATGGAGGTGGTGATTATGTCACCTGTCTGAAGCTGACAGGGCTGGTGGAGGGCATAATTGAGAGGGTCTCAATGCCTGAATTGGCAGGGCTGAAAAGGTCCAGGGTCATATTATCAAAATGATGTCACATCCATCACTAACCTAGACAACTGACACAGGAGGCATCGATCGCAGTTCAGAGGATGAGAACTAGCTTCTCTTTGTTCTCAAACTGGACATAGATGCCCCTCCAATGTCCCCTACCTATACATTATAGTGATGCCCTCCAAACTTTTGTGTCCATCACCATCTCTATCGGTCTTGTATGCCCTGTATGTCTGTGCTGGCTACCTAACCTACCCTACCTACCTGACCCTCCCATGTCTAAGCAGCTTCCCCAACATTCTTAACATTCCTCTCTCTCTCTCTCTCTCTCTCTCTCTCACTCTCTCTCTCCATTCATAGCTCTCCACTTTGCCTATCCCTCATCTTGACACACTTGATTCTGTTCAATTGGCTATACAACATAACTCTGTAGTTGTCACCCATCCCTGGTGTGGTGATTCCCCAAAGTCATGAAATTCTATGTACAACTCTACATTTGTGTTGTGAAGAAGTGGATAGCTATGGTTCTCTGCCACCACCATTTTACCATTTTGCAAATTCCTGTAGTCTTTCCTCTGTGTCCTGTCCTCTGCTTGACCCCGTTTTCTCCACTGTCCAATCAACCCCTTTTCACATATTTAATCTATTCAGAAAATAGAATCACATACAATGCATGTGGTCAGAATTGGCCCATCAAAAAGCCTTAACTTTGTCTCCTCAGCACTTGCCTGGAGCTTGGCATTGCACACCATTGCTGAGTGATTGCATAATGTTTCATGTCCTACAGCAAAAACTGGTGAGTTTTTGCCATCACTTGAACTAGTTTGACTACCTTCATACAAATGTGGTTAAATCCACTGCACTATAGGAATGCAGAGTAAAGGCATTACTGTAAAACAGTTACTCTAAGAGTTCTTAGGCTGCTGGATATAATGAACTAGCAGTTACTATGTGGTATGATGAGATAGCTCTCTTGACTGTAGCTTGATGCTTTTGCACAGTGTCAAGGGTTTGATTACAGGTGTATGTCAAAATATTACTTCATGTAATTTTATATTCTTATCATACATTTATCTCCAGACTTCTTTATTTATCTCCAATTACAACATTTCATTAACATAGCATTTGAGTAGTCATTCACCCTTCTCTAACATAGATGACAAGAAGGTGGGATATTTCATTTGGATGCTTTAATACATAGAAACACATCAGGATGCCAAACCATTTGACTGTGAGAACTCAGGGCTACTCGTAACATGAGTAAAGTCCCATTCATCAGCAAATCATTTGAACTGTTGGCTTGTAAACTGTGTGCTATTGTCAGAAATAACTTTGTGCAGACTAATATGTACTGCCGAATTATGCTTCTTCTTAGTAATGACAGTGCTGGATGCTAGGTTAAGAAGTAGGTCAATCTCAAACCAATTAGAGTAAGAGTCTACTAACACCAAATAATGTTGAAATGTTGACATTCAACTCGAAAATGTTGGTGGCTACTGTCGACCAAGGTAGTTCCGGAATCTGGTTTAGCTAAAGTCGTTCCTTATGTAAATGTGGCTTAGTACTAATACACACAGAACAAGATAAAAATGCTCTTTCAATGACATGTGACATAGAAGGCCAAAATACTAGCTCTTGCCATCTTTTGGTAGAGTCGGCTCCTGGGTGACCACAGTGCAAGATAGTAATGTACTCTTCTTATAATGACTTTGGAACAATTACTTTTGGACCTTTCATAATAATACCATAGCCAGACAAAATCTCATCTCTGTAAGGAAAATAAGGTTGCACTTCTTGAGGTAAACTAAATTGCTTTGCTGGCCATCCTTAATTGATAAAGTAGTTAATCCTTTGTAAAACTGGATATGTGGCTGTGTGATCTCTCAGTTCATCAAGACATGTGAAGAAATATTTCTCACTTTCATGACTTCAGAATCAAGGTTCTCATTCCCATGCTGTTCAGTGGTGTTTCTGAGCAATCTGGACAATGTATCAGCAAGATAAAGAAGTTTGCTTTTCTTGCAGACAAGATTGAAATTATACTTATACTTTTGCAATCTCAGCATCATGCATTGCAGTCTGTCTGGAGCTGAATTCATAGGCTTTCTTAAGATAGTGACTAATGGTTGGTTGTCTGTTTCGATCTGGATAGGTCTAGCATTAACATAATCATGGAACTTTGAACATGCAAACACAATTGCCAAAAGCTCTTTCTCAGTCTGGGCATACTACATCTCAGTTTAGGTAAGAGTTCTCCATGCATAGGCAACAGATTGATAATCTTATAGAATGACTGCACCAAGACCAAATTTCAAAGTGTCACAGGAAAGTGTTACTGGTTTGTGAACATCGTAGTATCTGAAATATTCAGTTTCAGTATCTGAGAGTTGTTGGACTAGCAATTCTCTGTTTCAGGAAATGAAATGCTCTTTGGTGTTGCTCTAACCAAGACCATGCAACATCTTTACGTGCCAGCTCTCTGAGTGGTGCTGAAAGTTGGCACAGGTCTGGAATGAACTTGCCTAAATAGTTAACCATGCTAAGAAAACATTACAGGTCTTGAAAATTATCTGGAGCTGGCATCTTTAGAATAGCTATTTGCTTTGAAGGGTCTGGTCACAGGCCTGAACTAGTAAATAAATGACCAACATAAGTAACTTTTTGTAGCCCGAATTTGCATTTCTGTGGATTGAGCTGAAGATTCACTTGATGTGCTCTTTTCGGAACTTTACAGAGGTTTCTATCATGTTCAGCTTCACCATTACCTTCTAGTAGTATGTTGTCTACTATGATAGCACAAGGATACCTAGGAAAAAGTTGCTCTGTTGCACGTTGAAAGACTTCACTTGCAGAATTTATACCAAATGGCATTCTCAAAAATCTGTACCTGCCAAATGAAGTACTGAAAGTAGTGAGTGATGAGGATTTTTGTCAAGCTGAATTTCCCAAAATGAGCTCTTTGCATCTAAGACAGACAAAACAGTGGCATTTGGCATCAAGGCTGCAACTTCTTCAGATGTGTGCATTGGATGATGAGGTCTTTTTAGTGCTTTGTTCAAATCTCATGAGTCAATACATATTCTGATGTTATCTGAGCTTTTATGAGCTACCACTATGGAAGATATCCATTCAGTTAGAGCTGCAACTGGACAAATCACATCTTGTCACACCATTTTATCTAGCTCAGCTTTGACTCTGTTCTGCATGGCTATTGAAACTTTTTGAGCTGGCCTGATAACTGGACTGACACCTGGGTCTAACTTCATGGAGTGCACAACTGGAAACTTCCCTAATTTGTCTTAGAAAAGATCAGCATAGGTAGAAAAAATGTACTGGGTGAAATTAGAGTAGTGGTCTTTCAAGCTAACTTGGTGGACTTCATGGTTAAATGAGATCAGCCCCATTTTCAAACTGTTTCTGAGCCCTAATAATGACTGGATGAGCCTCTTAACCAAATAGAATAACAAGTCATAGCTTCTTCCAGCAGTGACATGAAAGCACTACTGAGCCTTCAGTCTGAATTTCTTCGCCTCCATAAGTGACAAACTTTGCACACCTTGCCAAATCAAGCCTTTCACCATTACATGCTCTAGAAAATGTTGCTGCTGACATAACATTGCACTTGGAACCTGTATCAGCTTTGAGCTCTACGGGTTTGCCATTTATCTGTACAGTACAAAATACTTCATTTTTTGCCATTTTAAATCTACTGTATTGACTATTTCATGAAGCACTGACACACCATCAACATAAAGAGTAGGTTCACAGCTCTTTAACTGATCAACTGGTTTCTTAAAATGTTCTCTTTTAATAAAAGAATGTGATCCTTTTGATTTACAAAACCTCTTGAAATGATTCCACATATTGCATTTGTGGCATTGCTGACCAAAAGCCAAACATTTCTCCCTTTTAGATTCATAATTTACACCACAATTACAACAGCTGACAATAATAAAACTGGGTTGGGGCCCATGCTTTGAGTTTGCTCACTCACTCTTATGCTTCACTGAGACTGTATGAACTCTGGAATTTGCTAGAACATTCTGGGGTTTACCAGTGAATGATGCAGGGGCTACAGTTGCTGCCATGTGCTTGGGCTTGTTTCTTTCAACCATGTGCTGCATACTATCCACATGTGCTTTGTCACTGTGCCTTCTAGAGCTATTCTCATTTGTAACCATATTTGTGTGCTTTTCTGTGAGCTCATATCTGACAAATATCAATGACCTTATTGGAAGTTAAATCACTGTCATGAATCAAAATCTATTTCACAGCATCATCTTTAAACCACACATGTCTGTCCTTTATCAACTCATCCCTTAAATCACCAACTCTGCATATTTTAGCCTTATTTCTCAGGTCAGTTATATAAGCTGCAAAAGTTTCACCAGGCTTTTGATCCCTTGTATAAAGTAAGTCTCTGTCCATTTTAACATTTGTCTGGGGGGTTACACATTTCTCTAAATTTACATTTTAAGCACTCAGGGTCCTCCCTTGACTCAGCTGGCACAACAATATGATCCTTTTACCCCTCACCAGTATAGCTAGATGGTGCATACACAAATAAATGTTCCCTTTGAATGGCTTCTGACCCAGCTACATTATGTAGAATAAATGCCTTTGCATGGTCATCTTTATCAGAAAATGTAGCCTGTATGAAAAGTTATGATAGTAACTACTACTAATCAACATGTTACGTACTATTCGAGATTTTCGGATGGCATCTTTATATTATGGGATGGACCAGAAGAAAGTATCAAGCCATTTATTGAATTCTTGAATAGTACCAGCAATTTTTTGAAGTTCACGTACAATTATAGTTCTGACGGTATTGCTTATTTGGACAGCTATATTTATCATTCTAGTCAAGGATTTCAGTCCAAAATCTTTAGAAAAGATACCTTCTCCAACAGTTATTTAGAATTTTCCAGTAACCACCCCAGATATATGATGAGGAACATATATACAGGACAATGTATAAGAGTTGCCCATATGACCTCTAATTATGAGATCATGAAAGAAGAAATTAAATATATTAAATCTATCCCCGGGATTCATGAAGCTTGCGCCAGGCGCAGGCGTAGCGTAGGCGGTATAACGCCAAACATGGCCGACGAGCAATTCAGGTACGATCCAATTCCACGTGCACTACCGGCGTACGCCAGATCTGTGCAGCCCTCGGCTTAGGTATGCTAATCACCCTATGTGCAGTGCCGCACCATGCAAATGAAGGTACATAGTGATTCATGAAGTGGTGCAGGTGTAGCGTAAGCCCACAAAAATGTAAACCAAAAAACACAGTTTACATTTTTCCAAACAGAACATTGGAGCTATGAAAGCGAACCAGACTCATGTATTACAAAGTTAACATATGCCAATGGCTAAATATACAGCCAATGGCATAAGAAAAGATGCACAACACCTAAAAAACATTTAATGTCATGTCCACAGTAACGCAAAGTACAAAAGCAGGGCATGTGTGCGCAAATGGGAACGCAAAGAAAATATATACAAATGTCATAAAATCGCAATGCAATACAAATCATGATTTCACCATAATACTCAATGGTATGCATGGCACACCACAACCAAGCTGCAAGGGTTGCTAAGGGTCTGTGACAGTGTTTGGCGCGGTAACTAGGAATAAGTAGTCAATGCCATGCAAATGAGGCAGGTAATAGTGAATCGCAAATGTCCTGCTGGACTAAGGATGTACCAAACGGCGCAGCGCTACAACACCAAGGAGTGGCTTAGAGGTATACATGACATCAGCAGTGGGGTGTGCCACCGTAGTTGTAAGCACATTGGAGTAATGCAAATCCAGCCTGGCCATTGCTAAGCAAAGCCGCAGGACAGGGGTGGGGAGGTAGGTATAGCATTGTTTAGCTGAGAGCACATATGGTGCCCGAAAGCACATGTGTACGGGGAGGAAAACGTGCCCGAAACCTGGTAAGCGGACGCACGTGCCTCACACCGTAGCTCAAACAGGAAGGTCAGGGGAAGAAAATAAGGAAATGCAGCAGTAGGGTAATTGGAGTACAACTGAGCAATTAACACCTATTAACTCACAGCGGGCAATCGACGGCAGCTGACAAGTCTGCTCACAGAAACCTGCAAAACAGGATAGGGGAGGTGTCGGATTGCAAAGAAAAGAGAACTGTCATAGCAGAGCAAAGTAAACCTGCAGTAGACCGGCCATAGAACACATTACGCAAGATAAGCTAGGTGTAGGAAAGTACAAATGAAAGCAGGCTGCTGGATGCATGCCAGAAAATGGGAGGTGAAACGTGAAGAAATGTAAAGGGAAGGGCAAGAGGTAATCCACGGCAGCCAAATGTAATTCAACACCAAAGGCACCACAATAGTAGTTCCGGTCGTAAAATACATAAGATACCCTGTAGCTACGATCGTACATACACACCCTATGACATCATCAGTGTTCACAGCACAATAGTATAAAGCGTGAAAGCACCCCACACACACCTGTGTATACCCAAACACTGCACCATAGGTGTAAACATACTGGGAACTTTTACAATGTACATGTTGGGAGCTGCCATAGCTGTGATTCATCACTATAGGTTAGAGACTGACGGTGTTGTGGAGGATGATGCTGACAACCACCGCAGGCCCCGGAGGAGGAGAAGAGTGTTCAGACCAAGGGTAACCTACCAGGGGCTACATGATCTGGAGAGAGTAGAGCATTACAGGGTGGACAGGGACATCTTACAGCAAATAGTTGAGCTGTGCCGGCCACGTCTGAGATCCAGAAACAACAGAGGGGAACCCATCCCAGTGGACACGAAGGTATGTGTAAGCTTGCGAATACTAGCCACAGGTACCTTTCAAATGACAACTGGAGATATAATGGGGATCTCACAGGCATCGGCATCCAGGATACTACACCAGTTCCTGGATGCCATGTTACCACATGCCAATGAGCATATATATTTCCCCTGAACCCAGGAGGAGTTGGCCAGCAATATGCGTCTCTTCCACCATGTGGCACACTACTCGGAGGTACTGGGTGCGATAGACTGCACGCACATACATATCAAGTCATCACCCGATGAGTATGGTAGGCGCTACATAAACCGCAAGGGATACCACTCCATCAACTGCCAGGTCATGTGCAATGCCCAGGGCATTATCATGGATGTGTGTGCTGGCAGCCCTGGAAGCTACCATGACTCCCACATCTGGCATGCCTCACATCTGTATCAGGTATTTGTCAGGGGGGGACACCCCACATGGCCACCTTGTGGGTGATGCTGGCTATGCACTGGAGCAGTGGATGATGACTCCCATCAGAAATGCACACACACCCATGCAAGAACGCCATAATGCACACGCACAAACCAGAATCATCATAGAGCATGTGTTCGGGATGCTGAAATCACGGTTCTGTTGCTTGGACATATCTGGTGGAGCCTTGCAGTACTCTCCAGGCACGTGTGCCCACACCCTCATAGTATGTGCCATGCTACATAATATGATCCTGCGGAAACAGCTGCAGCAGGGACAAAATGGTGAAGGCCCTCACAGCCCACCGCAATTGCCAAGGCCATCACAGGCACAGAGGGATTCAGACTACGAACACCCTGTGCCCGCCCCAGTAGGCAGACGGAGGTGTGCCCAATATGCCTATGCCTTGGCAAAGAGGGAACGTATAGCACATACTCTGACAGTGTAGGCCCCTACGGACTGACACACCTCTCCACCTGCACACACAGTAAAATGGATGGCACACACACACGACCACCTGTAAATTGTAATGTATAGGTGGCCTACTGTGTGAATCCTACATAGGCAGCCCTCAACCATTGTACACACAACAGCTATTGGAACAAGGAATGTTAACACCTGAACAGTACACGCACCTATCAGCATATGTTGGTACTGTGTGTATAGGTTCCTAGGTACATCGGTAGGTACACACCCGCTTGTCAGAGGCCATTCATCAAATGAGGCAAACAGTGTCTGCTGTCACCACCACATTGAGTAACCAACTGTCGCTCAGTGGAGCAGAGCCAATTGCGGGATCCATGTGTGTAATCACTGTTCTCCACACACTCTGCATGGATTCCCTGGTGCGTTAATGAGGGGCTCCATATAATGTAATCATGGATGTAGTGGCAAAGCATGGGGTGTACCCATGACAGGTATCTGTCACCCCAGCATGCTCCACCTACGGTTGTGTGAAGGTGTAGCACATTATAGTGTGTGGCTCACTGTGACATACATACCCAATGCTGGAGCACATCCATTATACATCACTTGGACATACCATTAATAGGTCTCATCCATATGTAAACTAACTGAGTTACCCATTTGATCTCAGTATGGAGTAACAGCCGTAGTACAGTCCACATACAAAACGCCATAACACGTGTACAAATTCCAGATGCCCAAGTGGAAAATGCAGTGACTGTCATGCATGTTCCCGATCCCACGTCCTGCATGGGATGTAACGTAATCCCGAAGGCACGAATAATGCATGTTGGATGCAGGTCATCAGATCATGTTTAGCACATGTTAGTGGGAATATGCGTTGCCCAGTGCTGGTAAGCGTTGTTTAAATATGACTATACGGAAACAGGGCTAAGCTTTTCTGAATATTGTGCAGATCACGGTCAATGATGTCCAGAACAGGTGAAACCAGCATTATTCACCCCTGTACTAATAGTGCCTGCTCTGAAGGGTAAAATGACTACTTCCAGGAGTAGAACATGGAATCATGTACACAATCACCTAACACTAAGCTACCCAAGATGTACCAACGGCAGGTGTGTAATGTGACAGGTTCAAACACAAACGTGCGGAGTCCAGGTAACAGTATACACTGACATATACACAATGAAAGGTGTAGTCTGCCTGTCACTCTCTCTGTTTTATATATATATATATATATATATATATATATATATATATATATATATATATATATATATATTTATATATATATCTATATATATATATATATATATATATATATATATATATATATATATCTCTCTCTCTCTCTCTCTCTATATATATATATATATATATATATATATATATATATATATATAAATATATATATCTATACATATACATGCACATAATAGAGATAGAAAGGGTGATAGAGAGACATATGTTGATATATACGGATTCACCTATATCTGCAAATATGTAGATAGGTCAACGACATGTACACAACCATGGAGGTACAAATAAATAGGATACTGCCAACTATGGAATGTGTCACATACCGACACGCGGAATCATGAGGCTGAAAGACCGAAAGAACACAGTACCAGAACACTAGAACCGCGTGTAATATTATCATGATATTGAGGGACATTTAGTTATCGCTGCCGGTGTTGCTGTCCACGTAGGTACTGTGTTCAACTCTGTTTGTGATTGCCATAGTCTGTGTATGTGTGTGTTGAGGGTGCCGTGTGCATTTCTGTGGGACTGTAATGTGTGTGTGTGTGTTTGCATCGTGTGTCTGTTAGTGCTAACTCAGAGGTAGATCATTACGGTAGGTGTGGTTATAGTTGGCCGTAGGCATACGGTTACCACCTGTCCCACTTTAAGAGGGACGGCCCTGCCCTGGGCAGTTGTGTCCTGATAAAAAATATTAAAAAGGGCAAATGTCCGAGATTGTAGGACATAATTATGTCCCATATATTATGTAATAGTTGCATTAAATAGTTATGCCTGTATCTAAAAAAGTAAATGTTACATGAAACATGATAAGTAGCTAAAGTGCTATAAGAATAAGTATGTATTCAGGATAAAAGTATGTGCTATCCTGTGTACTGACCATGGGTATGTGTTGGCCAGTAAACACCGATGTGTGTCCTGCAAATGTCCCACTATGGCCATTTGAAATGGTGGCAACCCATGCCAAAGAGGTTCAGTCACCAACACAACTGCAATGAGTGCAAATATCTGTGACAGAAATACACGGGACAGCTGTCATTTAGTAACATTCCTTTACATATCGCTGTATTTCCGGAGATATGGAAGTATCAACCTCACCTGCATACTATATAGAAACCAATTAACAACAGCCCAATGTATAAGCCTGTAACAACCATAGTTTCAGTCTACTAACTGATAGGTCTTCAATTAGGGAAGGAGCCCACACACATATATGGAATAAGTAGAAATGCAGTCCCCACAAACCTGTATATGCTATGAACACCCACCTACATCTCCCACACACGAAACAATAGCAATACAGACTGTAATAACATCACAAACATCCACTCATTCAATTACATCTGCAGAAGCGTTAACATACCTTGTGAGAGACACATTTGTAAAGGCGCCATGTGAAATCGTAGCTGTTGTATAATGGAACAGACGGCGATGTTACAGGTTTTGTTTGCAATAGTCCCTTATCAGATGGTTGAGATGACAGGTACACTCACATGTAGAACCACATACTCTAGCCGTCACACACAATCCACGGGGGACATGAATCCAAAATATCCGTGTCTCTACAAATAGCAATTGCAATTCTACACAACAAAACACTTACAGGCCATCTCTCCAAAGGTAGGGCAAAAGGGCAATGCCCAAGTGGAGAATTCAATTATACCCCACTGTTGCCACGTAATTGGCAAATGGAGTAGTTGCACAGCTGATGTGCATGTAATAATTTACTCAGGAACAGCAACTGGCGGCAGGAAACCACATGTTACAGGTATCGATATATATATGGATGACTTGCCAGACATTCAAACCGTATGCTCATACCATAGAACCGTTTAAACAGTAAAGGTGTCAGAGAGATATTTACGAAAGTTCAGAACGCTAACAAGGTATGTAGAACACTCAGTTTGTTAGTGTATGTATAGCCTGTTTTGTATTAATTAAAAGTGTCCGCAATGCATAAATTGGGAAAAGGTATTATGTAGTGATGTCTTGCTGAGCATAGTAATGCTTGTAGAAATTGTGTGTCCTGCTGTGGGCCATAAGGTAAACATCACAGACACCGCAAGGGATGCTACATCAGGGCTTTAAACAGAACAATTCCACACCACCCACCGTCAGTGGTAGGGTATGTCCAACAAGTACATGCCATAGCAGGGGATAGTTTATGTTGATATACTGTCACAGTAGGCATGTGTATGGGTATATAACGACAATAACATGCCTAAGGTGGTCCTACTGTGCAAGTATGCCTTTGCATTATGGGATAATATGTAAAATATGTGTAATGTACAGTATTGTAGGTAGATATGTCAGATACTCTACACAGCATAACAGTTATATCATGCAAACAAAAGGTATCATCTATTGGCATGTACAATACACAATAACAGGATACATATGGCTTGTAGTCATGGGACACTGTAACAGCATGATAGCTAATTGAAATGGAAGAGCTACTCAATTAACCATGCACAAAGGACATGTAATAGCTTCACAGGTTCATAGTCAGGTACTATGTTGTCTGGCAAGTCTATGTGTAAGCCCAACTACAGTATTTACACCGGCGGCACCTCTCTAGGGTAGTGTCTTGTCTGTGAACAGCAGAGCCATGTGTTACCTGCACCTCTGCACAGTACAGCCACTGCAGTGATCCCTGGCGTACATGTGTGTCTCCCATCCACCAAGTGAGGTATCTCTTAAACAGTGCTACTGAGTGTCCCTGCGTGATGTACATAGGAATCATGTTCCAAAGCATGGTGAGTCTCTGGTTTGGGAATGTAACCCTCAAGCACATCCCACTCATCGTTGCGTTTGTGCACATATCCATGAGCATGTTGCTCTCAGTGGCTTTTGCTTATGCCGCTTATGTGGAGTATATCCATGAATATTGTTGTGGACATGGGCCCTGTATGTTCAGCAGAGGTCACCCATGAGTATGCAGTATGCAAATGTGTACAGTCGTGGTGTCCGTAGTTCTGCCACATACGTCAACCTTCGGAGCTCAATAATCCTCATGGTGTGTTAATGTTGTGGTATGTAAAGCCATTGCTGTTATGTAAGGTACACCCTAAATGGGGTGTTGTACCCTTGAATGTGTGTATACGTCAGGAGTTTAAAGGTACAATGGGTGCCTTTGTTCCAGCTACAAACCCAGTACAGATAAGGGTGGCCACATAGAAGGATATCCACGCCACATTGGCAATATGGTTATCAAAGGAGTGGGTGCTACATACGTGTGTACTAAAATCCTGTATAATGTCACATGTATGTAGGGGACTACCACCTATGTGATAGTCAGTGGGTGATTGGTGTAATCCAAAGGGGATGTTCATGCACCATGTGTCATGCAGCTTGAGGCCATGTTATCGACATCAGGCATCCATCACAGTGACACCCTTATGGAGGGAGTCTATATCAGCTGGTGGATCAATCATGGTGCCTTGTATTCAGTTGTCTGTAAACCTAGTCAGGGAAAGTCCCTCTGTGCTAGCCTGTACCTCAGGGAAGCGTATACCGAACATGACGGGCCCTATGACTGAGGACTGTGGTTTGCCAAGTGTAACTGAAATACAGTAGGTACTACGGTATGCTGCCTTCATTGTGTGGGTCCTGTCCGTGAGCCACTTTGCATAACATTCTGAGATGTAGGGGTCGATGTGCAGGTTGATGTGTATGTTGTCAATTCCAGAATGTAGAACGGTGCTGAAAGCCAGTGAGAGGACAATGTAGGCTGTGTGGACCCCCTTACTGTCATCAACTACCCTGGTAACTGTATCAAAGGAGTCCACCAGGTGTAGGAGCCATGGTCTGGCCCTAACAAGTCCAACATGGGTGGCATCAAAGGTCTGGAGCCCACCAATGTCTCTGTGAATGACTTCCATGATGATGTGCCCTATAGCCTTGCAGAACAGTCCAGTCAGGTGTATAGGGCAATAGTCCCTCTGGTTCATTGTGGCGCCACCTGTGTGGAGTGTGATAACTGTTGCTGTGTGCCATTCAGGGGCCACCATGTCTGATACAAGGCTATTAGTGAATCTGGTGGCCAAGTGGGGAGACATGTCATTCTGAGGTTTGTGTAAATCACAGCCTGGGATGTTGGACGGTCACATGGAGTCTGTGTTCCAGGCCTCAGAGAGTGCAGGTCGGAACTGTGTAGTTGTGACCGCAGGGACCACACAATGTTCCTGCATGGATTATGGCCCTGTAGGGAGTGAGAGGGTATAAAGTTAGCATTGAACCCATCCACCAGGATGTTGCCAATATCACTCGGTTCCATAATGTTCCAGAGTAACCGTCGTATGTCAGAGCAGATGTGGGTATTGCCAATGACTACTGACATACCTCCATAATGCTTTGTGGTACAACCTGGAATGTGTCGCAGTAATGTTTATGTAGCTAGGTTTGGAGGATGTGATAAGGGATTCCGGAGCCCTACTGAGGCTGACCAGTGAGCTACCCCACCCATGGGATTGTACTCCACTTTGCAACAGCCTCCACCTTTTGTTGTACATTATGTCCATGGAACTGGACCCCCAGAGTGGCGTCCGTTATCTGGTGGGTACCATCATGGCTCTGTTTGGAATAGCATGATCCATGCAGTCATGTAAGTGCTAATGAAGTGCACTGGGGTATGTTTCAGCATTTGTATGTGCATTGTTCATCTGCACGGGTGTCATGACATTTACCACTGCTGTCATAAGATGTCTGTAGTAGACATTGTACTAATCTTGTACTGTGTATGCAGTGAAGGGTGTGGTGCCGGGATGTGGATAACAAGGGTGATTAGCATATGTTCGGAAACTACCAACGAGGGGATAACCCCAGGTGTGGAACACCAGTGACATGTTGGTAATGTCCATGTCTAGGATATTGTTGGTCTTGGTGGTGGCGTGTATGGGTTGATCCAGCCGAGTGGAGGTTATGAATCCCAGACAGCGTTGGCCTAATGTGTCGGTACATGAGTAGCTATCCCAGTTAAGTGTGGGGTAGTGTCAGTCGCACATCAGTAGTACCTGTCTGAACCCTACTGTCCAGTACTCCAAGAAATGAGGGCCGGTAACCATGGGGTATGTTGTTGTATCCGTAGCATGTTACAATGTGTATAGCAGTTCTGGCCACAGTTAGTTGCATGTGGATTGCCTCTGATGCATTGTGCTAAGTAACCAGCTAGGAGGTGTGTACAACATAGTGAAATATGGACACACCTCAGCCGTGGGTGTTCCGGTCCAGGTAACATGACTGAAAGGTGTGGTCTGCGTATAACCTGTCAGTGCAGGTGTGCTCTGCGGAGCCTAGAGGCAGGTCCCAGTCACTGCAGAGATATTGAAGTGGTCCATTATAAGGAGTGCCTTGCCTGCGTACGTCAGAGATGATGTCAAGCATTGAATCACATGACCCCATGTTTTGCTTACCTGTTCCAGTTCTGGTGGTGAATGTTATTGGAAACTGTGCAAGACAGCAGTATAGGAGCAGCAAGAACCTTACATGTTATCTGTACTCTCAGGGCTGACAGGTTCAGGTCATCTGTGCCAAAGCATCGTGTTTTGTTGACCATGTCATTCAAAGCGGACATAGACTGGATGCCTCTGGAATGACAGCAGAAGCATAGGCAACTGTTGAAGTGAAACAGTCAGTCGTTGTACAGTTGTATCTAGTCTGGATGAATGCAGAATGCTCCCCAGGGCTTGGCCGATACCTTCTGGGCTAGAAGACTGGAGAGCTATTGCATGTCCCTGCACATGTAGTCTGGGAAGTTACATCTCAGGGCAGTCACACTAACATGGAGAATGACAGTCAAACTGTACCTGGTGAGGTGTGGCATGGGTGCATAGGTTATGTTGCAGACCCAGTTACACGACAGCTAGATGTAAGCGACTATCGCCTTGTGTAGCCTGCTGAGTGGGGCATCAGTGTGACCGCCTATAGAGTCACCTATGACTGGTGTGTTGGGTATGTTATAACACCCTATTGGCTGTATTTGATGGGCACACATGAGTCTGTGGGCTATAGTAATTGTTGTTGTGTTTGGTGATGGGGCTGCCTCTGGTGCCTACACAGAGTATGGAGAGGTTCTGCAAATGTCATACTCATACTATGTGTGGCCTGTGGTGGTGGAGATCTTGTGAGACTATGTGATGAGTGGGGTGTGTTGCAAATGTTACAAGTCCCCATATGAATGTCAGGTTTAGTCTGGGTTGGTTAGAGCATTACCCCCAGCATGGCTACATATGTGCATCTCCCACAGGCTGTAGTGTCGTATGTTGGGAGGTGAGCATTGACTGTGTACATGAGACAATTGCTCTATTGCCACATGTTCACCATATTCATCATATAGACAGGCAATAGCACTGGTACGTGACAGTTGGACATGCCTGTATATTCAACCATGTCTCACAAGATATGTGAGATATGTATGCACAACAGCTGTTGTACTGTAAGCAAGTTGGAAATGTAAGGACAGACAGTGTACTTGTAAGAAATGAGTTGGAATGGGTGTTATAGTAATTAGTAGCTCATGAAGTACTCACAAGTTCTGAACAAGTGCTGAGCATGAATATGCAATACAGATAGGGTGTTGGATAATATCAACCCACTGCAACCCACAAGTGGAGACGACAGTCATAATTGGAGGCACTGCACTATTACCCTGCTGAGTATGGTCTGCAAGTCTATGAACCTTTATCAATGTAGATGTTAGCAGTACAGAAGTAGATGACAGTACGGATGATTTCACACTGCATAGTATACCTGTGACAGGTCATAGGACATCATCACCCATACCGTGTTCCAGCTACACTGAGTATACTAGATGTACCTCCGTATGTCACAGGAGTGTTCTGCCAGTGGCCTGTTGACAGAATCAACACTACAAAAGGTGTCAGAGTGACATGTGCATATCACACCAGTGGCAGCTACAGTAAAACAGGGTTAATGTTTTGTACTCCCCCCTCATTGTAGCCCATACCACACAGACAAATGGGAGGCATCTGTGTATGTAAGGATGTGAATGGCCATGACCTAGGAGCAATAGCTGTCTCAGTGTTGTGGACAACATACAGAATGGGCTTTGTTGGTGAGGTGTGTGACATATGTGCACAATCTGACAGCTGATAATAGCATTGTCACCGCTAGGTGAATAACCCTGTACCCATTAACTACCACCTAGGCAGTGGTCAACATTATGGACACTGTGTAAGGGATGGTGCTGTGCAGTTCACCTCCCTGAGTTGTGATGTCTCCAGGCCTATTAGGTAGTAATATGAGGTACCCATGTCATGACAGGGTGCCATCCATGAGCATGGAGATCATTGGACAGGCATACTCAGCACTCGGGTGACCAATATCGGATCACATATCACCTTTAAGGGGCATTGGCCATGCGTGGATGGGTGATACCAGCCTTCACAATCCTCACCTCCACTATGCAGCATGCTGGCTACCTTGCATAAAGACATGTGCGACACTGTGATGTTGGACATGCTACACGTACATATCCTGATCTGAAAGACATACATCATGGACAGCCACCATCCTACTACAAGGATCGCCACATGCTGGACAGATCCCTGTGCCATACATGTTACATACTCCCACCATACCATGCAACCCTGTCCATCAAAGCTGCACATGTCATCTCTGTCATACATGGTGTGATGACTGCATGGTAGATGTATTATTAACTGTCTGGATCAGTAATGTGGCACTGATGCACCTCACTGTGGCAAAATGGCTGTCAGATACAGCTAGGAAACCTTGCCCATACATGCTATAGTTGATAACCATCCCTGCGAATGACATCCAGCTAGCCATTGTCCCATGTCTATCACATGTGCAACACAGGCGATCCGTGGCAGGATGTTGAACTGCTGTACAGTGCCGTGTAGACCTATATGGCAAAACACATGCATGTAAAGGTTCCATGCGTATGGGTGCATTGTCACTGCTCATGTACATTAAGGCAGTGTATGTGTTGATATGTGACATATACACAGCATCAAGGTCAACAGCATCACTGTGGACACATCCAGGCATGTGCTAATAGGTAAGAACACCAGTACAGGTAAACAGACATGCCCACATCAAGACAGCATTCACATGGAGTATGACCAAGGTAATGAGGTGACACACATATAAGGTGATGATATCCAATGCATAACGGGTGTTACATGTGTGTGACACAAACATGTCAGTCGTGTCAGTGTCATGATGATTTGCAAAGATAACTGTGCAGATGTACTAGATTTAATGCAAATGTATGTGCAGCTGTATCTCTGTACATCTCTGTGATACTGTGACCTGTCACCATCATTATGTCTTCCAGATAATGCCTCGTTCATGCCTGCCAGTGTACAGCCGCCAGGAGGATGATGTCCTCATCCCGTACCTCCATGAGAACTATAAGGTGTTGTTCAGCCATGTGCCACAGCATGCCCAGCAGCATGACAGCCTGTGGCAGGACCTTCGCAGGAGGGTTAATGATGTGGGTGGCCATAACCGCACCTACCAGCAGGTGCACAGGCACTGCACAGACTTGATACAACATACGAAACAGCGTGCCACTGCAATCGCCAGGGAACAAGGTGGAACAGGTGGTGGGCCACAAACCCAGCCCCCACTTACACCCACCGAGGAGCTACAGGACAGCTTGGGGACACCCTCAGAACAGCATCCACAAACACTAGCTGCCATCGTGAAGGTGGGTGTCTCCCAACCAATGAGCCTGGAGTTGCCTGGTAAGTCACTACTGCACATATGACTATTATATCCCATTTAGTTGCATGTGTCACTGTACAATATGTAATGTAACATCATATGCAAGGTATGTTTACACACATGCCGCATACTACAGTATGCTACTCTGTGTATGCACACATGTGCATACTATATACTATTGTACAGGTGAATGTGTTAACATGCACAGTGCACCCTGTGGCTGTCATACAGTCATGGATAATGTTCAAACTGCTGTGTCACCCCTATACAGGTACCTCTGGCATGCCGCACAGACATCAGTCCATTGCAGGTGAGACTGTCATCAGTATCAGGCATGTTAATGCATATATCTATTCGCCATGTGGCCAGTTAACACATGTACACATGATGTATGGTCCAGTCACGATATACAGGTAGCATCTCCCATCATTCACACTGGCTACCATGTGCAATATATACAAATGAAATGAAACACTGACATGAAACCACAGTATCTGTCATTGCTACATGTGTGGACAGCTGTGCATACAATGGTGGAGGTGTTGTTCAATGTAGGCATATGTACTATACATTGGAACAACACATGTGTGGTACGCAAACAGTACCACACAGTGATCTGGGATATGGGCAGCCCACAGGAGTCACCATTGTGTTATATGCCCCTGCAATGGGTGCACACATTGTGATGTGCCATCTGACATGTCCCAGACATGTAGTGTTCTGGCTGCAATATTGTCACACTATCCCATAACACATACCCCACATACCAAACATACAACCCGTTGTCTGCATAGCCCTGTGGATGGTAACATAGCTGACATCTATGGGTGTATGTCATATGGGACTACACAGACATGTGAGATAGACGGCCATCACAAACATTTGGCCAACACATGTTCACACATGGCCATGGAGGATGGCCAGAGACATGTAGCCACACAGTAGATGTGATGTGTATACACCCTGTTGCACATTGTCCACACATGGTCCAACTATAGCCTTAGTTGACTGATTATACAGTTGATGTGGTACACTGGACATCCTAAAAGCCTGTGCACAGCTAATGAAGGTGTCACGTAAGTCGACAATATAAGATGTGTTGAACATTATGACTGTGTCATAGCATGACAGTAGTCACCTGTACAGCTTCCACAGACATTGACACTACATCAGGCCACAGATACCGTACATTTCCCTTACTGCTGTAGGACATCACCATCAGCCATGCACCTCGTGTGTGTGGTACATCAATGTCATGTGGGACATGGTGTATAGGCAAGTCTGCCATGTGTGGACATAGTTGCCAGGCAGCTAAGACTCTGTAGTAGTTGTGCAGGGGTGTCATCCGTAGGTCTTCCAGTGAGCTGTCACATGACACAGCATGGTTTGGTGTGTATACACCTCAGCAACGTGGATCACAATCCACAGTTATGTCATGTGTATGCACGCAGTTATGGCTATGCAATGTGTGCATATTATAGGTTCATAGGTTCATAGGCTGGTACTAGGCTAACTGCCTTTGCAGGCCATTTTAAGCTTAGCCACTTACCCCTTATGAGAATCAAACCCTGCATCTTCTGTTTGTAAGGCAAACACCTTAACCATTATGCCATCCTCCCACCCAATATAGATGCCTCATGATGCCATGCAATGGCACAGTGTCTGTACTTCACACTGTATAGCAATGTAGATGCCTCACACTACCCTTCCATGCTCATGCACATTTGCTAAATGTGCAATCTATCTGTAGGGCATACAGACAACACTGCAATGTGATACCCATTACAACGCTGTACATGTGTCAGGACACCATTGTGTCAGACATGTATGCGTGTCAATGCACACATCAGCAGATTACATGTCAAGGTCACTTCAGCCATGTGTACTGTTAACCTGTGCTGGTCCACATGGTGTATCACAGGGATGCATGCTTACTACCATGATTGTGTGAACTGCATGACTACTGATATGACACCTGCTTGCTGTTGTGTGCAACCCAGGGAGGTATGCTAACTACAACTATTAATGTCTGAGCTGCATGCCATCTGCTGTATCACATGCATGCTGCATGCCGTCTGTCAAATCACATGCATGGTGTGTCTGTGTGTGTGTCTGTGTGTGTGTGTGTCTGTGTGTGTGTGTGTGTGTGTGTGTGTGTGTGTGTGTGTGTGTGTGTGTGTGTGTGTGTGTGTGTGTGTGTGTGTGTGTGTGTGTGTGTGTGTCTATTGTAATGTAGAGTCTTTTGTTGCATTCACAGGTGATGTAGGTGCTTTACCCTCCTGCGGTCCGTCTGATGTTAGTGTCCCCACAGATACTAGCAGTGATGAACATATGCATGAGGTACAGGCAGGGTTGTCAGGGGCTGAATCTGTGCCAATGGTTGCCATCCCAGCTATGTCCCCCTCTTCCCCGCACACAGTTCTCATGCCAACACGTACCCCATCACCAGTGGCCATAGAGGAAGGACAGTCAGCGTGTGTTAGCTTGGAACAGGAAAGTGTGGTGGCTACAGAAGGTGTGTCTCCACACCATGGTGTCAGTGTAATGACTGCAGATGTGTCACACAGGCATGTGGCCAGTGATGCTCGTAGGAGGACCTCTGGCAGACATGCACCTGCAGGACAGAGTGCAGCAGCTGGTATCACCAGATGCATGTTCCAGACTGTAATGGCGGCGCAGGCACGTGCTGAATGGCAGAACAGAGAAGGGCAGAGGCTTCAGTGGGCTGTTATCCGTACTTTAAACGACAACATCCAGGCATTGGCAAATGCTCAACAGCAGATTGCTGATGTTCTAGTCAGGCGATTGGGTGACATGGTCGTAATCCTTGGCCATGGCATGGCAACCCACGAGCGTGAGCTGTCTGTGCTGGAACACCTGGTAGGAGTGAGGCATAGGCCATGTGGACGTAGGCCAGCTACACCACCTAGTGCAGGTCAATGTGAACGAGCCACCTCACATGCCCTCTTCCATAGTGCCAGTAGCAGTAGCAGTGCAGCTGGTGCTGTCCACACCAGGACACAGAAGGCCACATGGACGTAGCACTGGACGTTCCCAGTGGGGACACGATTCCAGTGGACATGTGTCATCGGACAGTAGCCAATCTGTACTTCTGCCTGGTAGTGCCCGTGCAGCCCCTGGCAGGCACAGGTCACGTGGCCATGGCCGGACACAGAGAGCTGTACATACTGGTCTGTACAATCTGGAGCTGTCAATAATACCCCTGTGTAGGCCTGGCAAAAGGCAGAACTGTGTGCACTCATACACGCACACAGCAAAAACATCTGTAGGGCACCGCAACACCCACATGCATAATGACCACACATGTCCAATCAGATCACCCGCCCTTACCCACACACATGATGTCATCCACTGGTGCAGCCTATGCCCCTGGCAAACATTATCACCCTGTGCATATGATGATGCCTGTGCCACATCCCTGTCATCCACACCATCGGTGCAGGGACATGCTCAAATGGTCTGATGCACAGGGTGAACAGAATAGTGAGAGAAGTGTATATTACATTAGTTGTGTACTGTTGACACGCACCAGACATACCATGTAGTACAGGTTTATAATGCATTGTTATATGTTCACAGTATGTGTTTTGGTAACAACAGTAACAGTATGTTGGTAATGATGCCCTGGTTCCCTCCTTATGGTCTACTTGCATGTGCCAACAAGTAGCAGTGTTTGCAGTTTCCCATGTGCAAATGTGGAGTACTCACAGGAATGTATGGCAATACCAACATGCTATACGTAGCCTCAACCTGACTGTTAGAAAGGCTACCATACCACAGATGTCCACACATCTACTGATCCAGATGCATGTGGGCTGTTTAATAGGCTACAGTGGCTAGAAACGTGACATCCATACGAGGTCACATCACAGGTATGTTGACATGGTGCAGGGGGTTTACACAGCGGTCTGGCCGATGATAACGTTAGAGGCCACTTGATAGCATGAGGCCTCACTGTGTAGCAGTAATACCCTGTCACATTACAGGATGAGAACACACACAGACATACATAGAAACACACAGTAACATGCCCACACTCACGGGGTCAACAACACTATAATGCACACTTGATAGTGTTGAGGTGAGGACTCCTGCCTATGTGGTAATCACCCTCACAGTACTGTGCACCCACATGACGCGATACAGAGAATGAACATGTACACGTAGCCAGTAAGGCTGAGACTGATGGCATCAACAGGGTAGTAGACTACATCACCATGAGGGGTTAGGGATTCTGTCTGTTCTGTATGGTAGCATACACCCTCACTCCATGTACCAGACAGTCATACATACATACACACACACTGTGGAGTCCACAAATGTCCTTCACATACAGATAGCGGACATGTGTGTGATACATACACCACCCCTGCCTACGTCATGCTTTCCACACTGCAGTATGTACAGATCTCTACAACAGTGTACAGGGGTGTGTAACAATTGGGATGTATTCCCCACCATATGTGGCATATATGGTCACACAAGCAAACACACATGGCATTACTGTCAATGATACACATGCTATACGATGATATGTCTGACAGACATGCAGCAGTATTGGCCGCATTATGTGTACCAACGCTACCTTCGGCAATTGTGCTGCTATATGCACACAGGAGGATGTAAGTGTTACAGGTGTCAAGTGACTTACAGTCAGTAACACCCTGACCGCTGTGTAGGTTTTATGTCTTCACTGTCAAGTAACAGTAACATAGCATACTGTTTGCACATGTAATGGTAGGATGGCTTGTGACACAAATGTGAGCCGTCCTCAGCAAACATCCATCTGCAAAGGTGGATCACCACTTTATGTACACACATCCATCCATACCTGATGTACATCCTACCATACGGTCAGTATTTCACCATATACAGGTGTCAATGATGGTGCTGCATTGCAACTGCATGTTGTAGTTAGGCACAGATGAATTACATACATCAGCTACTGCACATGCATGGTAGCTGCATGCACACCACTACATGTACATGTGTGTTGGTCCTACATGCCTGTCATGTAGCCATGTTTGTATGCACTGCAATTGGTGGACATGTGTGATAGCATACATAATACATGGGCTGTTGTATGATATGATGGGTGTCATGGGTAACTAGTACAGAGGGAATGTTTCCTCGGTCAACATTGCCTCATGTACTGTTAGCATTCAACAGCCATGGACCTACCTTCCTTGTGCATGCGTGTGATTGCTGTAGCCACTTGTCTGCATGGAGGACAGCAAAAGCTATGCTATGTACATATGTGTTGTGTGTGTGGTCCATGCACATATCCACTGCAATTACATGTATGTCATATCCAAACATGTGTGTTCTTTCGTGTACAGCGACAGTCATCTGTCACAGCTGTGTAAGACCCAGGGCCTCTGTTATGTGTAGAGCCAACCTGGTTATGTACAGTGGTATCATTGCATTACATAACACATGATGGAACCCTGTCAGTACATGTGTAGTCTGCATAGTTGCTGTAGACCTATGTACAGTCCACTGGTCATGAGTCATACGGTGTTGTGGGAATGTATGGATGTGTGTTGCTGGTCCAAGGACATGGTGATGTCTGAGGGCTACATAGTAGAATGCGGCGTTTACCTCTGTGATCTGCACCTGAGACATCTGTGATGGCTCTTGAGTGTGTACTGGTCAGTACAGGTGAGTGGCCTTCATGTACGTGGGGACAGTAACACCATACTGTGCCCTTCCGTGTTTAGAGTCTGTGTGCATGCAAGACAGCCCTTTGCAACTGCTAAGTGCGTGAGCATGCCCAGTTTGCCATTGTGTAGATGGACACACAGTACATTCCAAACTGTACCCTTCCATGTTTAGAATCCGTGTGCATGCAAGACAGCCCTTTGCAACTGCTAAGTATGTGAGCATGCCCAGTATGCCGTTGTGTAGATGGATACACAGTACATTCCAAACTGTGCCCTTCCGTGTTTAGAATCCGTGTGCATGTAAGATAGCCCTTCACTTCTACTAAGTGTGTCGCTTCTACTAAGTGTGTGAGCATGCCCAGTATGCCGTTGTGTAGATGGACACACAGTACATTCCAAACGGACATGTGATACTAAGTGTGTGAGCATGCCCAGTGACACCTTGTGTCGGTGATGTGCCTCTGTGTATGGGCATGGCCATTGACATCCTGTATAGCGATGGTGGTCATCCAGGCAACAGATGTCCATACCCCACGTCAGGATGGATTCCTACATTGAACACACTGGTTGACTGTCTTGAAGGGTGTACTGTCTGTGGCGCATCTCGTATCTATGTAGTGTTGTAAAAGTGCTCCGTAGATAGGCAGTTGTCCCGCTCACACCACTGCCGTGTGTTTGTCTACATCTACCTTGGGACAGTAATATGCTTTTAGACTGCTCACTCTCTATACATTCCCTATCGGCGTCTTTGCCTTTGCGGATGATGTCATCCACCTAGAAGTATGCCTCTGGAAGTGCTGTGTTCCAGTAATCTCGGTAGCGCGTTCTGTAACTGCGTAATGCTGTAGTGTGATAAGGTAGTTAGGTGTATGTTTGACTCCCAGCCCTGCCAAGTGTGTGCCTGTGTGTGTCTGTGTGTGTGTGTGTGTGTGTGTGTGTGTGTGTGTGTGTGTGTTTCCAACTGCCTGGGGACAGAGTAATGCTTTTAGATGGCTCACTCCACATACATTCCCTATCGACATCTTTGCCTTTGCGGATGATGTCATCCACCTAGAAGTATGCCTCTGGGAATGCTGTGTACCAGTAATCTCGATAGCACATTCTGTAACTGTGTGATGCTGTAGTGTGATAAGGTAGTTAGATGTATGTTTGACTCCCAGCCCTGCCAAGTGTGTGTCTGTGTGTGTGTTTCCAGCTGCCTGGGGACAGAGTAATGCTTTTAGATGGCTCACTCCACATACACTCCCTATCGGTGTCTTTGCCTTTGCGGATGATGTCATCCATCTAGAAGTATGCCTCTGGGAGTGCTGTGTTCCAGTAATCTCGATAGCGCATTCTGTAACTGCATAATGCTGTAGTGTGATAAGGTAGTTAGGTGCATGTTCGACTCCCAGCCCTGCCAAGTGTGTGTCTGTGTGTGCGTGTGTGTGTGTGTTTCCAGCTGCCTGGGGACAGAGTAATGCTTTTAGACGGCTCACTCCACATACATTCCCTATCGGCGTCTTTGCCTTTGCGGATGATGTCATCCACCTAGAAGTATGCCTCTGGGAGTGCTGTGTACCAGTAATCTCGATAGTGCGTTCTGTAACTGTGTAATGCTGTAGTGTGATAAGGTAGTTAGGTGTATGTTTGACTCCCAGCCCTGCCAAGTGTGTGTGTGTGTGTGTGTGTGTGTGTGTGTGTGTGTGTGTGTGTGTGTGTGTACGTGTTTCCAGCTGCCTGGGGACAGAGTAATGCTTTTAGGTGGCTCACTCCCCATACATTCCCTTTCGGCGTCTTTGCCTTTGCGGATGATGTCATCCACCTAGATTTATGCCTGTGGGAGTGCGGTGATGCTGGAACTCAATAGCGCATTCTGTTACTGCATAATTCTGTAGTGTGGTAGACTAGACAGGTAGGTGCTTGATTCCAAGGCATGGCAGGTGTGTGTGTTTGGCAGTTATACCATATGTGTTGGTATCTATGGGTGGCTAGCTGCGGGATGTGTTCAGTGTGTTTTGTTACTGACCTATATAGTGTCCACAGCCCGCATATTCTGCCAAGACACTGAGTTGTCAACACATACATTCACCAATAGGTCTGGTGAGTAACTGTCAGCAGCCCTACTCTTACCCTTGATATGGTCTGACCCATGTGATGCAGCATAACACACGTGCTTTGATAGTAACAACACTACCTGATGCAGGTGGCACATGTAGTTTCCTTTTCATTCCTGTCTAATGCATTGCTGTCATGTGGTCCGCTGTTGTGATATAACTGCCATATCTACATATGTGTGTACATGTATATGTGTGCATGTATATATATATATATATATATATATATATATATATATATATATATATATATATATATATATATATATATATATATATATATATATATATATATATATATATATATGTCCATGTATATATGTATACAAATAATATATATGATATATGTAGATGTAGAGGTAGACATAGATGTGAACATATATGTCTGGGGACATCAGCACTATTGAATGTTTGTGCTGGATGATCTGTACGTGATAACCTGGGATCTATGTATATCTGCCATGGCGTTGTGGTAATGCACATCGTCTGTAGTGTGCAGGGCCATGGGTTGTAGTCATGTAGGCACCGGTTATTTTGTTGCTGGGAAGACCATGGGACATCAAATATGGTGATAGTAAGACACCTGTTGCCAGTTGTGTATGGATCTGAGTGACACTGAGCAGTGGTTGTTAATTTGGAGGTTCAGTATGGGTCATATAACTATTCATTAGAAGACTTTTATATGCAGATGAGGTTGACTATAGTTTATCACATTTATCACCAGGGTGTGCTGCTGGTCCCTGGAGTGTATGTGTGCAGTCAGCCGGGTGCAGGTCTCGAATATAGTTGACAGCATGGGAGGGTGGTCAGGCATACTGTACGTACATTGCAGAACTGTGCCTCGGGAGTGCTCCTGCCTTAGCACACCTAAGCTAGGGGTGTGTCTATACCTGCCTGGTGACATTGGGAGGGATGACAGCAGTGGTGGGGTAGGCAGGGTGTACAGGCTGCACAAACAGGTGTTGATCAGCACAATCAGCAGATGACTTGGCCAGCCCACACATGAACAGTACGGTAATGCGAGCAAGCAGCATACACACAGGTTTTGTCCACACTCTACACCACCGGTGTATACCTTTGGGGACATTTCACGGCACAGTCCAACCAAATGAGACGGGCTGCAGCAGGCAACATATCCCAACATGTGCAGGAGGCTGGGGCAGTGAGGATGTGTATGCTGCCAAACAACCCTTACTGGGGTGACATAAGACTTTATAGACCAAGAGTGACTTACCAGGGGCTACATGGGCTGGGGATGGTGGTGCACTATGGGGTGGACAGAGACCTCCTACAGCAGCCTGTTGACCTGTGCCTGCCATATCTGACACATCAAACAGGCCGAGGGAAACACATCACAGTGGATACCATGGTATGTGTTGGCCTAGGTGTACTAGCCACAGGTACCTCACACAGCACAACTGGGGATATCATGGGTATCTCACAGGCATCTGCATCCAGAGTATTGCACCAGTTCACAGACGCCATGTCAACACATGCTAGTGAGCATGTACATGTCCTCAACACACGTGATTAGTCGACCAGCAATATGCATCTGTTCAACCACATGGATGACTACCCTGTGGTACTGGGTGCTATAGCCTGCACACACATACACATTGTAGCACCACCCGGTGAGCGGGGTAGGGCCTACAGTCACTGCAGGGGCATACCCTCCAACAGCTAGGCCATATGCAATGGCCAGGGCATGAGATTGAATGTGTGTGCTGTCTGCCCTGGAAGCTATGATGTATCTGATATATGGCTTCTGACACAGCTGTAGCACACCATTGCCAATATGGACATCCCCTACAGTCTCCTAGTGGGGGATGCTGGGTAAATACTGGTGTCATGGCTGATGACACCCATCAGCAATGCACACACACCTGAACACTCACACCATACTGAGGCGGATGCACAGGCAAGACATATACTTGTGCATGTGTTTGGGATGCTCAGTTCACAGTTCTGGTATCCAGACACATCCGTTGGAGCTCTGTAGTATTCACAAGCTACATGCATACAAGTTGTTTTGGTATTTGCTATGCTACACAATCTTATCCTGCAGTAACAGTTGCAACAGGAACATCATGGGGCAGGGCCACACAGCCCAACACCACTGCCAAGACCTGTACAGGCACAGTGTGACTTGGTGAAGGAACTACCTGAGCAGGGCACAGTCGGCAAAAGCCCGTGCACAGTATGACCTGCCCTTGGCAAAGAGGCAACACAAGGCCTATGCACTGACACAGTAGGTACCCACAGATTTCCTCTCTCTGACCTGCACACAGTACAATGGATGCCAAACATGACACTACCTGTGCTCGGCCATGTATAGGAGGTGCACTGTGTGCATCCGACATAGGCAGCACTCCAGCACCATCCTCAAGTCCGGAACACACCCAGGGTATTTCTATTGACCTAACAAGTGGCAGTTGTATTAGAATGTGTAGTTACCCATTTCTATGGTATGTATGTGAGCATACAAGTGACTGTGGTGGCTAAATGTTAGGGCAGCAGACAGTACATATCCATAGTGGCACCATGACCTCTGTAGCACATACGGGGTCACAATGGTAGCCTGTAGTACACAGGGTGTCCTAACCCACTGCAGATTATGGGCTGACCATCATGTGTGTCCATACAACCCACACACGTTCCATGCAGCTGGACAGATGTGGACCAATACAGACAAATGATATATGATGGCCTATGGATATGCCCAATAAATGACCCCAACCCCCTAAGACACACACAGACTACAGCAGGCCAGGCAGTTTGATGTAGGTTGTGTAAGCTAGGACGTCCAACACCACTGTGCTGGTAATTAAAGCTGGGAACTGACGTACCCTGGTATCCCTCCAACCAGCAATTTAGGTAGGTCCACACACTGACATGGAGTACCCAGCATACCAGTACAGTAGCGGCAGATGTGTACAACTGTTGGCTGTGCCCCCCGTCAAACCTACACATGTGAGAGTCATGTGCGCCACCCACAGTGCTGTGTAGGACTGTGGTTGTGGTTGGATATCCCCCCACGCTATGCAGACATGTAGCAACTGTCAATGCCACATGACCATTAGCTACCCTGCAGACACAGCATGACACCTGCCTGTGTAGAACGGAGGGGTCAGCAACACAGTACTAACTATCTGGACATGTGACACATGCAATACAGTTGACCATACTTGGCATGCTCACACACATGACGGTATGACGGTAATGTCGGTTGACAACATGCGTAACAGTCATACTGGGCATGCTCACACACTGAAACACAGAACAGCCAGGCATGCATACACCAGTGGTCCGGACATATCTGCCAGTACATTGCTATACTGTTGGATGTCTGCGCTGTATGGTGTGTGTGTGTGGTCTATTGCCTGTACATATGCCATGGTATATTGTTAATTCACATGAGCTATGTGCGCAGGGTACTGCTACCATCACGTGTATAGGTCGGTTCTTTGTTTGCGGACAGACCAACGCCTTTGGATACAGACTGAGTAAGGCACATTCCAGCAGGTGGGAGCAGTTGTGCGTGGGTTTGCACAGTGTTAAGCACTGCTGACCTGTAGTCACAGCACCTTATAAACATTTAGACTCCACATTTCTTTGACAGTGCACTACTGGCATACTGGTAGACAAACACGCTTACAGCTGCTCTCTCACCGACATTTCCGCTTACATTTGTTACTCACGCTGGGTGTGTGCGATCCCTTGTGATGTGTATTACATCAGACTACATGACTTCAGTATCGGGTATGTGTAACCATTTTGCGACGGCAGGCGTTCGACTATACGGACTCGGCGGCCTGTCCAGTGACGTAATCATATTATATACGTGTTCCTCATATGATCTGCTCCCATCTGCCTGATACATGGGAACCAATACACTGCAATGCTGACATGTGACTTGAGTTTGTTAATGCAGCTGTCCGCCGAGTCATGCTACCGCATACCTACTACACGTTGTCCACCTTTCAGATTGCACGACGGGAGACTGTAGGAGTGACACCTTTCCCACTTTGCATGGGACAGTCCCTCATTACGCATATCTCATGTGACAATACCAGAACTCTCCACCAATCGGGGACACATTTCTACAGAATCAGGGACAGGTCAAGAAAAAATCAGGGACACTTTTACAAAAGTAATGCTATTAACTTGAAACATTGACAGAATCAGAGCATATGACTTAATACACATATTCTGAAGTAACGGTTGTTTATAACTCTTACTTATTGTCATTAGTCAGTAAGTGTAATTCACCACCTTTCCTTCAACAGCCACTAATTTTAGGAGGGATTAAGAGGGACAGAGTTAAACTTTCAGTCAAACTCAGGGATGTACCTGACATTCAGGGACAGTTGAGTGGTATGGACAATACTCTAGCCATTGCAACTGTCCTAATTAGGGGACATTCTCATGTTGTATGTGTCTGTACTGGTTGCTTGTTACATGTCTTGTATACCTGACACGGCGATATGTCATACGTAGTATCATAAGCAACTTTACTGCTGCTAGACTACGCTTTGATTTGTTCCGATATGTTTATTTCTGTACTATGCATGGCTGTAGGTATGTTCTGCCCTGGTACGTCTGACATTTCTACAGACCAGGTTCCACTTTGGCCATTCAGAATGGTGGTGGCCCTATAGACCCTATATGTAGAGCTATCACATGTGTCAAGGCAACACATAACCACAGCCAGTAGTAAACGGACGACTTCTACGGTTTGCATACGTTAAGGTTATTCATGTAGCATTATAATTGATAATACTGTTTCCTATTACATGTAGCTGTTACTGATACAGCAAATTGATGTCTGACACCACTACACACACTATATAGCCTCCATTCCCGAACTCACAGGCCATGTGCCATAACTGTCATTTTGCAGGACACAACTACTCAGATGGGTGTGTCCCTCACAGGCGTACGGGTGTTGAACCTCTTCTATTATGCTATCATCTACCTAAGGTGGTCAGAACATTATGCACTTTCCGTCAGTAGCAGAACTCACATGCCAATGGGTGTGACTGAACACTGTATCAGGAACAATGCAGAACACCCTGTGGGACACATTTAGACGATTGGTTCTATTAACCAGACACATTCACAGTCACAGAGCATATGTATTCATTCACGTTTGTCGAGGTACATGCTGTTTATGACTTATACATGTTGTCATCTGTCATTACCTGTATTCCGCCACCTGTTCACCTAATATCACTAGTTCTGGAAGTGTTTAGTTGGACTTTGTTACATTCTGATTCATAACTATGGATGTCCATGCTAATCGGGTACACGGCACTGATTTGGTCTCTATGTATTCCACCGATGGTTTACAGACTATCCGGTAGATGTGCTCTTCAGGTTTGGGAGGTGTAGGCATATGCTATACCCACACAGGAATATTAATGACTTCCACTGGGTGGGCCTACTACATCTCTGCCAACCAGCACCTGCACACTTAAGCCCATTAATGCATACCCATGGTCCACCTACCTGGCACCCCTCTACAGCAGTCGTGACAAATACTTACTGCGAGCGCAGCTGGCCTATGAGCACACCCCTACACATTGCCCACTCTCCCCATCTCGGGACACATGTCGTACGTTTTGTCAACCCATGTATTATCACACTTGCACAACCTACTGTTGCATGTACACCCACATCCTGCTCGTATTAATGTCAGCAAATTCACACATACCCTGAATATTTGGGGTCCCGCAAGGGACACCGTTATCCATGTTTAAAGTGTAGACCTTGCAGAACTCTCCCACTGGTACTTTCCTACCGGTGTTTTGGACAGCGGCAGTGTATTGATCTGTATTGCCTGTCTGTTTGTCTGTCCGGCCTAGCTGGGCGATGTGGGGGGTACAATGTTTATTTATTGGACCTCCCAGTCACATATGCCCGGGCTGTAAATATGTTACCGCTAATTGCTGTGAAGTAACCTATTTATGTACATGTGTATATCTACACTGACATATATATGTTGTTTTCTGTGTATGTGTATATATCACTACCTGTTGTTTGTGTATATATATCTATCTATATATATCCGTAGTATATCCTTGTGTGTGTATAAATATATATATATATATATATATATATATATATATATATATATATGTATGAATATATATGTGTATGTAAATTAATGTAGATATATGTATATATACGTTTTTATCTATATATACATCTGTGTGTCCGTTAACCTACACATTTCCCGGACATGGACACTTACACATGCGTATTGGGTTTTATCTCTGCTTCAACAGCATACTATTGCCTTAGTCATTATGACACTGACACTTCACTCTGGTGAACTTGTGCTCAGTATATTGCACGTTATACAGCGGACAGATGTCGCACATTTTTCATGTCTGGGGTGCCGCTGCTAACTGGGATGTGATACAGTGTAATTCGACCTATTACTCGTATGTGCAGCCTATTATTCCTGCTACTGTGTTTGTTTCTGTGCACATTCATATTATTACTGTTGATAGGATGTGTGCTTGTGTTACTGTGACTATATGTTATCATATTGTTGTCTTCATGTAGTTGTGTCTTTCTGCTTTTCCTGGTTTGGGATTGTCACAGCAGAACTCCGTTCCGCTCATGGGTGGCGTATAGGTTTTACGTGCCGGGCTGCCAGCCCTGACGCACAATGTCCGACAACGATACGCCCATTCACGCATGTCTCCACGCAAACGACGCTCTATCTGGGAATTGCACCTACATACTAGCTGACCTTCTGTTGTCACATGATGGTTAATGAGCTTTATATATACAGCTCTTTTTTAGTGCACATTTTATCTTGATAAAGCTTGGCAATGGGACCAAGTGAAAGCGCTTGATTTCAATTGTTTTGTTTTCTACTGACTGAATGAATTATTACTCTGAATAGCGAAGTTTTTTTAACGCAATTTTAAGACAAGAGTAATAAAGTCTTTTTTATTACAACGTTCCTCCAACGGACTGGTTCTTCGAGCAGTGGAAGGGTTGCTTTGGTGTTTATTGTCTTACATTTTGTATTACTGGTCCTTATTTTTCCATGGCTGAGGAAACAGAACTGGAGAACTTCCTTAACACACCACTATTGCTTGGAACAGAAGGCGATGATGCTCCGGTGACACGCGCAGAGTTCAACAAAGTGTTGGACCTTCTAACCCAATTGAATGAGATGCTAAGATGCAACAAAGGCGGGACTTCCTGCCCTATCCCTGGTAACCAAGAACAGGCTTTAGAACAAAGAAAAACACACATAATTCGTGAAACAATGGTCGCTCAACAAAGAACGCAAAATAACTTTAACAAAAGTTCTTTTCCATTCCAACAAGCTGACAACAACCCTGTGGAAGTATTTCCTGGACAGCGTTCACTTGAACCTGATGTTCAAAACAACCAATTTAATTTCAATGTCTGGGCGGACCAACAGTTTTGGTTCAAGCAAGGTACTGTACAAATTGATAAAACCGACATTGAACAACAGTTTAATATTTTAAAAGAAAGATTATATTCATTTAAAAGCAATCAACTGGAGATTAATTATCTTAAAGAATGTGTAAATGTTGAACGGGTACCTAAGGGTTTGCGTTGTTTTAAATTTCCAAACAACGTACAACCAGGTACAGCATATTATGATAAATTGTGTAACATTTTTAATAGAGCTGGTTTGCAGGTGTTAGAAGCAATGGTTGAGGAATATGAAGTTAAAGCCAACATTCTTCTTAAGGATTTAAATGTCATGAATGAAAAATTGATTAACAACATTGGTTTTTTATCTGTTAAAAAAAGTTATGACAACATATTTAATGAGGTGGACCAGTATTGTTTGAAAATTTTAAACAGGAAGATCAACAAGTTAGAAAGGGATTTAAATGAATATAAAGAAGGGTTAGCCTACCCTGTGGCAATGAGAAATAAATGGAACGACGACAGTAATAGGAACCGGGCTCAAGTTAATGTCTATAGAAATGACCATGTACAACTTCCCACTGAACCATTGAGAAGGAGTGAAAGAATAGCTGAAAAGAGTAGAAAAAACATGCATCAGGATTTTCACTTTCCCCAGGACAGATTTATGGGGAGGGGGGAGAATTACCAGCAACAGAAATGGAGAAAGTCTTAGATTTGGGGGTGAGCAATAACAGTTTTTTAGATCACGATGACTCCAAGGAGATAGTCTCATATGAAAGTGTAGAAAGTAAAGACTATACCTTGGTTAAGGATAAAAATTTCAAAATATACAATTTTACAGAAATAGAGATCAAAAAAGAGTTTTTTGATTTGTTTATAAAAGGTCTCCATTTTATTCCAGCGTGCCCTACTGATTTATCAGAAGCTTTAATAGACTTGAAGCTGTTTGTAAGGCAGATAAATTTAATTTTTAATTTTAATGGACAGCCTTACATAAAAACTACATTAACCAGGTCTAGTACTTTTAACCCCCCAACCCATCCATGTTTAAAAGTGTTTAAAGAAATGGTCAGTAAGGAAATAAGAAAGATCATCTCCAAAAAAACAGATAGAGTGCCGGCCAATATGAAACCAGAAGAGATGTCATTAATACAGTTTCTAAGGAAAGAAAAATGTAGAACTTTGAAGCCAGATAAAGGAGGGGGGCTTGTCTTGATGTATATGCAGGATTATGAAATGTATTTGTTTAACATGTTACAAGATTCTGAAAAATATGAGTTGTCATCTAAAAATGAAGTGAACTTAGCTTATTCCAAAATTAAGTATACCCTGATGGATAATTTATTACAAGGATTTATTAATGAGGAGGTTTATAATTATTTGAATGTCAACAAACCTAAAATCCCAATAATTTTTGGAATTCCCAAGATACATAAAGGTCTTGAACCGTTAAAATTCAGACCGATAGTGTCAGGTAGAGGAGGAATTTTAGAACCTATAGGTAAGTTTGTTGACTATAGGCTTAAAAGCTTTGCCACAACCTTGAAATACATATGTAAAGATTCTTGGGATTTTTTAAGAGGTATACAGAGAGATCTTTTCCAAATAGACTTACTACTAATAACTATTGATGTTGTGGACCTGTTCCCGAGTATTCCCCATGAGCAGGGTCTAGATTGGTTCAATGAAACATTGGTTAAAGAATCAGGTTTGTCAACTAACACTATAAATTTACTAGTTGAATTCATGGAAATTATATTAAAAAATAACTTCATGTTTTTCAATGGAGAGATATATAGACAAAAAAGGGGGTGGCAATGGGTGCCCCATGCGCCTCTATGTATGCAAACATAGTATTACATAGATGGGAGCAGGATTTCATCTTCTCCACTCAATGGAAGGAATATATAAAACATTACACCAGGTTTTTAGACGATATAAGTATATTGTGGATTGGTACTGAGGGACAATTCTTGGAATTTTTTGAATACATCAATTCCACGACTCATTTTTTGTCTTTTACATATGTCATTAGTAAAAAGAAAATGAATTATTTGGATGTTACAATCTCTAAGGATTGTGTCAATAATAGGTTTACTTCTAAACTATACAGAAAACCTACTTTTTCTAATACATACTTACATTTCACAAGCGACCACCCTTACTATAAAAAAAAAGGCATAATTAAAGGGCAAATGATAAGGGCATCAAGAATGTCAAGTACTTTAGAATATTTTATGGAAGAGTTAATGACACTAAAAAGTATGTTTTTGGAAAGGGGTTACCCTGAAGGTTTGATTGATGAGATGAGCAAAGAAGTTTTAGAACACAGAGAGAACAAATACCCCCCTTTATTAGGTTTGGGACAGATTTTAGAAATGAAATATAGTCAAATTAGTAACGCTGTTTTTTCTAATAACTATACACATACCTATTCAAATGATTCTCAACAAATTGAAGAGGTAATCAATAAGTTCTGGCCGGTTTTAACAGGACATGAAGAATTAAATAAATACATTGCGAGGTATCCTAGATTCACTAGACGTAGGGACACTAACATAAAGGAACTATTTGAGAAGTTTCAACCTCAAGGAAGGACTAGTAACAATAAGAATTTGAAAAAAGGCACTTATAAATGTGGAAGTTGCAAGCAGTGCACATCCATTCTTAATAGAGGTTCCTTGTATATTCCTTCTAGGAATTTCTGTTTTAAAGCCAACATTTATGCGAATTGTGCAATGCAAGGAATAGTATATCTGGGTTATTGCACAAAGTGTTTTAGTTTTTATGTTGGCAAAACAGAGAAGTCCTTGAGAAAAAGAATTTATGAGCACTTGTATGAAGTCTCTAGAAAAAAAGAAAAAAAGAAACGAATGCCTTTTATAAACATTCAATTTCATGTCCTGAGATGTGTATAAAGTTTATTGTGTTGGAACAGGTGCAAATGGATGGTAGAGGGGGAAACTGGGAAACCCGTTTAGAATACAAGGAACTCTTGTGGCAACTTAAATTAGACACTGCCACAAGTCCCGGTTTAAATGACAATATAAATATAAAAAGTATTCTTAAACTAAGAATGGCCAGACTGTGATTCCATAAGTAATTTGATGTCATTGTACACAGAATTTGTTTAATTATTTAATTAATACATTATTTGTAAAATAGATCAATATAATACAATTTGAATTAATATATTCATGAATTTTCACAATAACACATTGATTTTAATAAATCTTTTTAGGTATTAGTTTTGTATTGAACAGTTTAGAAAATGTTTATCAAATATACAGAGAATATTTTTATAATATTGTTATAACATTTTTATATTTGTATATTTATTTATTTATTTATATTATAAAAATTTTATATGTATGTTTGTTATATGTCCACATATATTTTTTTATAATTCTACATATTTTTGCAGGGCATGAAATGAATCAATTTTATTGTAGTATATAAGAAATCAGATTTAATGAATTTCAACATTTAAATAAGGTTAATATGATTTTCTATATTTTATACACACCAGTATTAAAGGATTATATAGTAATAGTACAATGATGTAAATGAAGTGTAGTCAGGCTATGTAATGAATGTACAGCTTTAAAGTTTAATTACTTCTGTTGTCACATGGTGGTTAATGAGCTTTATATATACAGCTCTTTTTTAGTGCACATTTTATCTTGATAAAGCTTGGCAATGGGACCAAGCGAAAGCGCTTGATTTCAATTGTTTTGTTTTCTACTGACTGAATGAATTATTACGCTGAATGGCGAAGTTTTTTAACGCAATTTTAAGACAAGAGTAATAAAGTCTTTTTTATTACAACGTTCCTCCAACGGACTGGTTCTTCGAGCAGTGGAAGGGTTGCTTTGGTGTTTATTGTCTTACATTATATATATATGAATATATATGTGTATGTAAATTAATGTAGATATATGTATATATACGTTTTTATCTATATATACATCTGTGTGTCCGTTAACCTATACATTTCCCGGACATGGACACTTACACATGTGTATTGGGTTTTATCTCTGCTTCAACAGCATACTATTGCCTTAGTCATTATGACACTGACACTTCACTCTGGTGAACTTGTGCTCAGTATATTGCACGTTATACAGCGGACAGATGTCGCACATTTTTCATGTCTGGGGTGCCGCTGCTAACTGGGATGTGATACAGTGTAATTCGACCTATTACTTGTATGTGCAGCCTATTATTCCTGCTACTGTGTTTGTTTCTGTGCACATTCATATTATTACTGTTGATAGGATGTGTGCTTGTGTTACTGTGACTGTACGTCATCATATTGTTGTCTTCATGTAGTTCTGTCTTTCTGCTTTTCCTGGTTTGGGATTGTCACAGCAGAACTCCGTTCCGCTCATGGGTGGCATATAGGTTTTACGTGCCGGGCTGCCAGCCCTGACGCACAATGTCCGACAACGATACGCCCATTCACGCATGTCTCCACGCAAACGACGCTCTATCTGGGAATTGCACCTACATACTAGCTGACCTCCACGGGCCACTCCATTGCACCCGGCGCAACATACCCTAGCACTCCTGTGCCCATAATCGCATATCCATAGTTTCTCCTGCACACCCGTGTTGAGTTTCCACGCATAACAGCCATTATACACCTGATATCACAGCCATGACACACCTTTACACATTGCCCTCTCATGAGCATTGGGACCCTACACACATTTTGTACCACCTCGTGTATTCACAGGCTCACCATCTATTCATATTTGCACATAAGTGCCTTTCCTGGTGTTATGGCTTACGAATGATTTGCAGGTTAAAAGTGTAGGTGGTCGCAACATGTACTACATTCTGTCTGTTTACAATGTTGAAGTAGCACTTTAATGATGTTATGGCCACTGGTATAACCCTGCCTCTGGTGTGAAGAGCGGTGCTCTACTCACACTTGTGCAGCTTTATGTGACATACGCTGGAAGCACTTTATAATTCCTTACCTGCTCTGGATTCCCTTCACAAACCTTATGTTTGCTTTCATCTTTTGGCGTTCCTTACATATCCATATATATCTATATATATATATATATATATATATATATATATATATATATATATATATATATAGATAGATATGCATATATATGTATATATATATATATATATATATATATATTTATATATATGTAATATATATATATATATATATATATATATATATATATATATATATTTATATATATGTGTATATATAGATAAGTATGTAGATATATAATTGCATATTTCTGTTATGTCTGTAGATATTTATCTATACACACATCTATCTATCTATGTATATAAAAGTTACAGCTGTACAAGACAACATACATTTGCTATGCTAATATCTGCATACACCCACGCAGGTGCACTTGCATCTACTTATTCTGAGTTACATGTTTACATGCACTTCTTTGGGATTACATGTGCCTTATTCCTTATGAAAGTACCATGTTGATGGAATCCGGTTAACGGACCCATGCGAACGCGGTCACCTTTACATGTATAAATGTTGGCTTTACAGCACAGAGGCATTCATTACACAGTCAATATGTGCTATAGTCGTACTTGAACTGGGAATGCATTTACGTTGGGTGGATGCTGTAACCACTACACTATTGTTGTTCTGGCTCATTTATATGTATACCCATGGTTCATAGCTACTCTGACATATGCCTCACCGCTTCCCTTACACAGCAGGCATCCATTCTCTTGCTGGGAAAACCGCAGTACTACAATTAGGACATTCCCTGTTTCCTACTGCTCTGGACCCGTGCTGCATGTCTACTCACTCCAAGGATATTCAGAACTCCTACGCTTATAGTCCTCGCAAATACACGTGTTTGATTGTCAGTGTGTTCATGTGTTGGTCTGGGTTTAGGTTCGGCTGACTGGTGACTAGAACTGCCCTGGTGCTGTTCAAAGATCAGATGTAGCACATGGACAGAGTTAGTCCAGATTTTAACATTCTACCTGTGTTTACAAATACAGGTGTTTGGGCACCTCTGACCACATTATTGGGTCGGCGCTAGATAATTTTGGGCAGGGACTGGTTCCACTACATAATGCAGGTTGGGGGTGGTTTCCATGTGTTTCCCTTCCCATTTGACTATTTCATTAATTTATAGATACAATGAATATTATTCTGGACATCTGTTATAAATTCACTACAGGTATGCAATAGTCCTGTCAATAGATGTGACAGGTGGTTGGTGTACTTATGGATATGGACCTCTGTGATACTCAGGGACTCATTTCTACAGGGACAAGGCTATGACAACTCAGGGACAATCACGGACACTTCTACCATATTAGTACTATTAACTTGGAACGTGTTGACAGATTCGTAGTACTACTAATTTTCTGCAGTTAAATGCGTCTATTACTCTTCATTGTTGTAAGTAGTCATTCTCATTCAACACCTTTCCCCCAAAGGTCACTGGCTTTGTGAGTGGTTAAGAGGCTGGCCAGTTATTGTGTGAATGCTCTGACCATTGGTAGCGCTGACATTGTCATATGTACAGGTTGGGATGTATTCTGGGAACTAGGGTTGCCACCTGGCCAAGATGGGACATTTTCAGAACACAAATCAGGTTTTACAAGCCGACACATACCCACGGTCAGTACAAAGGATAGAACTTTACTTATTTGCCTACATAAAAGTCTATTGTTGTAGCGGTTTAGTTGCTTATTCTGTTTCTTGTAACATTTAAGTATTTTAGATACTGAAATAATTATTTTCTGCAACTATTACATTACATATGGGACATAATTATGTCCTACAATCCCAGAACATTTGCCATTTGTAATGTATTTTGTAAGGACACAACTGTCCAAAGAGGGACTGTCTCTCGCAAAGCGGGACAGATGGTAACCCTACTGCGGACACCAGATTGTTTGGGCCAACACATAGCCACAGTCAGTGCAGGTTTAGAACATTCATTTGTTTACTAGCTGTGAGCCTTATACCTTTGGCACTTTTGTTGTTTGCCTGTTTCTTCTATGAATTACATTTATTCTATCCTGACGTGACCGCTTTAGGCAACTGTTACATGCAGTATGGTACATAGTTATTTCCTACAATCACAGGACATTTGGCATTGTATCATTGTTGGTCAGGTCACACCTACACACACATTAACTGTCACTCACATAGTGGATCAGGGGGTATCCTGTTTACATTAGTGCCTTCATCACCCTTATACCATGTGCCACTATGCAAATGTGTGCAATATATTCTCTCGCTTATTCGTGTCGGGACACGTGCATCACCGGCAGGTGTTTGATCCTGGGTAGTAGGTTCTGCATGACCATCTAAGGCTGGACAGTCTCGTGCACCACTACTGCACATTCCAACTTGTGTCCAGATATCTACAGGACTAGACTTCATGTCTTCATACCCATTCTAATGTTTACACAGGTTACTTATCCCATGAGGGATATCCCAAAAATTGAACAAGACCAAAACAAGACAAATACCGACCATTCTTCTGGCATTACGAAAATGTGCTGGGGGTTTTACATGCAAGGGATACATAGTTTGCAATCCTGAAACTGCCTAGGGTGAAACCTACCTACTACATATGCGTAGTGGTCACTATGTGTAGATGTGGCTGCACCAAACCAGTAGGCCAAGTATGGCTGGATTTGGTGGACGTTCAGCTAATGGAGCTGGTTGTGTGCTGTGGAGGGGATGCTGAGTAGTCCATTATGCATCCAGGTGTGTTGCATTTGATATGGCCAGTTCCATCAGGACCAATCTGTGGGTATGTGCCGGTGACATGTCTATACATTTGTATCGCACATTTTAATATTCATATGTTTGTGGGATTGTGTTCTACAGTATGGCTTGTCTGGATGTATTGCAGATATGTATACATGTTTTTGTGTTTCTTTCTGCTTCACCTGCTGCTCCCTCATACACCTCCGGTTCACCTATTCTGCATACGACACAGTGTCACCTTGGAGGATTATGCTCTTACCCACCCCCCCACACACACATATTCCTGACACTCCATCCAGCACTGCTTTGGTTGATGGCCCATGACACGGTCAAGGTAACACATTGCATACCCTACATATGTCAGGTACCTGTATGGTTGTGTGGACTACCCTGCCATGTTTGACTTTCCACATGCTATACCTCACACACATAGGTACACGCCCATACTTAACTTTCATGACATGGTTGGTATAACCGGGTAATACCCATTCAACTGTGACACATCCTGACAAGTTCGGCTTGGACCGCTGATGTACAGATTTTGGCCAATTGTTCTAATCATTGGTAGGATGACACCTTTTCCTATGTCCAGGATGGGATATATTCCGGACACATATCCGAATGTACTGGACAACACATACCCACAGTCAATGGTACAGATAATACTGTTCCTTTCAGCCTACATGTTGCCTTATTGTTGTAACAGTTTATATACTCCTTCTGTTTCGTTTACATGCTTATTCTATTTCCTGTCACATTTTGTATGTGAAATACGGACATACCTATTTTATGTGACTATTACATGCGTTGCAGGATATGATTCGGTCATACGGTCGCTAGATATGTACATTTATCGTGTTTTTTGTTATGGACACATCTGCCCAGCTGTGTACCTTCCCTCTCAATATGGGTCAGCTGGTGACCCTGATCATTGGGCTGGACATACCTATTGGTGGCGTGCTAACATATGATGCATGTCACTTCCACTTGGTATAACTATGTACACTGTGTTGGACTATGGGCACACGGTTTTCAATGTCATTTGTTCGAGGGATAGGGACCCGTTATTCCCTACTGTGCCTTTGTGTTTGCTTCTTCATTTTGTGTTCGCAGGAACTGTCTTGCATACTTTGCATACGTTTCAGTATCCATGGACACTGACAGATGTGATTACTATTGCTTGCAAACTGTTATATGCAAGCATTTCAGGTTGCACGTCGACAGCTGACATTTCCATGCCTCCGTGCGGAACTTCGACATGCCCTATGCACTCGTGCTCCTTTCCTATGCACGTGGCTGTGGCGGCAGCGTGCCTTCATTAATATGCACTTGGCGCTACTGCGCCATCTTCACGCCGCACGGTCGGTGCAAGCCTAACGCCGGCCTTGCGCCAAGCTTCATGAATAAAATATATGTTTATTAGTAGAGGTTTCCCTATGTTGATGTTGAATGATGTTTCTAATTATGTTGTCAATGAATGGGGTAAAAATATCCCCCTTTGTTGGGAAAAGAGATAGATACCAACATTGGGAGAACTGATGAATGTCAGAGCAAGCTGCAAAATCGGGCTTGTGTTTTACAATTTTCACTATATGTTAATTACATAAAAAAGTATTGTGAGAAAAAAATTGGAATATTTTAGTGGTGGATCAAGAGGTCAAGAACATTCTAGATGATGGATCTATATTTGTTCATAAAATGGGCACCAACTTAAAGAAATCTTTAGAGGTAGGGCCCATAGTTAGGAGTAGAAATAATTTGAGCAAACACACAAAGAAATGTGGGTGTTGCAAACAATGTCCTGTGATTTTGGATATTGAAGGGATGAAGTTGGAGAATGTCAATCGGATGCATGTACACTTTAGGTATGGCAATTGTAATAGTAAGTATGTTATCTATTTAGCTAAGTGTATGTTATACCCCGCATATTATATTGGTAAGACTGAACGGCAGTTTAAGAGACGAATTTATGATCACCTTTATAGCATAAGAACTAAAGATATAAACAACGCGCTATATAGACATAGTCTATGTGGGGATGCACATTCATTCAAACTTGCGATTATTGATCAGGTCACAGTTGGGCCACGAGGGGGTAATATTAAGACCCTCTTGGGCAAGAAAGAAAGCATTTGGCAAATACTTACAGATGCCACTAGAGAGCCTGGACTTAATGAACATATTTCAATTAAACCTATATTGCAATTAAGTTAATACCAATGACTACATAAATAGGATGATTGTACAGTAGAAGGCTATCATACACAATTTTATATATATTTACATACATTTTATACACAGTTGCATATTTACTTATAGGATCATAGTTTTTGAATGTGTACATTTATGTTCTTTTTTATATTCACTTATTATACATATGTATATGTTATTATTGTTGTTTAGGGAGACAATGGATTTTTTTTAGGATCATATATTATATTTAATCTTAAATATAATATTTATGAGATTCCATTTTTTAAATTAGTTTTTAAATGTGCTTCTTATAAAGCGAGGAATGGTATAGTGTATACTTATATGATGAACTAATTATATTATGAACTAATAATAGATTTTTAATAAATGTTTAATATGTACTTATATATTAGCTTTTCACGTCATGAAAAGTTCAATCTAATTTGATAATGTTTTTAATGTTTATAATGTAGGTTACAGAATATTATTTAGGAATTTAAACTGTTTATTTATGTGTATGTGAACACCACCTCATGGTTTTGTAGGCATTTGTCACTTTAAATATTTAAATATTTTAATGGAGTTTATTTGGTGCCAAAAATACTTTAAATATCATTTAGTATTGTGCACTCATGTTCTGATGAAGTCCACTTTTATGTGGATGAAAGCACTTAACCTGGAGGTATAACTTGTGATGTTTTGGAATTATTAAACATCTTTTTTCATCACCTGTCCGTGCTTTATCTTTACTTCCAGTATTGTTATCCATTACTGAATTGGGTGTTCCAGCTGATCTCAGTGAATTTTTTAAGTTGTCATGTGCTGGGTCTTTGGTTTACATGACTATACAAAACATGCTTGTCTAATACATGTTTAAATGTAATATACCTCTTTGTTATGGTTGCAAATGACGACTGGCAAAAACGTATCCCTTTCTGATGTGCATGACACAACAGATGTAGGGTTCATTTCTTCTTGCTTGTACATGATGAAGTGGAGAATACAGCAGTACTGTTGTTTATCACACATTAATTCCCAGTATATACATGCCATATTCAATAACTGCAGTATATGCAAATAACTCCCAATGCATCTACTGTCCTTTAAACTGTTATCGCAACTCAGCATATTATTAAAATTTATATCAAACTTCCTCCCCTCTGTTGCACTGTTGCTTTGCATCCTTCTCACATCCTTTGCTATCTTGTCCATTTTTACTTATGTGCATGGGTCATGATTTTTGAAAATAATTATTATTATTGCATCAGTATGGAAGTATTTCTGTTAAGAATGTTTCTTTGTGACATAAACACATTTGCCTTGCATTATCTGAGTATGTTTTCTCCGTTTATCCTCCCCTCTTAATTATGTCTGCACTGATACTACTGTGTTCTGTCTATTCTCCCCATTTACCATCCCCTGTATCTTAATTCTTGTAATCGGCTTGCTCTAGTTCATATGCGCTATCTGCATGTGCTCACATAATAGCAGCATTGTTGACACTGTGCTCATGCTTCAGTGCAAAAGTGGTGGCAGCCATGGAGAGGTGCTTATGATTGTGTAAGCAAGGCGAGCAGCATTTATTAACATGCTTAAATCATGCAAGCTTCACATGAAGTATATTTGATTGTTAAGGAATCCCATGGTATGTCTCTCTTGTGATTGTGGTTTGCATATAAGTACAGTAGCTTGTGTACTACTATAGATTCTAAGGCATCTGCTTAGCACTTACAAATGCTCTGTTTATTTCTATAAATTATCTCTGTGAAGTAGTCAGGGATAGGTTACTGCTACAAGATTATTGGAGAACTATTTGTAACATCAGAATACATTGCATATATGTATTATCTGTACAAGAAGAGCTTGTTACAATACAAATGGTAAAAGAACAACTCCCAAGTGAGATTCTTACTTCAGTTTGCTCTAGAAAGCTGCCCTATGCTAAGTAAAACATACATAGTGTTATTATTTTGCTTAGCATAGCACTTCACTTTCATTCAGAAATTTAAATGAATTCCAGCAAAAAATAATATCCTTATATCAGTTTATTCATTCATTTATTTATTTACTGATTTTTTTTGTATAAAAGCATTTTATAATAGTGTTACATTTTCAAGATTAGGTTCTGCATGGGACAATTTGCTCTCTTTCTTTGCAAGATTTTGTAGAATACATAATCTGTGGGATTTAATAAACTAGCAAAGGCTACACAGACTTTATGTGTTTGCGCAATGAGCAGCAGGGGTAATTACATATTCACATTGCACACCATGATTAAATGTAAACAATCATGGTTGTGTGGCCAACAACAGTGTTGCCAGCCAGGAAACCATATAAAACAACAGGAAAACCAAACCTGTTTACAGTACAGCAATTTAGGTTAGTGGGATTGCGCAGAATGCCACAATGATTACCAGAATTTATTTTATAGTAATGTGTATTATTTATTTATTTTATTTATTTACAGATTGATTACCGGGGAAGTCCACTTGGCCAAATTGACCCATTTTCAGTGGCGGCCCGGGGAGAAAAGCTCCAAGATGCATTATACAATTTAGATACAACTGTTAGTTAATATTAAAGATAATATTATGTAGAATAGTTACTCATAAATGCATACAATATCATTGATAGTTAACAAATTCATTAAGCTTACAGGTAGGGATCATGCAATTTCACTTGAGGAAAACAGATATGTGTTAGGTGTGGAAACAATTTACATACAAACCTTTTAAGAAAATGTAAATACGCTTTACATACACACATCAACAGCAGAATGCTATTTACAATATTTACAAGGTTGGGCTGTGTGAAGGTAGCTGCAGGAGTTGTTGAGAGCTTAGAGAGAAGCTTTAGAAACTGTTGAGAACTTAGGCTCATAGGAAGATAACTATGAGAGTTGTAGAGCTTGGGAACCAGAGAGAGAACCCCCTTGGATTAGGTTGGGTGAAGGCAGATACATTTCCATTTAGTGGACAGGTGTTTGAATATTGGGTTGTGAAGTTTTCTGAGTTTGGTATGGTTCTTAGTGTGGAGGGAAGGGAATTCCATTTTTTGCCTAGTGAGAAAGATAGGAGAAGTTGGCCAGCAGGACATTTAGGTTTATGGATAGTAATTAAGTTCTGATTTTCAGATCTGAGAGCTCTGTTGGGTGTATAAGGGGGAATTATTTTAGTCAGAGTGGGACATTTTATTGGGTGAAATCTGAGTCTATGTGCAGTAGTGAGTTGGAAATAGTCTAGGTAGTTTGGGAGTTCAAGCCATTTCAGGGATTGTAGGGTTAGGCAGTGATGGGTGGTATTTTTAAATTTAGAGGCAAATTTAGAGATTTTGTTGTAGCAGTTTTCTAGTTCAGAGGTGATAGAGGAGGACATGTTGGTTAGGAGAGGGGCTCCATATAATAAGGAAGGAAAAAATAAGTTGAGGCCAGAGTTTGCCTGGTAGAGTTGGAGAGAAAGTGATTATTCCTATACAGCATACCTAGCATTTGGTGGGTTTTCTTAATATTTTGTTGAATATGAATATCGAACTTGAGGTGTTCATCTACAGCAATGCCAAGTAGTTTGGAAGAGGGGACCACTTCTATAGGTGAGTTGGTTTGACTATAGACTTTGAAGTTGTTTTTATCATATGAGAGGGTCTTTGCGGGAGGGAATAGTAGAATATTTGATTTATTTGCATTGAGAGAGAGGTTGTTTTGGTGCATCCAGTTTTCAGTTGTTGAGAAGGCAGTTTGGGTTTTAGTCAGCAATTCAGAGAGGTTTGAGGCAGAGCAGACAAAGGTTGAATCGTCTGCATATTGAATGATTTTAGCATCAGGAATAGCAGTGTGAAAGTTATTGCTGAAGATGATAGAAAGCATTGGCCCAAGGATGGATCCCTGTGGTACACCAGTTGGGGTAGGTAGGAAGGAAGAGATGGAGTTTTTCCATTTGACTGCCTGTGATCTGTCTGATAGATAGCTGGAGAACCAGGATAAAGCATTATGTGAGAGAGTAAGGTTTGAGAGATGACAGAGAAGGTGCTTGTGGGAAAAAGTATCAAAGGCTATAGACAGATCGAGTAAAACAGTAGAAACTAAATATCCTGAATCTCAGGCTTGATTGACAGTTTCTAGGAAAGAGAGTAGAGCGGTTATTGTGCTATGACCTGGATGGAAGCCATGCTGGGTAGGAGTGAGAAGATTGTTTTGGGTCAGGAAAGGCATAGGTTGGAGGTGGATGCATTTTTCTAGGATTTTGGAGATTGGTGAGAGCAAAGCAATGGGGTGAAAGTTTGAGATGCTGGTATTTTTGCCTCCTTTATGAAGAGGAAGAATATAAGCTGAGTGCCAGAGTTTGGGGACATATGATTCTTTTATGGATCGGTTTATAATGATGCTGATTGGGAGAGCAATGCCATCAGCAGCACATTTAGGAAGGAAGAGGGAATATTGTTGGGACCGTTAGAGCAAGGTTTAAGTTTGGACAAAAGTTTTTATATAAAGTTAGTGGAGATGGGTTTGAGTTCAAACAGATGAGGTGAGTTAGAAGGGGGAGAGTGTAGAGCAGTTGGGTTATTATTGGGAAATGTCTTGGTGAGGGTAGTAATAGTTTCTATTTAAAATGAATTAAATTCAGAGGCTAGTTCGAGGTCAGATTTACTTGGGTTAGGACAGGGATTATTCTTGGACCTTGGATTGAGGAGTGAGTTTATTGTGTTCCAGAATTTTTGTTTTTTTTATTGTTATTGGACTGAAGTTTGATACAGTAGGATTTTTTTTCTTTGGTAATTAGTCATTTTGCACAGTTGTGGAGCTTTTTATATTGGAGAAAGGTATTGACCAGTTTATTGTTTTGGTAAAGCTTCCATAGTTTGTCTCTCTGGTGCATAATCCATTTTGTCTCTTTGGATAGCTAAGGAGCAGTTTTAGTTTTTAGCTTTTTGTTTCTTAGTGGGGCTAGTGAGTTTAAAGTATCAAGGAAGACAGAGTTGAAGTATTCTATAGTCTTGTCAAGAGGAAGGATGTTTAGAATTTGTCAGTTCATTTGTTGGAAAGTATTTGAGAAAGTAGTTTGGTTGAAGCTACTGAGGTTACAAGTTTGAAAGTATTGATGCTGGTGTGGGGAGGAACTAGTTGAGCAATGCATGAAGGCTGGGAGGTAGCCACTAAAGGTATCAGGAATTGTGCCAGAATTGGTTATTTTATTTGGATCTGAGACTAGGATCCACTCTATAGTGGATCCGGGAGGGTTTATTTTGTTAGGTCGAGTGATGGAGAGGATTACTTGAGTGAAGCTATATTGGTTAATGGATAGGGAGGGAGAGGGGCAATTGATTTTATTCCAGTCAATATTCACATCGCCAAGGATATAAGTTTCATAGTTAATGTCAGCAGAGGCCCATAGGAGAATATTTTAGAGTGTAGAGATATTGCTACCAGGTGAGATATATAGGGCAATGATGCAGATATTTTTATGTTTATTTAGTTTTAGAATTCCAGCAGTTAGTTCTGTGTTCTGCAATTGAGGAATTGAAATTTGGAGGGGAATTAAGGTAAGAAGGTTGGAGTAGACTAGGACAGTGCCTCCACCTTTTTTATTTAGTCTGTCATTTCTGAGACAATGAAATCCTGGGGGCAGAATCTCAGAGTCGGAGATAAAGGACTTGAGCCAGGTTTCAGAGATGGCTAAGAAATCTGGTTGATTATGGCTTAACCAAGCATGAAATTGGTGTCATTTGTTGTTTAGGCTTTGTGCATTAATTGTAAAAATATTTAGGGTGTTGAGATAGGAGGAAGAGGGTAAGGGAAGAGTGCTGTTAATAAAGGATGTAGGACCAGGGTTAGGATGGCTATCACCAGCTTGGACTAGGTTGTTGAAGGAGATATCTTCTAGCCATATTGGTCTGCCAGTCATGAATTTTGGTAGATTGTAGATTGGAACAGGTGACAGTGTCTTGTCTTTAGAGGAGAAGAGTTTAGGGTGGAATAGGTGCAGAGGGTTGGGCTGAATGAGAGAAGAGGAGATAGAGTGGAAATGGGAGTAAGAGTGAGGGAGAAGGTGGGTTTGTATGGTAGTTGTCTTTGTAGGTGGTATTGGACAAACATAAGTGGAATATGAGGTAGCATAGTGTAAGGGAAGTAGGAACAGAAAGAGGAGGCTGGGGGACTAGATGGTGTGATACCTTGAGGAGAGCATATTGGAGCAAAGAGAGACTGGTAAGACTGGTTAGGAAAATAGAGAAGGCTATGAAAAAGAAAGGGTTTAAAAAGTGATGGAGGTATTCTAGAGATTTAAGGAAAGAGGAAGGGACTATAATTATTGGGTAGACTACAGATTACAGAGTTTAAGAAGGATGGCTATAGGTGGGAGGAGTAATGAGTGGAGAGCTGGTATTGGGTAATTAGGCTGAGAGGGTGGGGTAAGATAGGAATAAAGCTAGGAGTACTGGGGGTGGGTGAGAAATGGGGGCAGGGTAGGGAGCGGAGTGAGCCCATAGGGCAAACGGAGCGGGAAAGAACACTAGAGGTGAGTATGGCAGAAAACATTTCAGCAAAGAGCAGTTTAAAGGCTGTAGTTGGAAGGTATGAGCTAAATATTTCCAGCCAAAAAATGAAGGTTGCCTTTACAGAGGGTGGTTTATTGGGGGGGGGGAGATATTACAGTCTAAGATATTAACTCACAACCAACTGTTTGTGAAAAAATAAAACTTGTTGGGATTATAAAGAATACCTAGGATTTATATTGGTAGATGCTGCCACTTAATGGTAGAAGGAGATAGCAAACAGCAGGGATAATTGAAGCAGTCTTAGGTTTAAATATATTCTAGGGTAGTGATAACAGGAGGGGGACAGGGCAAATGGTCTGCGGCAGGCTGCTAGAATGCACACACAGGAGGGCAGACTAACTCTATAGATAGTACGTCAAGTCTACATTTAATTAGTGTTAAGCAACATACATTTATACAATCTTGTTGGGGGGGGTCTTCTCAGTAGTATTTTTCTAAGTACCTGGCCAATTCAGGGTGTCTTCAGGTGATGGCCATAGGTATTCCTTTTGCATTTAAAGCAGGGAGGGAGCACCCAGGATGGATTACTGTAGAGGAGAGGGAGACAACACTGTGTTAGTTAATATTGCAGATGTAGAGGGGAAAGATAGAAGGTAAGGGATGTTTAAAGAAGACTGGATGGTGTAACAAAGCACAGTAGTAGATAGAGGCTATGGTTAGATGAGGCTGGAGCAAGTATGTAGAGGAAGATTAGGTTTAGGGGATTAACAATGGAAATCAGCAGACCTTATGCTATGGACAATACAAGTTAGGCAATACAGGCTCCATTAAATAGAACAAAACATTCACTCAGCAGTTCAGCATGCTATCAGTGACCCTAGTCCATTTGAGAGGACAGGGTTATACAGCAGTAGAGCCAAATACAAGCAGCAGAAAGCAAGGAGTAAATGATAAAGTAATACTATAAAATCTCTAAACAGTGCAAAAAATGTGCTCAACAGACTAACACAGTAAACTACAATATGTTCATGCTGTGCAATAACTTGTGCTGAACAGTTCTCAAAAAAGTTTTCAGAACAATATAAAAGCCATGTGGTGCCCTTTTAAAGACAAACGGAAAAGAAAAATAGCTGCTAAGCCAGTAATTAGGCTAAAGGCTCTGGTAGGACCACTGATCCCCCTTAAAAGAGAAATAAAGACCTTCAGCGATATACGTTCATTGGTGTCCTTTTAACAGGACATCCGGAGAGCAGACTAGGCTAGCAAAGTGCAACAGTCGAGCACTGTATGCTCAGACTAAAGTAATGCAGCTGGTGACAACATAAAAAGAGACCCACTCATGCCAAAAAGCAGCTTACAGCTGCTAAGCTGGTAATTTACCTAAGCAAAGGGCAAATGACACAGTGCAAAGCAAGTAGTTAAATAGTACAGTATATAGGGCAAAACGGTCCCCAAAACCATGTAGAAGCTGTGCGGAGCCCTTATAGTTACAAATGGAAAGAAAAATGTCTGCTAAACCTGATTTTAAGTGGAAGGCTTGAAGGGGGATTGTTATTCCACCTTAAGAGACTATCTGGCATTCAGCAATGCACTTTGGTTGGCGTCCTTTTAACAGGACATCATTACGCCAGGTTTCTGATCTTGACAAGCCAGCAGTATTTAATCAAGCCCCTTCGACCCATACTAAATTAATGCAGCATTAGTCAGTGTAGAAAAAAGCCCCACTCATGCCAAAAGCAGCTTGCAGAGGTCTAAAACACATGTAGGTCACAAATAAATGAAGCCATCAGCACGAGGCTAACAATAACCTTACAACACAGTTACAAACATTGCATTGGAGTGATAGCCATCAGCACAAGGCCATCTATAACCCTAAAACACAGTTACAAGTAAAAACGTGGAGTTTAGCATAATAGATGCTTACAGGTTTGCAAATGATAGACAGATATGCTGAATACATCTACTGGGAGGTGAACACAAGCAGCCTAAATCACAGGACCAGCACAGAGGAGCTATGGATGCTCAGGACAGGATTTAAAAATGGTACCACAGTCCGTGAGAGATATAAGTAAACTCCAGGAGGAAACTAACTATGGGAGAGGGGAAAGGTGGAGGGAAGGTGGTTGGACTAGAGGGGTAGATTGTAGGAGGGACTAAAGGGGTTGAAAGTTGGTAGGAAGAAAAGTTCCAGGAGGGGGGAGGGCTTAATAGAGGTGAGTATGGCAGAAAATTTATCAACAAAGAGCAGTTTAAAGACTGTAGATGGAAGGTATGAGCTAAATATTTCCAGCCAGAAAATGAAAGCTGCCTTTACACAGGGTGGTTTAGTGGGGGGGGGGTTATTTACAGTCTAAGGATATTAACTCACAACCAACTGTTTGTGAAAAAATTAAACTTGTTGGGATTATAAAGAATATCTAGGATTTATATTGGTAGATGCTGTCACCTAATGGTAGAAGGAGATAGCAAACAGCAGGGATAGTTGGTGCAGTCTTAGGTTTAAATATATTCTAGGGTAGTGATAACAGGAGGGGGAGAGGGTAAATGGTCTGTGGTAGGCTGCTAGAATGTGCACACGGGAGGGAAGACTAACGCTATAGATAGTACATCAAGTCTACATTTAAAGAGTGTTAAGCAACATACATTTACACAATCTTGTTGGGGGGGTCTTCTCAGTAGTATTTTTTTAAGTACCAGTCAAGCTGGCCAATTCAGGGTGTCTTCAGGTGATGGCCGAAAGTATTCCTATTGCATTTAAAGCAGGGAGGGAACACCCAGGATGGATTAATTTACAGAATCTTGTGGGGGGGGGGTCTTCTTAGTAGCATTTTTCTAAGTACCAGGCAAGCTGGCCAATTCAGGGTGTCTTCAGGTGATGGCCAGAGGTATTCCTTTTGTGTTTAAAGCAGGGAGGGAGCACCCGGGATGGATTAATTTACACAATCTTATTGGGGGGGGCAAGCTGGCCAATTCAAGGTGTCTTCAGGTGATGACCAGAGGTATGGACATGTGTATGGTCCAAACACAGTACAGGACAGTATATAAAGTGCAGAGTATTGTGAATTCCCATTCCAGCCATTCTGTACAAAAAATGTGTAAATGATCTATAAGGGTACATGGACTTCCATTTAAAATAAACAGTCAGGGAAATTGTGTGTATTGCATAGGGACACACAGATGAATTGCAGGAATGAACATAGGGAAAGAGGGCAGGTGAAACATCCTAATGCACAGCAGATGAGGGCATGTAAATGAAAGACAGTTGCAGCAGGAACAATAATCACATATCAACATTGTACAGTATGGACATCACAATAAAACTGTATATTATATGACTGTCAGACAAGGTGACATAACAATGATGAAGATGTCATTGTGAGATAAGCATCCTGAAATGAACAATGGGGAGGACATCTATTAGAGATGTTATATACAATTGGTGTTGGGTGCATATTGTAAAGCTGTGCAAACTGATTTGACTGAATATGAGTGTAATGTCAGTAAAGGTCTCCAGCAAGTGAGGCACAGTTTCAGGCTCATGGAAAACAGTTAAAGAAGAACACAAAATCTTAGGCAATATCTGAAAAATACCACTAGTATTCCCATCTCTCTGACACAATGTATGTGATTCTGAGTGATCATAGATGGTTCTGCATGAATATACTTGTACAATTATTATGATATATCAGCAATCTAAGAGGGTAATCAAGCACACTGTCCTGACACTGTAACATCTGCCGGAGGTGTTAGGAGGGACACTGATATACCTGTGTGCGACATTATGATAAATCCAGGCTAGCTGACTGGTGTGTGTATGGCATATATATGGCACAATCCCCACTGTTATGAATGTAACCCATGGTATCAGTGTTGTCAAGCAGCTATATATTTGCTGTGTTCATCACTGGAACAGGTAGCAGACATGCATCTGGTGTAACACCATGATGAGTGTTCTGCACCATCAGACAGTAATGTTTATGCAACAAAAAGAATACCGTTGTATGGCCAATTAGATGTGTGACAGCTCACTGTGACAAAGGTGTTACACTTCAGTTACATATCACTGCAAGATGTGTAGGGAGATACATGAAGAAAGGTGCACTGTATGCAGTTATTAGTGTGATTAAGGCTGTGAACTATGTAGGTATTATGGCCTTTGATAGGGATGTTCTACACATACTCAGTAGTTGTGTTACATACAAGGTAGTACTCACCACTGTAGCCACATGCTGGTGGATATTCCAAATACCATATACTCTATGACACAGGCTACATACCAATTGGTCCAATTATAGGGTGTGATGTCTACATTATACTTGGGCTGTGCATTTGTTTTCATAAGATAAATCCCTCCATGTTTTTGTTTCATCTCATGTGTTGTCATGGCTGTGGTGGCAATCTTTGGTGTGTGTTGATACAGTTTGTATTATTCTAATATCACAGTTCAAGTCAATGATCACCCACAATCTGTAGTCCTCCAGACAGCTGTTTGGACACAGTATGTGTATGTCATTCTTGATGTCTCTGACTTAAATAATGGACAGGACAGGGCATAGCAGACAACCATGATGTATGGACCTGATCACTGGGCTAGAGATATACATCACTTCACACATTTCAACATATTTAGATGCCACCTATGTGATTCAGTGGTCTACCCACTTGGTGATGTAGGTGATTACGGCCACATCTGACAGTGTTGAGTGAATACCTCAGTGTGAATTTGTGTCAAATGCCTTGGCCTGGTCAAATTCCACAGGATGATAGTGTTCTCATCATGCATGCCATTGATGACCTCTTTCAGGATATCTAATAGATGTAAAAAAAATGGATGTAGCATTAACAACTAACATATGTCTGTTGCACATAGCCAGGATATTACTAGTCCATATAGAAAAGGATCATGATTTCTCACCAAGAAAATACAGGCCCTACAAATCATGCCATGAAACATGTGGATACTCTTATAGACTGTCACTGTAATCTGTATTCTACAGGATGGGGTGACTTGTGCCTGGCCTACAGGCCAGTCTCGGACCCTGCCCTGATGGTAATACTGAACATCCGCAAATCAGCTTTAACTGATGATATAAGCAGTGTCTGACGAGGAGAAAATGGTAATAGCAGTGTCCCACATGCTGGTGTAAAATGCCCTTTCTAACAGCAAGCAAGTCCACAAATACACATACCTCAGTCATCTGCAGTGAGAAGAAAATCCCTACCTAAGTACACCAACTAGAGAACTCTGTCTTTAAGGCAAGTTCCACAGCTGAAATCTGACTTGGAGAGTGTCAGACAACACTTTATATCTGATGACATCAGCAGAGTCTGGTGAGAAGAAAATGGTACTAGCAGTGTTCCACATGCTGGTGTAAAATGCCCCCTCTAATGTCAAGCAGGTGCACAACCACACATACAACGCATTTGACTGCAGTGAGCATAACAGAATGCATGTTTATCTAAGTACAGCAACTAGAGAACTCTGAATTTAAGACACATGCCACAGCTAAAATCTGACTTGGAGAATGTCAGACAACACTTTATAGATGATGACATCAACAGTGTCTGGTGGGGAGAAAATGGTAATAGCAGTGTCCCACATGCTGGTGTAAAATGCTCTAGCTAATGTGAAGCAAATGCAAAAGCACACACACACACACACACACACACACACACACACACACACACACACACACACACACACAGTTGATGGCAGTGAGAACAGAATCCCTAACTAAGTATATTGACTAGAGAACTCTGTATTTAAGGCAACTTCCACAGCTTAAATCTGACTTGGACATTGTCAGACAAGACTTTATAGCTGATGACATCAGCAGTGTCTGGTGAGTTGAAAATGGCAATAGCGGCGTCACACATGATGATGTAAAATGGTCTCTCTAATGCCTGTCAAGCAAGTGCAGAAACACACACACACCCCAGTTGTCTGCAGTGAGAACAAAAATCCCTAACTACACAGAAGGGAAAACACAGTATTTTATGCAAGTACCACAGTACAAGTCTGACTTTTACAAGGCTGCAAAATAACTTATACAGGATGACATCAAGACTGGATGTTGCAAAGAAGATGTTGGGAGGCCTGCATGAAATGAATGTGTAGGCATGTTTATCTGTCACGATATTTCAAGTTTTGAATGTTAGTAGATTGATGAGTATGCAATGTGTAGTATGTGGTGGTTGAGTTCCAATGTGCAGATATCCTTTAAGAGACAAAAATGATAAAGTGTGTAACCAAGGTCCAAATACACACCATGAAACACCAGACAGTGGTACTGATGGTCAATAAAGACTGGAAAGCAAGTAGCTTAGCGTATAAAAACTTTACTCAATGCTTTCATCTCAACAGGACTTCTTCAGAACAAACAGGAAAAACCAAGTCAAGGCAACCACAGTAATGTACCTAGTTTAAAAGTATGTACGCCAATAGAAAATCCAAAGCAATTAATCAATTAAAAGCACACTTGAATTATTAAAGCAGCCTGCACTGGGAAGTAAAACTGTCAGGGAACCAAAACAAATAAATTAAAACTTCCTAATAGTAAGTTTCCTATATTTAAAAAAACATTTGATGTTAATTGCATTATTTAAACTGGGCTTTTTATAAGCCCCTAATCTAATCTGCCAAGCAGTTTCTTTTTGTTCTACAATATTGTTATAGTTACCACCTCTGGGATCAATAGGCACTTCTTCTAAAATAGAAAATATATGTTTTTATATTCCGTGCACTCTATAGTGTGTTTGTATAAAGCATTGTTTAAATCTTTACTTTTAATACTATATATATGTTCTCTAATACGCTCTTTTAATGTACAGCTGGTCATCCCTACATAATATGAATTGCAGCCACTGCATAACCTGATGTACACTACTCCCCTACTTCCACAAGAAAAATGACCAGATACTTGTATAGTATGTTCCAGGTGTGGTAGGGAAATGTATGGTCCTTCTGAAATAAACCTACAAAAATTACAATGACCACATTTAAATATCCCCATTCTGACACTCCCAATGCACTTGTTTACCCCACTACTACTTCTTTCAAGAACATTTTTAAGACAGTTTGTATTTCTATACACAAAATTCAGTCTAGAGTCTAAGACGTTGTGTAAGTCACTGTTACCCTCCACAATCTTCCAGTTTTTCTGAAGAATTTCTCTTATACCTTTACAATCCACTGTCATATCCAAATTACAGACAGCACTATTAATAGATCTGTTAGTTACAATAACTTGTTTGCTGACAAAGGGATATTTAAGTATAGCTGGATAAAACCTATCCCTTTTGTCCAAAATGTCAAGTTGCAGTCCATTGAGATAATCTAAATCATAACCCCCTATCTAAAAACATAGAGGTAATTCTAGAAAACTCTTCCTGCAAGTCTGAAGGGGAAGTAGTCATCTGGCAAGCCCGGATGTACTGTCCCATGGGGATATTCTTTTTGATAAAGAAAGGATGCTTGCTTTTAAAATGTAATAACCATTTGTAAAGGTTTCCTTTCTGCAGATCTTACTATCAAAACATCCAGAAAGTGTATTCCAACCAAGACTGACATCTAAAAAGTTAATCTGATGTCTACACCCGCTCTTGGCAAATTGCAAAAAAACAGACCTTAAGTTAAGGTCATGAAGGAATTGTTCACAAACACCATTGTTATCCTCAAGAACAAAAATCAGGTCATCTACAAACCTGGCATAAAAATGTATTTTGTATAGTGACCTCAATTTATTGAGAACAGTAACCTCCCACCATGCCATAACAATGTTTGCATATGAGAGGGCAGCAGAGGACCCCATAGCTACCCCCTTACATTGTCTGAAAAAATGCCAATTGAAGGTGAAGAAATTGTGTTCCAAAACTATTTCCAAAAAACTACACACTAAAGCAATTTGTTCAGCCCCAAGGATGGAATATGAATAAAGAAATTCCCTAACTGCCTCCACACCTGTTTGTTGTGGAATACAAGTGAATAATAAAACCACATCCACTGTAAAAATAATATGTTTCTCACATGTGGACAAAAAGTAGTAGAAAACTCCCTGAATTTATCCAGGAAGTCCCAAGAGTCATTCAAATAGGTCCCTAACCCTTGTACAACAGGATTAAAAAAAAGAATCTATAAGCAAAGCTAAACCCTCTGTAGCTGAATGTGGTGCCAAAACTATCATTCTAAAAAGAGGGTGATCCAAACACTTATGAGTTTTGGGGATGCCAAAAAGTGTCCCTACCCTAGGTTTTTCCACCAAACAAAAACTGTATGTATTAAAATCTAAACTTTGATTCATAAGTGCTTCATAGGTTCATAGGTTCATAGGTAGGTACTAGGCTATTGGCCCTGGGGCCTATATAAGCCTAGCCAAAAAGGTACCCTGGCTTTTGCCACCCAAGAAAAGTATTTTCTTGTGCCCTGTTGAGCAGAGCCACAGAAGTGATCCCTGGGGTGAATTTCCTATTTCCCATCCAATCATCAAGATTTTTCTTTAAGAGTGCTAGTAAGAAGCTCTGTTTGACATAGATAGATAGTCTGTTCCAGAGTATGGGAAGTCTCTGGGATAGGAATCTATTCCTCCAGCATGTTCTGTTTATTGTGGTGGCAAGGTTTAGGTCCCTACAGCATGTAGATCTGAGGGATTGGGATTTCTTTAAGTGGAACATGTACACCAGCTCTGGGTTTGACATAGCTTTGCATGTTAGGCAGAGATTGCCTGTGAGTAGGCGATATGCGATGGAGTAAATCTGGAGTTTTTTGAGACGGTCTGCGTATGGCATCTGTCTGAGGCCAGTAATCATATTTGTGAAGTATTTCTGTGGTCTCTGCAGTTGTTGTAGATGTCTTGTGAGGTACATACCAAAAGGGGCGCTGTACTCTATAATGGGTCTAATGAGTGATGGATAGAGGGAAACAATGACCTCTTTTTTTCTGATGAGAAATCTTTTGTGATGAGGTGTGCCATGTAGAAGGGTTTCCTGACCACTGTGGTGATGTGATTATCAAAGGAGAGACAACTGTCCACCTGTGTCCCAAGATCTCTTATCACACTTTTGGTGTTAAGTAGACTACCACCTATGGGGTAGTTCATAGGTACAGAGTTTTTACCAAATGGGATGACAATGCACTTTTTGGCACATGGCTTTGACACCAGGCATCTGTCTCAGTGAGGCACTTTTGTAGGATGTCCACATCATTAGGAGTTTTGATTATGGCTCCCAGTTTGCAGTCATCTGCAAACTTCCTTAGCCAAATACATTCTGTGTTAGCCTGTACTTCAGAGAAGTAGATACCAAACAAGAGAGGACCCAGGACTGAACCCTGTGGTACTCCACTTGTCACTGGTTTGAAGTTGGATTTGGAGTCTGCTACTTTCACAGTGTGGGCTCTGTCCATAAGCCACTTGGCAACCCATCTTGTGACATAGGGATTTATACCTAGTTTAGTGAGTTTATCTATAATTCCAGAGTGGGGGATGGTGTCAAAAGCCTTGGCGAGATCTAGATAGGCTGGGTGAACCACCTTACCCTCATCTATGGTTTTGATGACTGCTTCAAAGAAGTCTGTAAGGTTTAGGAGACATGATCTGCCTTTTGCAAACCCGAACTGGGTGGGGTTCAGAGTTTGGAGATTACCAATGTCTTTTTTTATGAGTTCCATGATGATACATTCCATGGCCTTGCAGACCAAGCTGATCAGGCTAATGGGGCAGTAGTTTCTGGGGTCCGTCATGGCTCCCCCTTTGTGGGGTGTCAGTTTGTTCTGTAGTTCATGTAGAACGCAACCTGGGATATTGTCAGGTCCCATGGATACTGTGTTCTTGGCTTTGGAGAGTGTGTTTTTTTCCTGTTCAGCTGTGATTACAGGAACTTTGCATTCTTCCAGTATAGAGATGGGCCCTGTAGGGGGTGAGAGGGGGTAAAGTTAGCCATGAACCTATCTGCCAGGATGATGGCAATATCAGTTGGTTCTCTATATTTAGTGCCATTGTGCTGTAACTCAGAGCAGATCTGAGTGCTGCCATTGAGATTCTTGACATAGCTATAGAATGCATTGTGGTTGTCTTTAGAGTCAGTGGCAATTTTGTTTTCATAATTAGCTATGGAGGGTTTTATGAGGGATCTCAGCTTCTTACTGAGGCTGACCAGGGAGCTCCTCCAGTCATGGGATTTTACTCTTTTTTGCAACAGTTTCTGTCTTCTGTTGTAGAGTTTGTTTCTGGCAGAGGACCACCAGATTGGCTTCCTTTTTTTGGAAAATAGCATCTTGGTTCTATTAAGGATAGCATGATCTATGCACTCGTGTAAGTGCTTATAAAGTGCATTTCAGCAGTCGTACCTCTATTGTCCATCTGCATGGGTATCATTAAGTTTGCCACTTCTGTCTTAAGAAGTGTAAAGTTGGCTTTTGAGAAGTTTTTTATGGTGGTTTCCCCTAATGGGGGGTGGGGGCAGGATGTGGATGTCTAGGATGATTAGCTTGGGGTCAGATCTGATCAACGAGGAATTGACCTCTGGTATGAAACACTGGTCGTCCATGTTGGTAATGACCAGGTCTAGGATATTGCTGCCCCAGGTGGGGGTGTGAATAAGTTGATCCAAGGCACTGGAATTTACGAATTCCAGAAAACATTGAGCAAAAGAGTTGGTACATGAGTAGTTTTCCCAGTTATTGCTCTGATATAATGAAAACTGTGGTGAATTTCCCTAACATTCATTTCTATATATTCTTCAGGATTACTTAATAACTCAAACATGGAAACATTGTATTGTTCTACTGTCATAATCACAATGTTGCCCCCCTTGTCACTTTTCATGTATCTTAGGTAATTTCTATCAACCAACTTTAGTAAGGTTTTACGCTCGGGTTGAGTCAAATTGTCATGCCATCTACTACCAGACTTTTTACTGTTCAAAAAACAATCAATTTCCTGAATATAAACTTCCTCAAACACTTTAAGGGTTTGATTCAAAGCCGGGGTATAACAAGATGGTTTACATAACGTATAGTTGTACATTTCAATGTGATGTAGCAAATAATTCAAATTAAGTTTGCAAACAAACTGTTTAAAGTCAATTATAGTTCTGGAAAAGTCCACCTTTTTTTAGGAACAGAATTGAAGCCATAACTTAATACATTTAACTGGTGCTCATCAAAACAAACACCTGATAAGTTAATAATGCAACATTTATTATCAAAAGGGCTTACTGTTCATTGTTTGATTATTCGGAGGTAGTTAAATATTTCACCATCATGTTCTGAGCCCTAACAGTTCTGGTCTCTCATTTCGGTAAAAAAGACGATGTTTTGAATGTGCACCAGCTGCATTTGCATTGGAAGAGGCTATATTACTTGTTGCTTCATTGGTGACTGAAATTTCTCCAGTATCTGCCTCATTTTCATTCTCTGAATGAATGAATCTTGATTTCTCCGCCCTAAAAAAACTGTTAGCCAAGTTAGAGGGCTGTGATTGATTAACCTGTCTTGTAGCCCAGAGCAGTCTATTAGAACTGTTCTTGTGGACCCATCCACCTTTCTTGGAAAAAACAGGGGTGTTTTCTTTAGTAGGACCCAACTTATCATTTTTAATTTTATTTTCATTGTTTTTTGTCTCTGGAACAAAGTTGGTGTAGGCAATACCTTCTTCATAAGCATTCACATCCCTCAAAAGTTTATGTTTACTGTCAATAACTTCTACTTCATGTATTTCAACTTCTTTAAGTATTTAACCAAACACACCATCAGAGTGGAAGTCTCTCATTAGCATACAAATTTCTTCATCTATCTTAGTGATGTCCTGTTTCAGTAAGGACATCTTCTTGTGATTGTTATCTATAAGAATTTTAAGCAGCTGCAGACCCGCAGTATTGAAAAAAGTGACAAGTTCACTAAAAAACAGGTCAGTTGCAGAAATACCACTAGGGCATTTAAAGAATCTTAAGCCCTTTGGAACGATTTCCAACTTTATGCATATATGGAAATACCGGATTTCTAGGTCCAAAGACTGGTATTTCGTTAACAATCTACATAAACTGTCACATTTGTTATAAAATTTATCCATCCTGGCCTTAGTGATTTTGTAATCAACCTTTAAAAAGGGTCAAACCTATTGTCCAGGACAGAACGAATGTCATTATACTGAGCAGGTTTAATATTAACATTTGAAGGCATACCATTCTCTCCAGAGCTACTAGAGGTATATAGGTCAATCACTGTTAAACGCTCATCATCAGAACTGGAAATTGGAAGATTGTGGAGGGTAACAGTGACTTACACAATGTCTTAGGCCCTAGACCCAATTTTGAGTATAGAAATGCAAACTGTCTTAAAAATGTTCTTGAAAGAAGTAGTAGTAAGGTAAACAAGTGCATTGGGAGTGTCAGAATGGGAATGTTTAAATGTGGCCACTGTAATTTTTGTAGGTTTATTTCAGAAGGACCATATATTTCCCTACCACACCTGGAACATACTATACAAGTACCTGGTCATTTTTCTTGTGGAAGTAGGGGCGTAGTGTACATCAGGTTATGCAGTGGCTGCAATTCCTATTATGTAGGGGTGACCACCCATACTTTAAAAGAGCATATTAGGGAACATGTATATAGTATTAAAAGTAAAGATTTTAACAATGTTTTATACAAACACACTATAGAGTGTACAAAATATAAACTATTTTTATTTTCTATTTTAGAAGAAGTGCCTGTTGATCCCAGAGGTGGTGACTATAAGAATATTGTGGAACATAAAGAAACTGCTTGCCAGATTAGATTAGGGGCTGATAAAAAGCCTGGTCTAAATGATGCAATTAACATCAAATGTTTTCTTAAATATAGGAAACTTACTATTAGGAACTTTTAATTTATTTTCTGTGGTTCCCTGACAGTTTTACTTCCCAGTGCAGGTTGCTTTAATAATTCAAGTGTGCTTTTAATTCATTAATTGCTTTGGATTTTTTATTGGCTTGCATAGTTTTAAACTAGGTATATTACTGTGGTTGCCTTGACTTGGTTTTTATTGTTTGTTCTGAAGACGTCCTGTTGAGACAAAAACATGGAATAAAGTTTTTATACACTAAGCTACTTGCTTTTTAGTCTTTATTGACCATCAGTACCACTGTCTGGTGAAAGAGAGTGTTACACACTATATGCAAACGTGTCCACATTACTACAAGTATTTAAAAATCTGTATGTGTATTGTCATTCTAAAGATGTGCATGGCAAATATGTAACATTTATTATTAATTTATGTAGTGTAGTTAATATATTTGTGAACAAGTACTGAGGGACTGGGGTGCAGTGCATGGGCGGAGATAACACACGACTGCATTGTAAATATGTGACATTTTCTGTGATAGGGCCTTCATTTTTTATGTTTCCACATGTAGTTTCATGGCATGAAGACTAAATGGATAGTAAACAAAAGTAATACATGTTATTATTTGCATTGCATTGTGCAAAGGTGAGCAGCAGGTTTGTATGATGGTGGGCAAAATGTTTGTGCATTTGAGATACACATTTCTACTGCTTTCCCTATTTGTGCATAGTTAAGCAGTGCACAAACACAAGCCTCATTGCTAAAGTTCTGAGAATTTTCAGTATCAAAGGTATGAAAACCACCTGCTGCTTAGCTGATAATGTGGCATCAGGTATAAATGCATTAACACACTCCTTTTTGAGCCCAGATGATATAGAGTTTGAATCCAGGTGTATATAATACTTTTAAATAGGTATTGATAAAGCAATTTTTTTTAATTTATTCTATATTCACCATGTGCTGCTGTATTTTGATGTAGCCCAGTGTGTTTAAGGGGCATTCCACAGAGGTAAGTGCACCAGAAAAAGATCCTTTCACCATCACTTTGCATTGGCGTGTGATGTCAAATTCTGTACAAACACAAATACCAAAAAATGAAGGGCTCCACTGGTTCTCTTGGCACATATGTGTGTTGCTTGTGATCCTATTTTTTGACCAGATTATAGATGTTAAAATGGGGCAGATAGGAAAGTGATGAAATGGGGTGCAGGAAGTGGGAAGAACAAAGGGAAATCATATAGGAATGTGCAGGAGGGAGGTAGGAAAGAACCATAGCTATCCATTTCTTTAGCAGTGTAAACTGAAAATATGTACAGAATATTAGCTGAATTTGGAAAGTCACCTCTACAAAGAGGGGTGAAAACAACATACTCCTGTTGTATAGCCAATTGGACTGAATCAAGTGTGTCAAGAAGAAACATGTGTGAAATGGAGAGCTATGTATGGGACTATATATATATATATATATATATATATATATATATATATATATATATATATATATTTGGAAGAAGTGCACATTTTTGTTTTTGTACTTCAGTAAAAAAGGAATGCTAGGTAAGGACATTTGTATTTTGGGGTCAGGTAGGTTGGGTAGGTAAGGAAGCAACTGCAAACAAACAGTACAAGAAAGACAAAACACAGGGATGGTGAGGGACACAAAAGGTTGGGATTACCATGATTGGGGTGATGGAGGAGACAATGTAAGTTGATGCCCCTCAAACATGAAGACAGTGAGAATCTAGTCCTCACCCACAGGACAGTCATCACTGTCCCCTTACTCTTCTGACTGTTGCAGTGCTTGATGTCTTTTCCTCCGATGGACCATGAGGCAGAGCAGCTTCCCATCCAGCATAGGAATACACCAATGGTGCAGTGCATGACCCTATGCACCAACCCTGGCATTGCCTGATGTGTGATGAAATCCACACCTCTGCCTGTACTCCTGGAGGGTACCACAGCACCAGCTGCTGGAGTAGTGCTACCTGATGGTGTATGTAGTGCCAGGGCAGCAGAGGCAGTTCTGCCAAGTTGGGTCTCAGATGTGCTGGTCATTGTTTGTAGAACCAGTGGAGTGGGGGTGGACTGAGCCACTGGGGTTGGCCTACCTCACTATGCTGTGACATTTTGAAGACACATAATAGAAAATTTAAAAAGGAGATAAGGGTCAGGGTGAGAGAGAAAAAAAAGAGATAAAATTAGTATCATCATATGTGACATACAATGGATTATCCCAATTATACAACTATTATATCTGCACTGTTATATTTATGTATATGTCTTAACAACTACAAACTATAATTATGGATTGCACAAAATGATCATTGCGATGTGCACATATTGCACATATGGACAATGTGGTCATTGGTCGCACCTTCGATAACCACATCACTACAACAGTCAGGAAGTCCTTCTATGTGTCACATCTCATCACTAAGTGCTTTTCATCCAGAAAAAAGGAGGTCATTGTCTCTCTGTATTCATCCCTCATTAGACTCATTATAGAATACAACATCCCATTTGGTATGTACCTTTCAAGACATCTGCAACAACTGGAAAGGCCACAGAAATACCTCACTAAAAGAATCACAGGCCTAAAGCAGATGCCCTATGCTGACCGTCTAAAAAAAACACCAGATATAATCTGTCAAATATCGTCTACTCAGAGGTGATCTCTGCTTAACATACAAGGCCATGTCAAACTCAGAGCTGTTGGACATGCTACACTTAAAGAAATCCCAATCCCTCAGAGCCACATGCTCCAGGGATCTAAACCTTGTCATCACAATGAACAAAACATGCTGGAGGGTTAGGTTCCTGACCCAGAGACTCCCCAGACTCTGGAATAGACTGCCCATACATGTCAAGCAGAGAGCCTCTTTGGCCCTCTTCAAAAGGAACCTTGATGATTGGATGGGAGAAAGAAAATTCACCCTGGGGATCACATCAATCGCTCTGCTAGACATGGGTCCAGGGAAGTAAATATTGTGGGACGAAATAGCCAGGAAATTGTTATGGCTAGGCAACCTATGAACCTATGAACCTATGCTTGGTCCACTTATACAGATTATAGTTAACAGCAGGACATTTATGCTACTTGTATAGAGATTAATGTATGTAATATTATTAAATAAATGCTGTATTGTATAGCTGATACTCATGGTATTTTAACACACAACTTCTCACTGCATTCTTACACTTGACTCCTAAGTTGGTTTGTGCTACAGATTTATGCATGCATGCTGTTACAGTTAGGATAGTCATGCTCACTTTGCTGCTACTGTACAGAAAAAAAATCTCTTTTTAACTTTTAAAGCTACAGTAATACTTATCTTGTGCTGCATACATACCACTTGCTTCCCTATAGATGATCTCTCTAAATGATCAACATGAGCCTGCCAAAGCAACTCAATTTCAGGATTAGCTGTGTAAAGAAAAGAACAGAAGAGCATTATACATACCAGTCTTGCCTATATTCAGTTTGTATATATTATAAATTATCTTTATTATAATATTTACACAACTGTGGGAGTCACTAGTCTGAAAGTCATCCAACCACTGGTACAGTATATCCCTCTAGCACTTTTTAGGTCTTTGAAATGGTGCCTGCCCTGTTCTCCAGTGTGTAGTATGCCAGTCACACTGGATATACTCTTGGCCAGACTATTCTAAACCTCAGACTTGTACTGGGAGCCATAATAGTGCCCTGCATAAGCCTTTGACTGTGGCACTTTACCAAGAGTCCAATAAATATTCTGGACTTCTGAACTCCCCACCTCTGCTACCTAAATTGTGGTACTTCCTCTCTGAAGCCAGACATGTCTAATCCAAAAAGTAGAACAATTGCAAATGATGATTTCCAACCAATTCCTTTTATTGCATTTACTGGTAATGCGCAAACCCGAGGAATGACACCAACCTGGTTTGTGTGATGTTACGTGGACAGTAACAGTGCCAAACAGGGTTGAAAGCAATTTTTGAAATTGGAAGGTTAACCTGACACTTGACATTACTTTGAGGGGTGTCTGCTGCCGTAACTGTTAGGTGACTTAATTTTGCAGACATGCACTGGAGGCATAAATTTCATGACCTGACACATTTTTGGTTTGGCTTTACACACTGATAAAATTGATTCTTACAGTGTAGGATTAAAATCTGTGCATAAGGGACCAAACATTTTCTTCGACAGCAATGATTTTCTATCTTTGCCAACAAAGAAGTGTTTCTCAGACATAATCATGAATCAATCGTAAATACAGATGACAGTTTGAGGTTTTAACCATGTATGCATGTGATCTGACAAGGTTCTTCTATATAGATTAATTTGCATATGTGTCTTATTTAAGTGTGAAGGCCATCCAAGTCCAGATAGCAGAATTATACTTACACAGACATAGTAGACAGTAAACCCTCAGTCATACATCTGAAAACACAGTAAAAGTGCCTTATCCCACATACATACAATTCATATCAGCTCCGCTATTTATGATTAAGTCTAAAGTGCTATAAGTGAGATTGACTATAATGTGAAAAGGAACAAGAGTAAAAATGTCTGGATTTTCCTATATTAGAACCCAGGACCATATGCATGGCAGCCCTACACATGCACCTGTTGCCACAAAAATGTTGAAATAAAGCATGCATATTTTTCTCTTCATAAATATAAATTTGACTTTCACAGCAGTAAAACCATGTACCACATCCTGTATTAGAACCCAGTACCATCTGTATTACAGCCTTACACTTATACCTGCTGCCACAGGAATGGTTAAATTACAGCTGCACAAATCTTCATTCATTCTTAAGTTCTGTGTGTTAGCCAAAGCAGAGTGCTACTTAGCATGTTTGCACAGTGCCCAACAGAATTCATAGAATAAATACATTTTAAATTGTTCACTGTCTGCATCCTGTCTGCAGGTGTTCTATGGTTGCAGATGTTGGGGAAGCACACTAACTGCCATGCAATGTCACTTAGTGGAGTTGTGCAATGGAAAGCAAAAACTGCAGCAATGTATCCTTTTTGACCTTTACACTGTCTACACCCTGTCTGCAGATGTTCTGTCTGCTTCCTATGTGGGGCTCTGTTACAGGCTTGCGCACTAAGTGTCATGCAAATGAAATAAGCACAGCTATACCTGACATTCATTGTATTTCTCTATTTGCCTAGTTTGCATTAAGCCATGTACCATGCAAACACAGGCATTTAAAAAAGGACAATTAGTTGAAATGAATAAAATAACTCTATGAAATAAACACTGCAAAATTTATGCTGGTAGATATGAGATATTTTTACACAGGTCTAGATTTGAACTCTCACTCCAATGAACCTTCAAAACACAGTAAGGATGTCTTACCCCTCTTTTCCACATGAACAGCATTGCAGCAGAGAAAGAAAATCATTGTGCACACAACCAACTGCAACATCATCTACAGTACTAACAAAACATATGACACTTGTATTAATTTCAGATGTACACTGAGTGATCACACAACCACTTATGACCATTTTTTGCTTAAATGCAGCTCTGTCTTCTCTCTCTCTGTGTTTGTTGCTCATTCTTGTCTTATCCGACCAGTAATCTGAGACATGCAGTCTGTTAATGCAGTCTGTATCATTGTCCTTAAAATGTGTGAGGATAATAAATAGCAAGAGTATACAGTTGTCAATAAATGAAGGAGAGTTTGGATGCTGCTGAACAGAAACTGTGAAATGTGTGCTGATTATTTACATTAAAAACTTTGATACAGTTGCTTCTACACTTTGTAAGTTTAACCTGGCATACACACCCACTGGAGTTATGGGAGTATGAATTGCTGTTTTTTCCTTCTCCCTACCAGTAATCATTCCCAATTGCAATCTATTAGCACCAAACACTGAGGGATTGCCTGCACTATGTTTATATTTGCTACACAGAGCTAAGTATTTGGAATTAAACAATTCTAATGAGTTCACACCTCATTTGCATATTCACCATGCTCACAGCCCTGAATCTACACCACAAAAAGGGAGATGTGTAGGTAGGAAACCTAAAAGTGAAGAGATCTGTTTATGTTGCTAACACAGAAAATATATTACTTTGGGATTTATCTGCACAGAAGACTACTGATCTTGATAAGGTATGCTTGCATTTTTCAGCTATATATTGCATATGTTGAAATGTCACTAAGAAAAATCTGTATCTATCTATCTATCTATATATATATATATATATATATATATATATATATATATATATATATATATACACATATATTTACACCAAAATATATATATATATATATATATATATATATATATATATATATATATATATATATATATATATATATATATTTACACAAATATATATATATATATATATATATATATATATATATATATATATATATATATATATATATATATATATATATATATATATATATATATATATATATATATATATATATATATATATATATATATATATATATATATATATATATATATATATATATATATATATATATATATACACACATATGCACTAGCAAATGGTACTTTTATCTGTATGCATTTCTTAGAAGTATACTGATGGCATGGGCATGTTTGTCAGGGCATTTCAATTTCTCAGATGCACAACTTTATTAACTGTCATCACAAGTGCTAATGTTACAACTGTTACAACTGTTTTACTATGTATACTCAGGTAGCATTGTCGCCTCATAGTAAGACGTTGCCCTGTTCGATTCTCAGCTAGAGCGTCTTCTGTGTGGAGACATGCGTGTATGGGCATAACTTCATTGAAGTTTGTGCATTAGGGCTGGCAACTCAGCATCTAAAAATCTACTGCCAATCATTAGCGGACCGGAGTTCCACTGTGGCGACCCCTAACCGGTAAAAGCCGAAAGCCACAACAACAACTCATCTATTGTTATTTCCATGAAATATACATGTCCTATATTGTCAATGGCACAGGGGTGTTAGCCTTCTAGGATGGACTAGACACACCTCTAGGGCAGTGCTGGCCACAGGTAGACATGACTGGCAATCACTTAAAATGGAATGTTCTGTGATACATCTGCTGCACACATGTTTCAGGGACAGATTATTTGATAGCACTTTAAGTGTTTCACTTATGGTTTGTTAGCAAAATGTGTCATTTACCTGTTGCTTTGGGGGTTGGGGAGCAAAGCTGCATTTCTGTTTTGGCACAAACAATATTTTTGCTATTGTTACTCTCCCTGTTATGGAGCCAATCTTGCTTTGCTTGTAATAGTAATATGTTAAAACCACACATTTCCTTTTTTATATGAATATCTTGACTCTTTTATGTTTCTCCAGTGGGTAATAGTGAGATGCTACCTTTTCTGTTATATCATAACAGGACTTTTATTTATGTTATACTTATGTGTATTATCATTTTTGTGTTTTATGTCACCTAGGACTATGACACACATGCATCCTAATCCCTGAAACACGCTTCAGTGACACTGAAAATGAAGTCATTCTGGAAGCATTTAGGTGTCATAGTGCCTTTCAGCTTGAGATGGGGCATGGGGTTATGTTAGTTAGAATGCGAATTTGGCAGCAGATCATTGCTGATGTGAACACAGTAGGCAGTCAGAGTAGGACATATGATCAGGTGTGCCATAGGACCACTGACATGATTCAGCACCACGGAGGAGAGCAGCTGTAGAGGCCTGTGAATGGATGGGTATGGGGGTCTGCTACAGATCCACCAACTCGTGAAGAGTTCCTTTCCAGTCTCAGGGATCCAGACAGCTCACTGGAAAGTGCACAACAGCATGTCATTGACATTGGTGCTACTGTTTCATGGAGGACAAGCATTTCCCAGGAGGATCTTCTGGGTAGGCTTACCTATCTTAATTGTTAGATACTTCTTGTATAGTTAAATATTGAAAGCAATACTTCAGTTCTGTTTAACATTAAATTAATTCGGGGGATTTTTGTAGAATGATACAGTTAGCAACACATTCTGGTTGATTACACATAGGCTTATGGTAGATGTGCCATCCAAGTTCTTTTTAAAAGTACTGTTACTGGACATGTAAAGGGCAAAAAGTTCTAGCCACCTGTATTACTGTTAATTGTGATGGTGGTGTCATTACCTTTTGCTTAACTTCTAGGACTATCATCCATATGAAGCACATCATCTGCACATGGTAAACCAAACATTTTTATATCAGTACAGATAAACATTTCAAAGAAATATTTATTTTATCCATATGTATGATGTAGGTGTCAGGAATGTTGTGTGTATTGATGTGCTATCTGTAGTAGTGGCACCACTTTTAGTTTGTTAGCATGTATTGAACTATAGTAGTGTAGGTATTAATTTATTTCCTGTGTTTATTGCTTATTATCACAGGTGATCCTGACAGTGGAAGTGTAGAACTCTTACCACCTGATGTCAGAGTATCGGCAGACTCTGATGATGATGGTGGCAAAAAGAAGCACCACTGGGGGATGCTGAGGTTGAATATGACACTGAGGTTGACATTCAGCCATCCTCTGTAACTCCATTGGACACAGCCAGTAGGCCTACACCAACCCATTCCAGTGAGCCCTCAGATATTGGACAGGTGGAGGTTGGGGCAATTGACTGGGAAGTGTGGTTACTGTGGCTTCATTGCCTGTTGACTCTGGCTGTGGCCAAAGTGTGGGCAGGATGCCACACAAGAGGAATGTTAGGGGTACTTGGAGAAGTCCTGCTGTACATCGTCCACCTGATACAGATGTGTCTTCCTGGGCCACTAGATGTATGTTTTGGGCCATCATGCAGGCACAGGCACATTCCAATAGGTTCAGCAGAGAAATGCTTAAGGTTGTAGATGTGGCACAAGCTGACAGGCATGACTGCCTCCACCACATTACCAATTCAGTGGATCAGATGATTGACATTTTGGAACAGGCGGTGTCTGTAATGGAACATCTGCTTGGAGGGGATGGCATCCACATGGGCATAGGTCAGCCACATCATCTGATATTAGTCAATGTAATCATACCTGATCATGCTCCCATAGTGGCACTACTTCCACTGCTCCATCAGTGGTTGAGGTGTCTACACCCAGACATGGCATGCCAAGGGGTCATGGTCTCAAGCATCTTCATGAGGGGAGCTTGCCCAGCAGACATCACACATTAAGGTAGCTGCAGTGCATCTGACCATGGGCATGGACATTCCAGTGCCACTCCTGGCAGAGCCAGTTCATGTGGCTGGGTATGGCAACTGTGACCTGCCATCTGTACCATGTATGGCTCACACCTGTGCGACATATCAAGATGTAGAGCTAGCACAGAGATTGGCTGTGTTCCTGCAGACAGTCACACACCAGTTTCAGCTGGAGGGCCCATACAGACATGCACACAACAGTTATATGGTTCAGCCATGAAGCTTATAGATCATTTTGTCTCACTGGCACTTGGCACTCTATCTGAGTGTCTGCCTGCTTCTCTTTCTTACTCACATGCACGCACCAACCTTTTGTGTCAGCCTAGGCTTCTTGCCCCCCCACACACACACACACAAAACACCCTGTGCAAATGATGATAACTGTGCCATATCTTTGTTTTCTATATTGTGGATTCAAGTATACATAACAGTTGGTTCTGATGCTCAGGGTGCATAGCTGACTTAGTGTTTAGTATATCTGGTTTGTGATATTGTTTTGCTAATTGTACTTTTGACATATTTTCATCTTAGAAAGTTAGACAGTTGATAGAATCAAAACATTTTTTGCATCAGTATTTTTAATAATCTTCTGAAGGTTGTGAAGTCTGAAACTGAAATGTGTCTCATTACTTGCTAACTTTTCTCTTTAATGGTTTCCAGTACAAAAGTATAAGGCCAGACTGAGGACATTTGATGATCATCATTACTTTTGAGAGGTATGAATGTGTAAATCTTTGATGCCTGCTGCCTGCAACTTGATGGAGGACACATATATTCACATAAGTCTCTGCTGTCACATGTTAAAGTTCTTTTTGTACAAATGACACACCATTTACTTACTTACATTACCAAGTAACAAAATGCAAGGATATGCCATTAATTCATATTATTATACCATACACTCCAGGTTCAAAACTTACCTTTTAAATCCAGCAGTTGCAGCAGTTTTAGTTCAGGACTGACTTTGTCTGATGCTAGCAGTACACAGCCATGACATGGATAGGTAAAGGTTGTGAGCATTGCCTGGCATCAATGTTACTATATGTATGTGAGTAGAATGAGGGTTTTATCCCCTTAGATGGTGAGTGAGAATGCTATGCATTGCATCTTAGCCAATGTGACAGCATATTGACCATGCCTAATCTGCCTACAGCCATAGCAACTGCTGGTTCACCCTTTGACTCCTCACCTGCATGTGGTTGTGGTGACCTTGCCATTAGTGGTGGGATGTGGTGACCTTCCCCTTGTTGATCCTGCTCAAGCTGCTTTCTCTGGATGATGTTGTGAAGCATGGCACAGATGGTGAATATTGCAGTACTTGTACTTGGATTGTACTGCAGGGCTCTGCAGATGAATCACGGCACTGGAACTGTGACTTCAGCAACCCAAACACACACTCTATGACATTTCTGGTTTGAGCTTGTGCCTCATTATGGCATTCTTCAGTGGGTGTGTGTGCATTTTTGATGGGCATCATCAGCAACAATTCCAGTGCATAATCTGCATCCCCCAGTAAACGACCTTGTGGGATATCACCCCTAGTGAAAATCTGATACAGTTTGGAGGTGTGCCAGATATGTGAGTTGTGGTAACTGCCTGGGGTGCCAGCACACACATTCAAGATGATTCTCTATATATTATACATGACTTGGCAGTTAAAAGAGTGGATGCCCTTTCTATTTAGAGCTTTCCCTGTTCCCTGGGTGCTGCCTTAATTTCTGTATGTGTACAATCTATGCACCCAGTACTTCAGGGTAGTATGCTGCAGGATCGAATGCCTGCATATTTGTGGCCTTGTCCTCAGGAGTACTAGGAAAATATATGTGTTCACAGGCATGTTGAAGTATAGCATTTAGGAATTGATGGAGGCTCTTGGATGCTGATGCCCATGACACCCCCAGCATGTCCCCTGTTGGTCTCTGAAAGGTTCCTGTGGCTAAAATCCTAAGTGATACACATACCTTTGTCTCCACTGTTATGGGTTCCCTTCAGTTTGCCCTGGCTCTGAGTTGAGTACAACAGAGGTTGCAGAGTTCCTGTAGTGTGTCTCTATCCACCTTGTAGAGCTCTACAATTTCCACATCATGCAGATTGTGACAATTTAAACAGGGTTTGAGAATTCTTCTCTTTCTTGGCCGTGGTCTGTAAGCAGCAGCATAGACTTCAGCCTGTTGCACATACACATGAATTAAAGCAGCAGCAGCCCCTAACATTCTTTCTATGTTGACTCCTTTCCATGGCTGTATTCCATTAGGTTTTGGAATTCACAGGGAAAACCAGCACTGAGGCTACATGGTTGCTTTATAGCTTGTCGAATAGCTCCTCCATCTCAGATTGGTTGATTAGCACACAACTTGGCTGGTTATGCTGTAATTAGCATGTTGCAGTGTTTGCTGTGTTTATGCAGCTCTATACACCATGTAGAGCCACTTACTGAATACAAAACAGTGCACTGCTGCAACCCACATGTGGTGTAAGCAGACCGTGTAGGGTTTATTGAATCTGCCAAAATAAGTACATAATAAGAAAATATCCCTTTTCAGTTTTGTATTGTGCAAAGTATCCTTCTGCTTTCTTGCAGAAGGGAAGAAATCTTTGCATGACAAACGGTAATGCATTTTTAAATGGAACTAAACTCCTCAGAAAGAAGCAGTGAAAGCAGAACAAAAAATGCAAACACTGCAGTGTTAAAAATTGTATCGCAGTGATAAATTGCTAGAAAAATTACATTCAAATGGACTACCTCATCATGTATGAATTCTTATAATGTACTCATTTTTTTAAATAAATAATTAGAAGAAACTCTAAGATACTTAACATCAAACCATTTACTTTTCTTGGATAGTAAGATAATTTGAATATTTAGTTAAATTTAATTGACAGTAAGCCAAAAGACATCCTTTGTGAATAAGTTATTAGAAAACTCAAAAGGAACTGGCAAGATGTCTTGTGCATTATATACACATATTCTATGTATTTTTTGTTCATTTTAATAGAAATTTATGACTGCTGAATTTTAAAGAAATATGTAAAAATGTTGAACAATACTAAAACCTTTGTGATAGAACCTCTGGCTCTTTATTTAAAATATGGTACTAACTTTATCAGTGTTTATTAATACCCTTTTGTACCCTAAACTCAGTGATTATCTTTTGTTAACTGTCTGTACGATTATATGTAATAAGCATGGAAGATGCAGTGTACTTTCCTACTATATAGTTTTCCATCTATTAGTTACTAATCTGATTTAGAAACTGTTACTGGCAGATAGAGAACATTTTAAACTGCCATGCATCACCCCTTGTCTCCTGTAATCTAAACTGCTGGACTGCTGCTTCCTCACCTTCTTTTTACTTTCCCAGTCATTCCTGTCTAAAAATGTGACTACAGTTCCATGCTCTCTGTAAATATCTATGTATATACAGTAACTATATATATATATATATATATATATATATATATATATATATATATAGAGAGAGAGAGAGAGTTGTTAGAAAATAAAAAAGAGTACATTGCTTGTCAGTGAGGGTTACGCCTGTCCTCTGGTTTACCATCTCACCTCCTAACTTTCAAAAGTAATATATAAAGGTAATATATTTGCATGCCCAGGAAATTGTATTGGCTTGTTCCATTTGCTCTTAGGGGTGTTTTTACATTGCTTCCCTTTTGTGTTACTATAGGTGCTCTCCTCTTCTCACTCTTGGGTCCTTTTGCTTGTATCCCTCAAATGATAACATTTTGAAGTGAATCTGTGTAGGGAGTTGGAGGTGATAAACAGAGGAGGGAATGTTCATGTAGTTGGTACATTTTCTTTAAAAGCAAAGTAATCACCATTAAATTATAAATTTACTTAATAGCTTGATCTTGAAGTATGTTCAATGAGAAGAAATGCAGCTGAAGTTGTAGGAGGCAGTGAAGTAATCTTTTGTGACTCTTGATATCCAATCTAAATGGATGTTGATATAGTTAATACACATAAATAGCAATAGTCTACAAGAGAAATAAAACCTTACTAGTGGAAGCTGAGGATGCATAAAATGGTTCTTAGAAGTATGCAAAAATGGTAGGTAGCTATAGAAAATGTGATTTTTGAATTTCAGTCTACCACAGGGTCAGCATCGGACCTCCTTTAAAACAACTAGAGGGAAATAATAGAAAATGTCAGGATTTCAGAACAGCATAAGCATGACAGAGTAGGTACGCATACTGCTATCTCAAGGGATCTGCACATCTAGTTATAGAATATAACTCATGTCATGGGATACCATTGTAACGTGCCTTCTTTCTAAGAGTTACATTTGTTGGTGATGATCTACCTATGTCATCATTACTTTATATCTGTTCAGCACATAAATATTATGGGTTTTTACTGAACATTTTGGGTGTTTATATTTTGCTTTCATTATCTCTTCTGTGGATGCATTTTCATTGGGTGTAGAAAGTCACATGTATGGTGTGGGTCTTTTAAATTTGAATCTCTTAATATTGGCTGTAGCACTCTGGTTTGCTATAGAAGTTATGAAACATAATTCATTGCCCCATAGCTTCTGCTGATGTATTTCAAGCTATGTGGGTATCTATCTATCTATCTATCTATCTATCTATCTATCTATCTATCTATCTATCTATCTATCACTATTTCTCTCTCTCTCTCGCTATATATATATATATATATATATATATATATATATATACACACACACACACACACACACACACACACACACACACACACACACACACACACACATATACATATGGTCCCATCTAATATGGTTAATTTTACTTATAGTCAACTTCTGTTTAATTAACACAATTTGATCAACAGATGGTTGACTGGTGTGCGAGTTTTGCAGAAATTCCTGGGTATGGAATATACCATTTCACCATTATTGTGCAATCTTGGAGTTAGTATATATATTTATATATACATATATATATATATATATATATATACATATATATATATATATATATATATATTTATATATACATATATATATATATATAAAATTAGAAACGGGAGGGTGTGTTTTTTTTTTCTTTCTTGTGCCAAAAAATTCCATCGGTTCATGAATATTGACTTCTTCATGTTTTGTTGTTTACTTTATCAAAGCTTTGTCTGCTGATTTGATTTAATAGACCATTATCTCTCTCTCTCTCGCTCTATATATATATATATATATATATATATATATATATATATATATATATATATATATATATATGGGTCTATGTTGTTAGATCGAAAGTACACAACATCGATCTAGCAACATCGAACCCCGTAAAAGCGAAAGTGCACTTTCGCAAAAGATGGTTTTCATAACTGGCAAAAAACAAAATAATAACCTCTAAACAGTATTTTGCAGGGGGGCAAGTCCCCTGCACCCCCACCCCCCCCAATTTAATATTCTAACTCCGAGATCGCACGACAATGGGGAAAAGGGAATATTCCCTCATCCCCACTGTACCATGATCTCCACAACAAGTTTGTTACCTGTACAACAGCAGTATATGTTGATGTACAACTAACAAAACATGGAAACAGCATGTTTTCTCTCTTTAAGTCTCCTTTAGCGAAAGTGCATATTCGATGTTATGCACTTTCGCTAAAGTCAGTTCGACAAAGTGCAGTTCGATGAACTGTACTTTCAACGTTCTGACTAGGACCCATACATATATATATATATATATATATATAGAGAGAGAGAGAGAGAGTGAGAGAGAAACTCTGAGAAAATATCTAAACATCCGAACTTAGATTAGGAAAGTGTTACGCCCTTTCTCCGCTGTTGTTCGACCTCAGAGTCAGTACATATAATTAGCAGGGGATATGGAGGTGCAGAGGGTGTATTACTCCTTTGAAAAAAAGGATTTGATTTGGATGTGGATATATTTTTTTGTTCAATTATTTTTGAGTTTAAATATTTTTTGTTGATTTTTTTTTTTTTTTGTTATCGATAATAAGGTTCATAGGTTTATCTTCATACTGGATTCATACCCTGCATCAGTTTCTTCTTTCTCTAAGCTCACTACACTTACACCTCCTACCACATAATCCCTTGGTGGTTTATGGCTTACTCCCTAATCACCAATATTGCAAAATGAACAGACCTCAAAAGGTACACGGAAAAGGTTTAAGAAATCTGCCTAATTAAGGAAGTTAGCATGAAAGGTTGGCCAGACCAGGTATAAACAATATTCAAGGATACAACAGTGCATTGCTTGTACAGAGATTAGATTATTTTTACTAAAATTCTCATGTTTAGGTCAGACGAAGGGATTGTACCTCACCAAATGAAAGAAGCTGTTCTGCAGAGATTCCAAGATTCCCATTAAGTGCAAGGAAGCAGATGTATTTAATCATCTAGAGCTGTATAATCCTGTGAAGCCTGTATCATGTTTCATAATCAAAAGCTGATAGCAGACATGACTATTGCACATTATATTGGAATTGTTATGTAAAAAGTTTGGAACTGCTTTGTTTCAGTTCAGAGATAATCATAATGTGATAGAGTTGACTATTATTCCCGATTCCAGATGTAGTCAAGTTAAAAGAAACAATGAACACAAATGTGATTGGTGAACATGAGTATTTTTGCTAGATACAAAAATCCAAACACTGTGATTTGAGACAACCGACCTTTGATTAATAGCCTAGAATTCTGAAACTTTTAAAGAGATTATGGATTTCAGTGTATTACAAGTAGTCTAAGACATGCTGCGGTGGTGATGCTGCAGTAGCTTTGTCGCCTTAGAGTAAGACGTTGTCCTGTTTGATTCTCAGCTAGAGTGTCTTCTGTGTGGAGACATGCATGAATGGGTGTATCTACGTTGAAGGTTGTGCATCAGGGCTGGCAACTCAGCATGTAAAAATCTACTGCCATTCATTAGCGGACAGGAGTTCTGCTGTAGCAACCCCTTACCGGGAAAATCCGAAAGACACAAACAAGCAGTCTAAGACATAAGAGCAACAGAAAGGTAGATACGATGAAGCAAAAGCTATGTAAAATCATGAAAAAGTGCAATAGCTCTAGAACAAGGCATTTCTATCTGTCTATGATGGAATATAAAAGTACCTCACTTCAAGGAGTATAGGTTTTCACATCTCAATTAATTATGAGTGGAAGGTATAGGTGTAAGTTAAGCAATGTCATTTCATTGTTGATGCCAGAGTAGACAAACAATTTCATTTAGTTGGTAAACAAATCAAAGCGAATAAAAAACAGTCTGAAATGTTTTTGTGATAAAATTAGGATAAAGTGAGAGTGCAAACTCCAAAAATTCAACGACATAATCATTCACAACTAGTCATCCTAGGTCATGCACTGGTACCATGACCCTGCAATTTGGATGGAACAAATCCACATATAAAAGTAAGAAATTGGAGAGACTTGTATAACTCAAAGAGCACTGTGCAGAATTAGATGACACTGAAGGGCTGTTTGGAAATAGAGGGACAGAGGCTTAGTTATGAGACAGGGGTCAGACAAAAATATCTGTTTAAAACATATTTAGAGAAGGTAGAAGAGGATAGATGGGAGACCCATGATGTTTTATGGGAGGAAGGGAGGTGGTTGGACATTAACAGATTTCTGAAGATATGTTTTGGTAGTGATGGTAGAAAATGTGGTACATGTGGCGAAAAGCAAGAAGGAAAGATGATATATTTATACAGAGTGGGAAATAAGATGGTGACATATTACTGAAGGGGTTATGTTTGGAATGTGAAGCAAACGATTAATGGCATTATGATAAAAATGGAGGGTCTGTAATTCAGTGGGCTTTAAGGAGAACAATTAGGATAATGATTAGGATAACACTGGGTTGCATGCTAAGGTAGTGACATTCCTCTCAACTGTACCTGATTTTACCTTATAATTTTACTTGCCCCCATAAAATGTTTTATTTTTGTGGTAAATATCTAAGGATTACAGATGGACAATGATGCTAGATGATTTTTCATATGTTGTCTTTACAATATGTATGTTGAAGAAGAACCAGTTGTATTCATTCTTCAAGTGAATACAACAACAGGTTGCATTCATTCTTCAAGTGAACTCAAGTAATATTTAGACATTGCTATTGATTTTGGGACTTTATCCCTCCATTATTTTGGTTTATTAAGAATTCTTAACCAAAGATGCTGAGTATTATGGGTAATGGTGATAAAGAAGAAGAAGAAGGAGAAGTAGAAGGAGAATTGGATTAAGGGAAGAAAAAATGTATGGATAAAAAGAAAGGGAAGAATAAACCAATGAGGATGAGCATGTCTAAGTATGATACATGAAGTGAAAAAAAAAAAGAAAATGATATGTTTCAAACTGCATGACCGCAAAATTCTAAATTACACGGACTTCTTAAATATATACTTACTATACTAAATAAATGAGTATTACATCTTACAGTTTGTCTGTGCTAGAATAGCTATATTTCCAAGTTCAATCATCATGGATTAAAAGATCCAAAATTTAAACTGTGCATGTATTTTCTACTCAGTACTCATTAAATTCAAACCAAGCTGCGGTGGTGCAGCGGTAGCATTGTTGCCTCACAACAAGTGGTTCTCCCTTTCGATTCTTGGCTGGAGCCTGCATGTCCTCCCCACGGTCGAGTGGCATTCGAAAGACATGCATAGAATGGGCATGCCTTCGTTGAAGGTTGGGCGTTGAGCTGGCACCTTGGCACCCATAAAACATCTACTACCAATCATTAGCAGACCGGAGTTCCACTGTGCTGACCCCTAACTGGGAAAAGCCAAAAGAAGAACCCCAACAACTCATTAAATTCAAAATAATTTCAGCTTAAAATGTCAGTTTTCAGAAGGTCACCCATACTGGAATCATTTGCACAATCTCTTCAGTGTAGTCCTACCTAGAAATTCTGATATACTTTTTTGCAAATCTAAAATTTAAACTGTGCATGTATTTTCTACCCAGTACTCATTAAATTCTTTTTTTGTCAAATATAATTTTTATTAATTTTTGCAAGATTTATGACAGAAAAAAAAAACAGAAACATACCAGGACACAACATAATACATTATATACAATTTTCAGTCTTGCTATACAAAAGGATTGCAACCATGTAACAAGCAGACATATTCTATCATAGCAAGGCAATAGAAAATAAAATAAAAATAAAATGTGATAAAGGAATAACTTCTATCCTAAACACCCAGTGTAGCTATATCAAAAACATTAACCTTAGGGATAGAAAGCAGTGAAGAGACCCCCTTATGAGAAACTAATGTGATGTAAGAAAAGATATAATTTTTTCCATATTTAACAGGATAATTAGTGATGGTTAGAGGAAAGAATGTAAGTTTGATTTATGAGTAGAACAAAGAAGAAAGAAGGGGGCATATTGTGAGAGAACACCATTCACAATATTTACAACTATTTACAACTTGGATGCCTTAACAAATGTGTAGAAGGACATCATACTAGTGTGATTGACAGTAGATTATCATCAGCATTTATTTATTATAGGACTGAAAAGTACGAACACAAACGTCTTCCCAGATTTTGTTAATAGTAGTGATTGCTGTATGATAATTACTTTGATTGAATTATGTCAAAGAGACTGCACCAGTATTTCTGGAATAGTCTTTTTTTCTTTTTAATGCTAGAGCAAAATTTATGTGCCGATATCTACTTAATTGCCATACTTTTAAAGTTCTCCCAAAAGATTACTAAGGGATTTACCCAGTTCTTAACTATAAAGTATTTGAGAAGAGCACACACAGTTATTAAGATGTGTCTCCAAACACCTGTTATAGGTTTAGGAATAATATTTAGGATTGTGGTTTGCCAGGAAAAGGTGGTCTTTTCGTACCCCATTTTTTCCAGTTGAGCTCTAAGAGAGCACCAGTACGCAGTAAATTCAAATTAATCTGAATTTAAAATATCCATTTTCATTAGGTCACTTGTACTAGAATCCTTTGTACAATCTCTTCAGTTTAGTCCTAACTAAAAAATTTAATATGCTTTTTCCATGACTCCAGAGATCTTTGTTTCCATTTGTGTAATACTAGCTAGACGGCTAGCTAGCACTGTTCTATTAGTTACTACAATACAAGAAAAAACAGTACTATAACATATTTAGCTCACTTTGTCAAATAAAATCTCTGTCATGCTAACATCAAGAAGTATTCATGCATTGCATTTATACAATACATGTATATTCTTAATATATCTTCAGTTTACCTTTTTTTATTTTGCTTACTTTTTGACTGTATCTTACAAACACTTAAGACTGTATAGTGCTTAAATGAGGATATATAAAGTAACCAATTCTTTATAGTGCAAAAATAGTAGTAGTTCAGTGTATGCAGAACCTAGTAGTGCATTGCATTAAGTGAAACAGCAAGCACAGTTGTTACATATTGGGAGGTGGTAATTCATAGAAACATGTAGAATAAGTGCACTAAAAGGAAAATAGCACAGTATGCAGTTATATGCATATGACCACATAATGATGTGTAAATGAGGGTCAGTATGATACACAAATGTACAAGATTAAGGTGATGAGTCTCAGCAACCAGCATTTCTGAACACCATCATTTATCCGTGTATAGGTGTGCACCTCCTACTAAGATGTCAGGACATGCATCTGGTTTAACTGATTAACAAGTATTAGTGGCTGTCTTGGGAGTCAGTGTCCATGATGTTGTGCATCTCCACCTTCTGAGTTACAGAAGACTAGATCTGTGGCTGACATCCATCACTTCCACAACTAGAAAATAGTTGTAAACTACTGTGTGAACTGAGGCATCATAATACAACTAGTAGATGTGATGTCATCACACGGAATCAAGGACAATTTGTGAACTGCTTATCACAGTGGACACAACACTTAGTGAAGCATTGATCATCTTTGCTATGGGGGGGAGTTCTGCACCTGACACAGGATATTAGAAGTTTCACAGATGTCAGCCTCATTGATTCTTCACTAATAGCTTGCCTTGATGCTGCAGCATGTGGAGGATCACATTTGGATTCCATAGATAGCAGAAGAGAGAAACACCACTGAGTGGACATCTTACAACACAGCCCATTTTCCTGAGGTCATGTCTGCACCTGGATTGTTATCAAGGCCCCACATACTATACACAGTGCTTGGTATAGTAAATGGAAGGGGTATCACTCTGTCAAGCAGATGGTGTGCAGTGCACAGCGTGTGATATACAATGTGTTTGTGCACAATAATAACAATCTTGTTTGTTAATTCCAGGGTGATCCTCGAGCAATTTTGGTTAAGTGACTCACATAATAGGCAATGGAGAGCTGGAAGAATCAAACTCTGCACCACAGGAACTACAGTTCACAATCTTATGCTCTCTGCCAACTGCCAGATACCATCTAGTCTGTTCCTAAGATTCACAGGCAGACATGTAACCTACACCAGCATTTTATAAGGGTTGACTTACCATTGGATAATCAAATTGTTTGGCACTTATATTGCCACCCACAAAGGCTAAAATAGTCCAGTCCCATGAACATACATAGAAGACCAGAAAAAATATTGTCTACTGTTGTGTGTTGCAGGTCATGGGGTTTGTACTGCTGAAGATCTGCCTCTACCACCTGGATACATCTGATGATGCATTGCAGTGTGCATACACATGGATAAATAGTTTAGTAAATACATATTTATTATTTAACTAGATAATTTAAAATCATAAACTATTCCTGAAATTAATGGTGAGGTTAGCCTAAAACCTGTGATTAAGCCAAGAACCATTAGATGAACAGTGGTAAACTGATAGTTTAACGTTAAGAGCAGATTTCAGTCATAGGACTAACTACTACTATTTAAATGTTTCATTAGTTTTGCTCTGCCTTAACACATCTGAAGAAGCACCATTTGTATGGAAGCTTATGTGCTACTAATAACTTTTATTTTAAGAAATTGCAGCTTCCAATCATATCCTGACCCAGTGGAGCTTTCATTGGTGCACTGCAGTATACACAGGGATCCTACAGCATGATATTGTTTGCCTGCACTATACCTCATGACATTGTACTAAAAACTATTATGGCAAGCAGAGATGGGAGCACTCCCTGATATACTTTGGGCAGCAGTGCAAGTGGAGTCTTTTTAAGGAGTCATTAGAGGGACTGACTGTGGAGGGCTTTCATGGGTGCCAAATGTGGGTACAGTATGCCATGGAACTGACAAAGACGTGATGTCTGGTCCACAACAATGGGTTACAAGCAAGAAAATCACAGATAAAAACTGGTGCATGCTTGAACACACTGAGGCTATGCATTATAGCACTGACAGCACATACTATGCATCAGACATTTGTCATACTCATATATGCCTGGGGGGGCAGGGTATTGTTATCATCATTTGCAAGGCAGAGGAGGAATAAGGACAAGGGAAAACAACAACACAAGTTGGAAGAGTCATAGGTGATGTATGTAGTAAACATATACATGTTTAGCTGTTGGGGCAGTCAGCGATCACTTACTGCATTGATGGGGTGAAGTTGCCATAGGCAAAACTCTGGCTAGGTGTAGCATGTGGCTTTGCAATGTTGTATTTGGGGGAAGCTTTTCCCAGAGATAATGTAGCAGATTAGGTTCATGTTGGAGAGTGCTGTTGTGGCCTCTGATGTAGTGTTTTGGTAGAATGGTGGGATGCATGATGCCATGAATGGGCTCAACTAGGTGATAATGATGGTAACACTACAATGAAGGGGGAAAGTTTTGAAGTACAAGACCTGGATTGGCTTTTCTGGTAGAATGCACCCACAGTGGTGCTAAAATATCATTGACCACATCCATAGGAATATCTCCAAGGATGGAGACATCAATGGACAGTGTGGACAGTGCAGCCATTTCTGGAACAGCATGTTGCATCAATGAAAGTCTGGCATGTGGTTCTGCACTGTGCATCCATCCACCAGCATCACCATGGTGGCCAGTTTTCGGCATCTACATGGCTGCACCAATGAATGACAACTAGCTCACCACTGCCCTCAACAAGTTGTATCTGCTCTACTTTCCAATATGCTCTACCACTCTAAATGAATTACAGAATGTGTTGCAGTCCCTGCAATAGTTGACAGTTTTCACACAAGCCACAGACGTCTGACTGAAATCAAGTGTAAACCCAGGTCAGGGAATGGTCTGTAGTCATAGAGAGAATGGCTATCTACTCGCTTCACCCAAGAGTTGTGTGCACACACCTCAGATGGAGCGCAGTTCAGAACAGTCCAGTGATGCCGTCTGTGGTGGTAATGACCATATATGAGAGGAGGAACTAACATGGATAAGATGATCTTCAGCATACACAGGGTAGAGGTTGAGCTAGGAACTTTCTCCCACCCAAATTCCCAGATATCTAAATGCCTTTGATCTATTAGGTTGCTATGTTCCACAGTTAATCTGCTCCAGGGAATATAATTATTTGCAGTGCCTGTGATTTGTCTTAGTTTATCTTGTGTGCCATTCTCTTGCCAAAGTTTTGAAGGCTTCACCATAAAGCAGGTATATCCTCCTGCAGTTGTGTAACTGTAACTAAAACATCATCTGCAAATATCCTCATTATTTTCCTTGGTGTAGCCTCCAATCATGTATCTTAGCACACAAGGTACACACTTAAATCACTATGGGCTTCAAATACAAAACAAGCAGTAATGGAGCAGAAAACGTCCAGCCTAGTCCTGCAACATAAAGTGAATTCCTCTGAAAGCCTAGCTCTGATTTTTATTGTGGCTCTTGAGAATTCACATATCCTTTGCACCAAACTCACTACCATGGAAGGTAGTCCCCACTTCCTCATTAACTCAAATAGGTATCCACATGCAACCCTATCAAGTTCATTCTTGGCATTGAAAGAAAGGATCATAACTTGTTTTGCTTAACTAGAGTTTCTTGTATTATCAACAACATTCTTAGGACATTGTCTGTTGTCCTTTATCCCCCACCACACACACACACACACACACACACACACACACACACACACACACACACACACACACACACACACACACACACACACACACACATAAACCCACACTGATAACCATGTATAATTTTAGGTAAATATGTTGATAGCCTATTGGTAGTAACCATTACAAGGAAAGTATAGTTATGGTCTAATATAGATATATATCTGTTGGGGGCAGAAGGGTAAGATCTTTCCCACTTTCAAAATCCCTGTGACGACTGCTTCTGTGTAGTGTGCCCTTTGTATTTGGCAGATCTATATTACCTTATCTTTAACCAGCCTCCAGCCTCTATCAGGATTCCATCCTTGCCTGGTGTTTTATTGATAGCCTTCATTTTTCCAAACTTCTTCTAGTTCCCAAGAAAAACTACACTCTGGGAACCATGAAAATTGAGCTTTATTAAATACATAATTGCAAGTCAAGTAAATATGCCACATAAATGTTTTTACACTATAGAGAATTATTTTTCAAGTGATTTATAAAACATTATACATTATTCTTAATAACATGTAAAAAACAACATCATAGTCAAATAACGCATACAATTAACACCCCAAAGGTTTCCCTTTTAAAACTAGTTTGAGGGTACATTGATCAGTAAGACCTGTCTCAACCATTGCATTATCTACTCATTTTCAATTACCTCTGTATTATTGTGCAGTTCTGCAACTCTTTGATTAGGAAGCACCACTTCTAACATCATCAGCTTAAAGGAGTGTTCATTTCCATTATTAATAATATGTTTTGCCAAAGCAAGCTTCTCACTCTTCTTAATAATACAGAGATTATCATAGATTCCCTCTTTAAATGACCTGTTCATCTTTCAAAGATAAAATAACTGACATTTATCACATATAACTGCATAAACTAAATTTTCAGTATTACAATCAGCATTTTGCCATACTGTAAAAGTAGTTTTCATAGCAGCATGTTTAAATATATCCTGTTTTAAAATGAAAGTACACTAATTACAATTAAGACACATATATATTCCCAACTTATTATTCATGATAACTCTGGTGTTCTGGAAATCTTTCTTTTTAAATTGAGATTATTCTTAAATGCATAAAAAGGATTATCTCCTAATATTCATCTGAAATCTGGATTAACAGTTAATATCTGCCAGTTATGTATAATAATGTCACAGATCATACCTTAAAGTTGCCTATTATTATCCAACTAATGTTCAGCTTCATAAGTACCAAATGACGTTTTACCTAACTAATTTCTATCCCATAATGCTTGCATTATTACAGTGCTAATACCTGAGTAACACTTTCAATAAAATCTGTCCTTAAATCTCCCAAAGCTTTTTACAATTAATTACCTATACCCATAGGCCTTACTGCATGTCAAATATGTCCTTTCAAAATATTTCTAGAAACAAAATTGAGATGCATGCTATCTCTAATAAGCATATTATTCTTCGTTACGTCTTTCCTAAAAACAGCATGTCTGTTTTGACATCTAAGAAACCTTCCCCAATTTAAACACCCCCTCTTAAATTTGCTATTGGCACAGTCTAATCACCAGTCCCCTTGTTCACTTTGTTATGGTACTAAAACATACTTTTTTTGTATATGCTATATTAATAGTCAGCTTCTTACCTGTTTAAAATCCTTCTCTCTCTCTTTTTCTGCTCCCTTAGGTTCCATCCCTTATTCTGTAGACCATGTAATTCCTGAAGTAACCACACCCTCTTTAAACACATTTCCCTTTCTTTTTTGTACTGCATACTGTTTTACCCTTTCTCTCACTCTGCCTTTGCATTTGCCCCAACTTTTCCCCATTCCACTGTTTTATAGAATTTAAAATCTCCCATAGCATCACTTCAAATAATTGATTTTCCTTAATGCTCTCTGACATATACTCTAGGATTGTCCAATGCTTCATTAATTCTCATTGCTTGTCCAGTTTGGCCTCCAGCCTAACTAAAGCCAAATCCTTGATCATTATTGCTTATACATATACCCTTAAAATTATTTATATAATTAAATAGGACATATCTATTCTTGAGCACTTCTGATGTCTCAGAGCACAATAGGTAAATTCTGCCTGTCCTTTCCTGTTGGACCTATGATCCCATAATCAGTTAATCCCATTAACTTCGTATTGTATGTTAAAACCTACAATCTTTAGTCACTATTCTTGAACAAGGTCATTAATTTACCTCATTTCTTCTTCTGGTATTGTTTCAATCCACTAAAACTAGAAACAGGTCTTCTTGGAATTATAATATTTTAGCTAAAATAGCCCTAATTACAGATACGGTTGCTTTAGTGAGGACATATATTACCACTACTTCCAGTTTCTTTCTCCGAATCTATCCTCTGAATTCTGCAGTAAACTGTTTCTCACACCATTAGTTAGATTATCTTCCAACCTAACAATTCCTCTCCTAGCCAGCACCACTATCCTCTTTTCCTTGGGCCCTCCTACTTGGTGTCTGGTAAATTTTGTATGCACATCTGTTCAACTCCACTCCATACTCAGAAAAGTGTGTTTCCACTAAAGCTAAAACATCCAGTATAAATTTCCTGGCAAGCAACATAACCATATCTCACTTCACAGGGTTGGCCAAGCCATTAATGTTCCACACTTCCAGCCATACATGTTGCTTATTATATCCACCTATTGTCATTTTTGTACCTTGCATACATAAAAAGACTCCTTGGCTAAGAAAAGTGGTTCATCTCCCATGCTCTATCTCTCTCTCTTTCTCTCTCTTCCATCATATGGCCTCTTTCTTTATGGTTACCTTCTTTGTGTGTAAAGATTTAATCCTTTCTGTGCCACCAAAAACACTTCAATAACATTTATAAAAGAATAAAAAAAAAACATAAACAACCCTTCCACCCTGCATGAACTTTGACTACCCACCATAACTATATATGGCCACTCTTTCAAGGCTGGAGAGCTAACATCTATCTCACATGCCACTCATCTCACACCCTCCACCAGCCACTACTATGGGAGTTGTCTCAGTGCACAGATGGATGCATACCCCTTCCCAATTCCTGAACTACAGTATCTAATGGGGCAGACACTCTGGTCCCCTTTATGAAGTCTACTTTTGTTATTCCCTTTCAAGACAGATAATTCTCCTATTTAGCCTTTCTCATCAGTACACCTCAACAATATGTATTAACTGCACACTCATTCGGTTAATCTCTATATTCAGTATAGTAAGAAAATGTTTCCCCTATATACACACACAAGAAAGCAATATGCAAAGAAAAAAAACAGGTGACTAGATCACCACCAATTTATACTGAGCAACAGCTGTCATTCCCAAAGGACATGAAGGACATGAGCCCTTTCTTTATAAATCTACACTGTCCATGGCCAGTTTTCCCATTATTCTAAAACCATACTTAAACTATCAGTGTATTATATTATTTCATCAAGTAGCTGAGCCTATAATTGACTTGGCAGTCATCGTAATATATTGGCCCTTTATAATCACTAGTTCTGTTAGCTGACAACCAACAATCTTGCCTTCAAGTTTTCTCAAATTTAGGAAAAAATATTTACAGGCATACATGTCAAATTGCCATGTACTCATGCAATCAAATTGAAGACACATACTCCTCCCACTAGATTATATCTGTACAGACCAAATCATATGAGACTTCCAATACTAATTATCATTTACTTTTTGCCATATATAATACTCCACCATCACACCAAAGTGTGGTACAGAATGTCTCAAATGTGCTTCCTTGAGTTAGCAGTCAGAACAGTCCAATGACACATTTAAATCAAGAAAGATCCTCTGCTCTGCAATGAAGGCTGGAGGGGGAGGAGTAGGAAGAAGCTGAAAAATAAAAGAGGAAGATTATCCAGTCGTATGATAGCATTATACTCCAGCAGTGATTCTGTTAAATGTCACCAAGGCATGTAAAGTCACAAAGGCATGTAAACTCTAACAGTCCCTTTATTCTGTGCCTGTGGATCACAGCTACCGGGTCTTCATCTCTCATATGATTTTCACCTTCTGTTGTAGTACCACCCTCTTCCTTTACTAAGTGCACTTCATAAAGGAATGCCATACCAGAAGTCCCAGCAACGCATTGTTTTATATTTCATTTTCTCTGGATGGGAGAAAACTCTCAGTCAGCATTTTACCACTAAAGCCGCTGATCACCATTACTTTTCATATACTGCTGGACTTTCTTCTGTCCTCATTTACCAAGATGTCATTACCACTACCACCTCTCATTAGAGCCATGCTAGGTACATTAGTCTCTACCTGATCCCTTTCTACCTATACTGCTGGATTACCACATAAAGCACCTGTTTTCCTTCCTGTCTTTATTGAGAAATCACATTCAAGGAAGATCCTGGTATTCCCAGTTTTCAGCACTCTACCCACTTTTCACCCTTTAGCCAGAATCATCTCTGACATAGTAAATATTTAAAGAAAGATTATTACCAGATGAGTTCTCCAATGGGTTCCCACTTTCAGTTGCTCTGGCATATGATGGGCTCTTTCAGCTGCTATCGCCTCAGCCTACAGACCATTTACCCAAAAGGTTTTTGAATGAACCTCACTCAGTCCCAGACTTCCATTAGCTCAGGAACCTACACTATTCTTATATTTTTGCACTTACATGTTTCGCCATATCCATCAGTTTATCTTCAGTTTATTCCAACACTGCCTCTGCTGCTTCCATTCTTTAGATTCAATGTTTTTCTCCATCAAAGATTGCAGTACCATTTTATGTTCATTCCATAGCATTCATTGCCTCCAGCTGTTTCTCTTGACCGTAAATATGCGCTTTTAGAGTCCATTTCATTTCTTTGATCTCAAGTCAGATAGTAAATAATTAAACTGTCTGTTCTGCCCTCCAAGTGCATTCTGTACACTTTTCACTTCATCTCTGTGGTCATAACCTACTATCATTAGGTTCTAACAGGCTGAAGGTTGGTGATTATGTTTTTTTTTCCATTTTTCAACTTTTTCATCATTTATTATACTCTGCCTTCCTTGTCACAACATAAATTATAACTCTTTTCAAAAATTACCACAGAGACAAATATTTCACCACACTTACAGATAAGACAGTGAGGAGGTTAGGAAAATCACTCAGTGCAGGAGTACATGCCAGAAGCTTCAGCAATGTATTTTAATTTTCTCTTTAAGGTAGCAAACTCTCAGCCCTCATGTTGTTACTAAGCTGCTGACCACCATGGTCTCTATGAAACACTTGTATCCCACATAACCCATATTGCTTTAGCAGAATGTCATAATTATAAAATATAAATTGCAGTTCAAAGTTGTATTTTATAAGGTCCTTTGTAAATAATTTAAAGAAATGATTTGTGACTCAAAATGCCGACACACTGTCTGTTCACCAGAAAAAGAAATCACTCAGATTTCTATATCCAAGTGTTCGGGTAAGGTCTGAAATGATGAATTGTGTATAAACAAGTTAGTGCAGTTGGGAGGGCAATCATTTGGTGTAAGTTATCATTTTCAGATAATAAATGGTAATGTCATTGCCCTGAAGGACCCCTATAATTTGTGGGAAAACCAGGGCACAGAGTGAGAGCAGATGTGAAGACATGGGGATAGACAGGAAGTTAAGTCCTGAAAAAAATGGTGAAGAGATATCAGAGGCAGTACCAGGAATACAGTGATGGTGAGCATGAACAGAAGCATAGCACATGCCTGGAGATGCAGATAGCGATATAAGTATGTGTCTTATAGGCATGCTTAAAACACATGTTTTGTAAGATGCTGTATCGATTGTAGATGTTGGGTCTTCTGTAGAAAGGCACATGCTAAAAGTGTAGCCAGAAAGGGGATGACAATCTAGATGTGGTAGGTATGTAGAAAAGTGAAGTGGATATGGAAAAGGCCATAAGAAGATGACAAGCAGGTGGGAGTGGATCTAAAGTTAAGCCAGAAGAGGCAGAATGGTCAGCTCACCTGAGTAGCATATAATCAGATGGTGGGATTTAAACGGATGCTGAGATGGTTCAAAAAGACAATCATTTTTACAATGAAACAATATAGTGGAGGAGACCAACACTGATCAATGTCAGACAAGTAGGAGATTTTTCAGAAAATGATATAAGGTGCGAGAGGAAGATGGTTGTCAAGGAAGGTTGGAAGATTATAGGGAGAGTGTAGGTGGACACCAGTTGAGGGGATCAGGTTAGTGATGCTGTTGAGCGAAAGGAGAAGGGGGTCCTGGATCAAAAAAAAAAGTGTTTAATGAAGATAAGTGGTAGTGCAAAGTTTTGGCAATGACAAAAAGGTTTTGGAGTTAAATATGTTAACTGGATGGAAGAAAAGATAAGCAAAATACTTATTCAAGTGGGTGTGGTTTCTGGGAATGTATTAGAAGAATTAGACTAGGGAGAAATAAAATGAATGGGAGGATGACTACATGCTCTGTCTATGTTTTAAGTTACTAAATTGTAGAGTGTTACTGTTGCGGTGTTGGTGTCATAAGCTTCTCTTTGTTTAGAACTATAAATGTTTGTAAAAAAAAAGGTAAGACACAATAAATCAGATTTAGCAGGCAGCACTGAAAATTAGGTCTGTTTCTGACCATTTTGAAATGCCTGCAGGTAGGTTCCTAAAATGTGAAGTAAGTATGTGAAGTATGTAAGCAGGGTCAGTATAAGATGTTTAACGCTTTATCTTGTCCTCAATTTTCTGCCTATTCTTAAAAGTGAAACAACACCTTTCAAGCTGTATATACTCTTTTAAGGTTCACTGATCAAGGAGCTCTGTTCCTGAAATGACCTGCTTTCAGTCTGGTCAGTGGGTAGAGAGCTTTTAGGAAAATAATCCTTATTGGCTGGAACAGTTATTCTAGTGATATTAATGAAACTGATCCATCCAAACTTAGATAATGAACAATGGGTAGGGAACATATTCATTCATTTTCCCTGTCACTGACTTGAGTTCATTTATATACTTGGACACTATAACTAGATACATATTCCTAGGAATGTCCATCATTCTCTTTAGTTAGAATTATTTCTTATTATAATCCTTTATTGTAGAAATTATTATTTTTTTTATTTCTGTATTGCTGTAGGCACTTGGGTAAATGTCTGTGACTGCTGAGTAATCATTGCAACAGAGGTTCTTTTACCTCCTTGAATTACTTTTCACTGCTTGGTAATTTTAATAGGAACTGTGTTTTCAAACTATGCATTTTTGTCATTGTTGTCTTATTTGCTTATAGCTGCACTTGCAGATGAACTTTATTTGTCAACAACTGTATTTGTATTTATTCTTGATTGTTTACTTTTTTGTTGATTTTTTTATTTATTTGTTTATTTTGAAAGAGATCCACAGAAAAATTCAGTTATGGGGTTATTAGTTTAGTTAGTTGCCAGACCCTCTGTGATGAAAGGTCAAAAATCTCATTCTGTGCATAATAGCATGGCCTTATTCCCCTGTTCTTATATTCTCAGTTTGAAAAGAATTATCACATTGATTCAGAAAGAATTACTGAGATGTGGGAACCTTATCCTCAGAAACCACTTTCCTACTATGAGTTTCCCCTGCTGTTGGCCGTAGCACAGGTATCTGTCTCACTGGGAAGCCAGGCAAGTAGCTAATTTGAATTAGCCTTATGCTGTTCCCCAAAAATGACCACAGCTCTGAAGTAATTCAGCTGAGTGATTCAGAGAATCACTAAGCTGAGATATATATATTTTTTCCTTTAGGAGGAAAATGTGAACATTGTCTTTGACATTATTCACCTATTAATTCCTACAGAAATAGTTTGGGCTTGTGCTGTTATTACAGGAATGTATAGCGAAGCTGTGAGGTGTGTCTGTCTGTGTCCGAGTGTCTATCTGTGTGGATATGTGTGTGTTTCTGTAGAGGCATGAATACAGCTGAATAGGTATATGTGTGTGTGTGTGTGTGTGTGTGTGTGTGTGTGTGTGTGTGTGTGTGTGTGTGTGTGTGTGTGTGTGTGTGTGTGTGTGTGTGCATGTGTGCGTGCGCGCGCGCGTGTGACTATAGGGTGTTTTCTATGCCCCTGCAATGTATATCTTGGTAGATGAATACTATTGCATTCAGGTCTTACAGCACAGTGTTTGATTCCAAGGGACAAAAATGAGCAGCTTATGAGGTATTTCTCTATATAGCTTATCATGTCTCTCAAGCAGACATTCTCTCCTTATTGATCAATTTACATTGCCCAGTCAGTACGAGTGGAGAGAATTTTTATGAATCCCACCTCTGTACAAGGACTGTTTAATAACCTGGTTTTCATAGACCTTATGCAGTATATTTCCTGTATAATACCATTGATAACAATACAATAACTACAGTAGAGGGGGAAGCAACTGTTTTGTTCTATTGTGGGACCTCACTATTTAAACAATGTGCATCATGAGCTTAAAGAGTGGTACAAGGCACAAACTGAAACATTTATGAGTCTACTGCTGGGACTATTTAAAAATCATGTATAGTTTGCTTCATAATTTTGTTTATATTAGGTTTAGACAGAACTTTTAGGTATGCTTTCTCTGCTGAGGCAGGGACTTCAGGAGAAATTAATGTTTCAAAGCCATAAAAGTATTCTTTACTGTGCCATCTGTACTTTGATGATACAGAGAACTGTTATGCTTCAGAGAGCAATAACCAGATCTTAGAAGAATAAATGAACTCGGGTGCATAGGCCTGGAAGAGTAGGAATCATAGTTGGATAATTAGATGCCAATACTTTCTGCATAGCTCACCAGATTTTTCTGCATCAAGTCAAATAATTCTTGCTTTAAAAAGCAAATACAGCCTTAACTGAAGCAGATGTTTCTTTAATTCATTTTTGAAAAAAAATATTAAATGATGGAAAAGATAACAGTTATACAAAGTTTATGTCCCCCTCAGATAACAGAAGTGTAACAGTTATACAAAAGAAATAACTGTTTACATTTTCTAAGATGAAAAATAATATTGTCTTACTGGCATTAAGTCTGTAGGTAGGATGTTCAATAATATATATAAATATATATATATATATATATATATATATATATATATATATATATATATATATGTGTGTGTGTGTGTGTGTGTGTGTGTGTGTGTGTGTATATACATACCTGCATATATTTATATATGTGTGTGTGTAAATGCATATATATTTGAACGCGCACACACACACACACACACACACACACAAACGTTTGTGTAGGCGCCTTATAAAGATACAAAAGGGACATGCATGATTACCAATGCACTCATAAAAATTAACAAACATATTTTTCCATTCAGTTACAGAGAAAGCCCTGAGGGCATTTAATTTTACCACAATGTCCATCCATTCATCCACAACCCCTTTTTCCCATTTTACACATGGGGTCTGGGTGTCACTTTAACAGTAAAAATCACCTAGAACCAAGGTTCACACCACCAGGTGGCTAGCTAGCCTTGTGATGGTTAATTGTATCTCAACACCTTTCTATCAAATACAAACTCTGTCTTATTAAGAGTAGCTGAATTGTATATCACAGATTATTAATGATATGAGTTACAAACAACCTGCATTTTACATACCTAGAATGAATTTCCTTAGTCAGTAAATGTATATATTGAATAATTTTAAAGCAATTACACTGAGTCAAATCTGGCAAAGGTGTATCCATACCTAGTGGATCATCTGGTTAACATATTGATATAATGAAGTTAAAATGTTCACTACTTTACTCCTGGATATGACACTTTTTTCTGTGCAGTAAAACAGCATACAAAAGATTAACAACTAACCAGGCATAAAGATACATTGTATAGAAACCGATGAGGTAAACTGGAATTTTTATATTATACTTTAGAGCTAGAAGGAGGTAATTACATTTCATCTCCAATATTGGATATCTGGTATACCTAATTGCAGGATTCTTTTTTTAAGAAATAAAATCATGCTCTGATATGTGTGGAAAACAGGCTTTCAATTCCACCAATCAATATGTGTAGGGGTAGAGTCTCATGAACTGCACCTGCATACTAGTATGTGAGGCATAATTGGTTTTAACAGTGTATGGCAACAGTTCAGTGCTGCATCTGGTTATGAACAACAGCTGCCACACCAAAATAAGTTTCATACTGAACATTTATGGTGCAGAACTATAGTCACTTTCATGACATTATTTCACCCCCATTGCTGTCAGTACAGTACCTTCCAGTTTTACCTCATCAATATATACAGAAACGTAGTCAAGATAAATTAGCAATGACAAAAGAGGGGCTAATAATATCCTTCTAGTATTCATATCCCTTCTTTTCTTTAATGTAGTAAGTTGCCATCAGCTTGATCAATCGAGCATACTAAACATTTAATTACTACCCACTCTTAAAATAACATAACAATAGTTTAACCACTGGTTACTAACTTTAAAATTGTCACTCAATTGTCAGTGAAGATGCCTGGAGTTAATAAGTCATCAATTCTGTAAAGAAAGCCATACACTAATAAATAAACCACTACCACCTGAAGCTGATGAAGTTGAATGCCAAGATTCTTTAATTAAAATCATTAAAATTATGCAAGGCAAAAATACAATTGCACAGAAGTGTTTAAACTAAATTATGGCAATCCTACAATATTTCCATAGTATGTATCATCCCAAGATGCATTTCAAGGTGGCAGTGATAATATCCCCACTATGCATCATGGCATGCACCTCATGTTGTGCTGATGTTAATACCCCTCCATTGCATGTCAACCCAGAATGCACTGAAGAAGTTCCCATCTCAAGCTAAAGTAGATAGTTTACTTCTTCATTTTGGATGATTTCACAGAATTTACTAAAGACCAATCTATATAAAATAAGCATCATGGTTGTGTCACACAGGAGAAGTTCCCATCTCAAGCTAAAGTAGATAGTTTACTTCTCCATTTTGGATGATTTCACAGAATTTACTAAAGACCAATCTATATAAAATAAGCATCATGGTTGTGTCACACAGGAGATAAGTTTAGCTTTCAATAGAAAATTTAACCCATTCATTCTACTACTGAATTCCTCCTTATAGGGAGTTTCTGAAGAAGGGAAAGAAAAAGAGATCTGATATGGTATGATACTTAATGCAGAGATTAAAGCCAAAGTAATGAATACAAAAATGCAGCTTCAAAAATATTTGAAGAGAAACAGTTAAATGCATCTGGATGTGCTAAGTTTCACAATAAAAATAAAAAATACAACAGTGGAATATAATTGAAAGTAAAAAGTTTAGTAAGGTGGAAATTAAACAAGTAGAAATTGAAGTGACAGTCCATCTGTGAAATGAAGGATTTCACCTGGAATCTCAGATTTAGCCATTATCATCATGTTGTGCACAAATAAATCTGCAGATAGAGGAGCAGCAGAAAGAGCAGGATGCATCTGAAGAAGTTATTCCACAGGGAGAAGTTCTGGAACCTTCTTTAGGAAACTGGATCTAAAGGCCAGTTAGAAATGCACAGCAAGGAAAGAGCAGGGAACAGTGCAAACTTTGACAAATAGAGTTTTGCAATATGATGGGTCCTGGATTGAGGAGCAACAGCTGGAGCAGGATGCATCATCATATGATATGCCACAAGCCAATATTCTGGGACCTTCTGCAGGAGACATACATGAAAATCCAGTTAGAAATACACAGCAAGGGAAATATAGGAAACAAAGAGCAAAGAGAATATTCTCAGTCTAGAAGAAAATAATGTAAGGGAAGACCTATCTGATTTAATAGAGGTTGACAATCATTGGGACTATTAAGAGAAAATCATGTGATATAACAATAATAAATGGGATATACTATTATCTTAAACTAATAGCAAATAAATTTCAACCACAAAAAGTAGAATAACAAAGGAAAGGGATGGAATGCATAGAACACTATCATGAAAGCACTGAAAGGAGAAAAGTATAAAGAATCAAAGACAATATGTATCTCTGTTGAAGAATGCAGAAAAAGGAACAGATCATTAAACACTGAAGCAGATGTGGAAAAAGCAACACACATATCATTAGTACATACTGGAACTTTTCAAAAAATATTTCCAATAATAAACTAAAAATATCACCTCAAGCATAAAATATGCAGATGAATATAAAGGAAAAGAACAAAACAAGCACTTCATTGATTACCAAAAAATGTTTTATAAAAAAACATAAAACAAAACAAAAGCAACATTAATGTCAAAAGACAAAAAGAACAAATAAATACATTTTGGAAAAGCTTTTGGGAAGGCAATGTTGAACATAGCAAAATATGCCAAATGGATAAACAATTATAAAAAGCAGTAAAAAACTCTGGTATAAAATATGAAATGGGAGGAAGTAACAGCAAGATAAATTTATGTAAACTTAAGAAAAACACCTAACTGGAAAACCCTGTATCCAGATGCACTTCTGGCTAGCAGCATTAACATTTTTACAGAAAGAAAGTCATCCTACAAAGTATAAACCAAATAACTTGCCTTCCAACAATAAATATATATATATATATATATATATATATATATATATATATATATATATATATATATATATATATATATATATATATATATAGCCCCCCACACCCCCTGCTACTTAAATATATCAACTCCAAGCACTCCACATGGGGGGGGGGGTGCAGGGGGCTTGCCCCTGGTTATACTTGGAGAAAAGTAATATGGTTTGTGTTTTGTTTCAGTATGTACTTGTGCTGGAATATAGTAAGTGTTGGTATCCTGTGTGTTTTCAGTATTTTGAGTTTTCAGTACTTTGAGCTTTAGAGATTTTGTTTTCAGTATTTTGAATTTAGAGATTTTGAGATTCGAGATTTAGAAGTGGACCCATATATACACACACACAGATATATATATATATATATATATATATATATATAGTTTATAGTATATATACCCACATATACATATATATATATATATATATATATATATATATATATATATATGTATACACATATGTGTGTGTGTGTGTGTGTGTGTGTGTGTGTGTGTGTGTGTGTGTGTGTGTGTGTGTGTCTGAGTGCGTGTGAGTGTGTGTCTGTGTTTGTGTGTAAACTATATACTAGAATTGATGGAGACAGAGTTACTTACTATCTGGAAAAAAAAATAATTATAGCAATAGGACGAAAAGGAAATAAAATTCAAAGGGAACAAAGGATCATCTATTGTTAAATAAAGCCAAAATAGAGAGCTATAAAAAGGGGAATAATCTAAGTAATCTAAGCATGGCATGGGTAGATTATAAAAAAGTCATTGGTATCTCAACTTCAGGGATTACTGAATATTTACAGATATATAAGTTATACTCTGCAAAGATTAATTATATTGCAGTGACTAAGAACCTGTGCCCAACTACTTTGCAGCTGAGAAATGATGAAGGACAAATTATTATCTAAGCTAAGGGATAAAAACTCAAGGGTGACCATTTTAGTGTTGCACTTTGTCATTTTTTCTGTTTTGCCTTACCTTTAACCCAATATGCTGTTTACATAATAGACTAGGCTATAGTTATTCTTTAACTTTCAGAAATCAACCTTATACAACAACTTACCATCTACTTTTGATGGATGATTTAAAAATTTATAGTTCATCAACTGAGATTTGAAAACACAACTACAAATGTTTAAAATGTTTGGAGATAATATAAAAATGACATTTGGAAAATGTGCAAAAGTAACATTTATAACTGGAAAGCTGCAGTACTAGAACAGGATAGAGTACGCAAATATTTGGGAAAAAATGAAGGGTCAGAAATAAAACATAAATAAATGAGAACAATACTTAGAAAGAAATACTTCAGAAGGGAAACCTAATACTGAAAACTGTCTCAATATCTAGGAATAAATCCAAACTATGAATCAATTTGCTCTTCCTCTTCTATTTTAAAGCTTTGGTATGGCTGACTGGCCCCAAAAAGCACTGGAACAGTTGGACAAGAAAATGTTTCATGCTTTTCAAATAAACATAAAACAGCACATACCAAGCTTATAAATAGCTCAGTTTGAAGAAGGCACATGTCTCCTCAAAACTAACTACACGTATAGCTCTACAATCATGGCACTCCATACATATTTACTGACATCATAATATTCAAACGTAGTGAAAGTTCATAAACACAAAGAGAAGAAGTCTACAAAGGCATCTTTGTTTAGTTTTGCAGAAACAATTTGGAAAGGAGTGAGACTGGGAATCAAAGCAGAAGGAGATGATAATCAGACAACAAATGAGAGCTAAAAATCAAAATAAAGTATATAAACAACCAACCAGAAGGAAATTAATGAAAAACGTGAAACCCACAAATATAGTGCCAAATATACCACATGTTGACCAATGTTTAACAGAGAAATGGTTAAGGAGAAATGTAGTTCAAACAAAAGATGAAAAGCTAGTAATAGTGATAGTGGGCTACATAAATGTTGGTTAATAAAGTCTAAGATAAAGTTGGAGAAAAAGACAAATGATGGATCTGTAAACCAGAACAGATAAACAGTTGCACATATCATCGCTGGTTGCTGTACACTCATGGCTGAAGGTCAATATACTCAAAGGCCTACAACTGTTGAACTGGGGATTTTTCCAATACTTTAATATAAAGGCTGCTGAGAAGCATATATCACAAAGCCAATGCTAAACAGTTCAGAAACCCGATGCAAGAAAACAAGATATTGCAGTGCAAGAAAAAAAGCTAGAATGATAATCAAAATTGTTACACCATGGAATTATACTGCCTCACGTACTGATAGCCACAAAAATAATCATAAAATACAAGGATTTGCAAGCAAAAATGAGAGCAATAGGGACTCATATTTCATTTTTGCCCTAATTATATTACCGGTCATTTTTTTTTAATTTTATTTTACCTTAAACTTTTTTTATTTGCATTTTAAAAGTTTTTGGCTAGGGTTATTTAGAAAATACTCTTTTTTATTCACTAACTGAAAATGAATTAAGTCTAGCTAGTAAGTCTAGCTAGTGTGAGAAGATAATAAAGAAACTTTCTTATTTTGCTGCATTCATATTTAGCTGCATTCTCATTTAGCTACAAGTGCTGCAAGACTGTTGCTGTTGTGTAATTCCACTGGATTTTTCCCAGCCACCTGCTCAGTTCCTGATTTACATTCTAAACTTGGCAACTTTTGAGGTGCACACTCTTACTGTAAATTTGAATTGGAAGCATCTCCAGGCCTCATCTGATTTTGTTCATTTCTCTAGGCACCAAAAGATCTAACTGGGGAGACCTTCACCCAAGAATATTAAAACTTGAATTAGCCTTTACCTTATTTCATCCAATTCACTTAGTGCATACTGTATTATTCAGAGTATTAACCCATTTTCAATCTTACTTTTAAAATCTGGAACATCTAGGAGTAGACTACCAATCACTGGAGAGCCTAGGAAGTGTTTCTCAGGAATCAGCTTTGGAATAGTGCTTCTGTTTGCTACTGGTAAGAGAAAAATCAAGTGCACATTATCATCTAGCCTTTCTAGTGAGTAATAATCTCTGAAAAGTCTGAAAACAGCTTCTTATCAGCAAGCTTGGGGTTAATGTTACTTCTTTCCTTCTGGTGAGAGAAGAAGCAAAGGGGCATTGACACTTGCTGGTCTCTGATTGGACGTTGTGTATGGGATTTCACAGAGTAGTCTGAGTGTAATTTTGGTGAGGACCTCTTCAGGGTCTTTATGCAGCTTGACTGCCTGTTGTGTTCATCTACTGCAGGTTCTATCCATGGTATCTACAAAGAGAAAACTATAGTAAGTGTACTGCACACAGCAATATCTGGGTTAATACTAATTCTAAAGCTACAGCTTGGGATTATCCTTACCATTTGCTTCTGGTGAGAGAAGGAATAAAGTATCATTGAGAATAAAGTATCATTGATTCGTAACTGCATGCAGCTGTGTTGAAACAGTACTATCACCACAATCAGACAAATAGCACTTCTAGTTTTCAACTGCAAACCTCATAGGCACTACTCCTCCTTCAGCCCCCATTAGTAAGCACCTGAAACCATGTATTTGTACTTTCCAACCTTCTCTATAACCAGCTTAGGTTATATGGGTATTCTGAGACAGTAGCAATTGTCTCATGTTTACTGACAAGCCCCTACTACTTGAATAAACTGACACATTGTGTGACAGATTGAGTTATTTAATACTGTTGGAGTTATTTAATGCTATTGTCAGTACCAACAGTGCTACACTAAAGCCACCACCCAGATCAGTCCAAACAGATAGACTTACATATGCTGAGGCTCTTAAAAGTAGCCTACCTAAACCACCAAAGCTTCCTAAATGTAACCTAAGAAACAAGTACCCTGAGCAACCTTACATATACACAACACAGAACATAGGCAGCGCCCACCTTGTAACATACATCAACAAGTCACTGTGTCTCACTTCAAAAGCCCATAAGGCAAACATCCAGGCAATCCAATATCCTAGTCATAGATGATGCCATTGCCAGGTACACTAATGCATCACTCACCAAACTAAGTAAGGAGAGGGTGAAGGTCAGTTATCTGTCAGGTTCCAGGACTGACCACATCTCACAAGTCCTTACACCATACATACACATATAATGGTCATAGTACTGTACATCCCTGGACTATATGAAGAAAGCCATGATGGAACTTTGAGAATATGTACCCATGGAAGGTATAAACATAGCTTAGAGCAGCTCTTTACCATCACCAATAATGATGCTGCAATATAAAAAAAAGATTATTGACTTCAACAATTTTCTGAGCTTCTGCTGTCATTCAAGTGAGGTCCAGTATATATTAGCCTAGCTAGAGATTATCAACAGTCCTAACTGCTTTGCTAGGCATGCCCTCTATCTATCCCTACAAGATTTTTTTATATTGGCAGAACTTTGTTCACCCCCCCCCCCATATTGCTTTTTTGTTCTCAAAATCTTTCAGGATAACAAACCAGAATCTGGATAGCATAATGGTATTGCTTCTCAATGGTAGGAGCCTTGACAAAAAATCAACACTACGTGCACTCCTTATGCTGTAAAACATTGGTGTATGCATCATTATGATGACCTGGTTCAAGACCATTGAGAGCATCCCATCATTGCAGGGATTCAATGCCTACCACACATTCAGGCCCACTGTACTAGATGAAGGTACTATAGATGGCAGTATCTCCATATAGGTAAAAAGAACACTTCACCTCCAGACTAGTTAAACCAGATAACAATCTAGAACTCCTCCATAAACAACAAGACCCCTTATCACATCATTCCTATTTATTGGACCCCATATATGCCCCCCTCAGCCCATAACTCCTACCTACCTATCTTAGTATGGATTGCCAGTGCATTAAGCCAAACAGTATTTTCCTTGGAGACTTTAACTACACCCTCATTAACTGTGAGATGTATACATCCTCTAACATGTATGCACAGAGATTTCTGGACCTCATCAATAAAAACTCTTTGGAAAAGTTAGTCCACACCCCAAACCAGGGTGAGAAAATCCAGGACTTAGTCTTCGCCAGTGTGAGACAGCTCTGATCCCTACCAAATGTACTTCACTCTGTGGTCAAATTGGACTACAAACAATCACATTCAACTTAAGAATGAACCCAGAAGCATCTTAAAATAACTCAATATTCAGAGATTATGCCAAGGCTAATCTAATAAAACTGAATGACTACCTAGTTAAATTTCACACCCCCTCCAACTTGATGACCTTACTGCTTATGCGGAGTCCTTTACTGTCAAATTGTATGAATATGAATAGTTGCATGGCTGCATCTGTACCCCCCTGAAGTAAATAAAAGATCAAATTTAAAATAAACTTCTGTGGTGGAAACCAAATATAAACAGGCTATATAATAAAAGAAAACAACTCTTTGCAAGTAAAAATAAATGTATATATCAAGATGCAAAAAGCTCTTACTAAAACCTAACAGAGAATTACAGCCACTTACCATATCAAGCACGGCCAGATATGAGGTAAAAAATCACTGCCTATGTAAAAGACAACCACACTGTCTTCCTTAACTGTGATAGAAACTTTAGAAACAATGCCCAGGACTGTGCAGAGCTAATAGTAAATGACACCACATACTCAAACTCAGAAGACATAGCTAATCTACTAAAGGATAAATTTATAAATTTAGCTTTAACTTCACCTCCCCACACACATTTCAAGATCTCATACATCGATCTCCCATGAACAATTCTTAAAGACACAATCCAAAGCCCAAAATACTGCTTAGTGGTCAGTCTGAAACTTGGACCTGTCAGAACCCCTACAGTTGTTATTCAAAGCCAGCTTCTAAACAGGCTTTGTGCCAGACAAATGGAGGACAGCAAATGCCATCTCCTTACACAAAAGTGGACAGTCAACAGACCAGGGGAATTAAAGACCCATAAGTATGACCAACCTCTTCTGGCAGACTATGGAAAGGATCAGTATGGAAATAATAACTTAGGACTTTCAAACCAAGCACGTTTGGATTTGAAAGGGCAGATCCTGCTTACTTAATTTAGTTGACTTCTTAGAGAAGGTTATTGAAGCAATGGAAAAAGGAAATCAGTATGCACTTCATATCTAGGCCTCATAAAGGCACTCAACATCATCTCCCACTCTAGTATCTCAGATAAAATATCCCAGCTAAATTTTAATCCTGTTTAAATTGTTGGATAGGAAATTGTCCCACCAACAGAAGCCAGGAAACTACAGTGCCTACTCTATCTCCTCCAAAAGATCTGTAACTAGCAGTGTACCTCAGAGTTTCTATCTTTGAACCACTTTTCTTTGCCATTTACTTTTTCATGATAAAAGATGTTAAGGTTTTATGGATGACAAAGTTTAAGGAGGAATGTAAACTTGGTGCCATCATAAGTACCCCAGAAGACACCAATATCTTCCAAGAGGGCCTTTCCCAAACTGTTAGCTGGCATCAAAATCATAGACTTCAACTGAATGAAAGAAATGTATAATAGTATTCTTCCACAGGCAAAAAGTCCCTTGTAGCTATCACTGACAATGAATGCCTGAAAATTAATCCAGTAGTAAAGGACCAGATAACCTAGGTAGACAATGAACTGCCCTTTGATCACCATATATCCATTATTGTTAAAAAAGTGCTTTTTCATTGCACAGCTCACTACTAAAGCTATGGCATCCAGGTTCCAGGAAGTGATCATTCTATTGTATTCTGCACACATCATGCTGATCATGGAGTATAATGTTGCTTCAGTAAGTTCCTCTCCAGACATTTGACACAACTCAAATGCCCATTATGCTTTCATATGAAGAAAATCAATGGTCTAACACATAAAAGCTATACAGACCATCTCAAACCCGTGTCCCTTTTCTCAGAGTAATAGAGGCTACTGAGAAGTGATCACTGCCTTACACACAGAACATCAATAGAACTGATCTTATCAGACCTACTGCATATTCACAAGTCCAATGGGTGCATAAACAAACACCCACTCAAGAGATCTAAGTCTCTTTTGCAACATTAATAGAACATGTTGAAGGGATAGTTATGTATCAGAGAATACCACTTTTTGAAATGTTCTTTCTATTCACATAAAGCAAAGTACTTATCTTTGTTTATTCATATGTAATATAGATGACTGTATAGGTAACCACAACTTCACCCCTGGTTTAGCACCCTTGTCCTTCATGGATAGGAGCAATATGTAAGTGTCAAAAAAATAAAAAGTAGCACTGAACCAACACAGCTGAACAAAACACTGTTTTATTGAATACTATAAAAAGAAGTAAGAACTTTCATGATACTCAGATCACTTCATCAGACTAACCCAATTTAAAAGCACACTCAGTTTAAAGTAATTACCAACAAATCAACTGCTTACATTTTCTTTCTACCAATAACATTTTTCTATTAATACATATAAAGATGTAAAACAAAAATACAATAAAAAGTGTCTCTAAAAATATCTACTAACACATTATACTTATAAAACCTAACAAAAATAACATTTCAGTATTATAGGGGACATGCTTTTAAAAAAGGTTTCAGAGATAGCACACCATTTAGACAAGGTGATCTATCGGCATTAAAGAATAAAATCCAATTTTGCTCAGTTGTTTCTGTTAAATTTATTGTATCCCCCCTTATTCCCTGATCTATTATTTCTAATGTTAAAAAGTTAAATATATGTTCGGATCCTTCCTTAAAAACATGTGCTAATGCATTACTTTTCTTAACATGTTATGCTTTCTATATAGGGAAAACTAATCGCTCCTTGAAAGAAAGAATTCTTGAGCATTAGAGGGACATTAGGAATGTTAAGGAAACTAATGGATTAGCACAACATGTTTTTAAGGAAGGGTCAGAACATATATTTAATTTTTTAGTATTAGAAATAATAGATCAGGGAATAAGAGGGGTAGATATAATAAATTTAACAGAAATAGCTGAGCAAAAATGGATTTTATTCTTTAATACCGATAGACCACCTGGTCTAAATGGTGTGCTATCTTTGAAACTTTTTTTAAAAGGACGTCCACTGAAACACTAAAATGTTATTTTTGTTAGGTTTTATAAGTATAACGTGTTAGATGTTTTTGGAGACACTTTTTATTGTATTTTTGTTTTGCATCATTATATGTATTTATAGAAGAAGTTTTATTGGTAGAAAGAAAATGTAAGCAGTTGCTTGGTTGGTAATTACATTAAATTGAGTGTGCTTTTAAACTGAGTTAATCTGATGAAATGATCTGAGTTTCGCAAAAGTGCTTACTTCTTTTTATAGTATTCAATAAAATAGTGTTCTGTTCACCTGTGTTGGTTCGGTACTAATTTTTATTTTTACGCCAGTTATGAGTTTTAGAGCCGTACTTTCATCTTGGTCTTGATTTTTTACTTTTTAGTCAATATGTAAAAGTACTAATCATCTCTGGGTTAATTGTACTTAAAATATAAGGGAAAAAAAATCATGGGAATGTATGGCTAGGCTTCTAAAGATCTTCACAAATCAAAAGCCTAGTAAATAATTTAACCCTATATACTTAAAATATTTTCAATACATGTAACCCTGTATGAATTTCAGAAGGAGGCAAAACTTGGGACATTGCAGGGACTGAAAAGAGTGCTCCTGGCTAACAACTAAGATATACGCCTGCAATTATTAATTATATTGTAGTGAGACTGAATCAGTCCTGATTTCATGGACTTTAATCATACCAAGATTTATAAATGGGTCAGATCCCAAAGCATTTGGGGAAATTAAAAAAGGTATCTAATTTTTGATATTTTGTGCTATTCCTTTAATCTATATATACCAAGACAATAACCTATTTTTGCTCTTTCATCCTTCTTGCTAAATGAATTTAGAATACCATCTTTTGGAAGTTTTATGATAGGCAGTTACCTCACCTATATTTCAGAGATCTGTTTATAATTTGCTATGCAAAAGTGGTCCTTGTCCTCACAAGAGAAAAATTGACAGTCAAAAGTAGAAAAAGCAGGAGAAACACACACAAGCACACATACGCACAAGTGACTTTAGTAGTAAAATAGACTTGTAAAAGAAACATTTAAGAAAGACATCTGTTTAATAACTAACATACATCTGATTTATTCAGATTGCAACCCAAACAAAGAAAACAAAGTTCACATGAGGCCAAAGGTTGCATACATCTGTTCTAAAGAACATCCACTATTAATCTAATGCTTCATCTCCCTGACAACTCCCTGCAGAGCCTCCTGTTGTAGAAAAAAAAATGTACACAACCTCAGATTACTCCGCATTGACTCAAATATGTATTTGTTTATTTGTTTGTCTTTGTTTACCAGGAAAGTCTGGCTGGGTAATATTAATTTTCAATGGAGGCATGGGGAAAAAAGTTCAATTTCTTTATATTGCATTATACAATAGTTATACTTACAATTAATACACAGAGTAGTTACGTTTCTATTTACATTTATACACATACAGTAGTTACATTTATACAGTCTAAGATTTTACACCGATAGAAATTACTAAACAGAAAGCTCATGTGTAACTTAGTGGATTGTATAGGCAGCAGTTATGTATAAAAATTGTTTTGTCATTTCGGTGAGAGGTTGAGAGTATTCTGTTTTTAGAGAGCATTTGGAGAGTATTCTATGGTGAGCATGAAGTCTCAACCTTGTTATGAACATGTGCAGGCCTAGGATTGCTTAAGATGTTGCTTAAGCAGTGATATCAAACTACTGAATTTGTCTATGAGTTTAATTTGTATGGGGATACTATTCCAGAGTTTAGCAATGTAGTGGGAGTAGAGTGAGTCTCTTGCAACATTATTTGACTTATATTTTAGTAGTAAGAACGTGTTACTAGAATAGAGGTCCTTTGCTGGACAGTAGGGCAGTAATATGTTTTGTAGTGTAGGGCATTTTTGTGGAAGATGAATGAGTTTGGGTGCCGTAGTTAGTTGTGAATATGGTATGTAGTTATGCAGTTCGAGCCAGTTTAATTTCTTTAAGCTATGACAATGATGGGTGTTATGAAGGAGACTGGTGCCAACTTTAGCAATTTTATTGTAGCAGGAGGCAAGTTTCTTTTTTTAAGTTTGTTAGGATAGGAGTGGCATATAAGAATGATGGCAGTAAGAAAATGGTGGCTAGAGTTTTTCTTGCAGCATCTGTAAGGGATCCCTTAATCCAATAAAGACAGCCTGGTTTCTAGTATGCAGATTTAATGGTGTGCAGTATATGTTAGTCATAGGTAAGATTCCCATTTATTATAATGCCTAGAATTTAACTGTGAGTTACAGTTTCAATGACAATATTATTTGCTGACTTTATGACGAAAGATTACTTTTGATTTTGGCTAGTTTTTGGGGTAAAAAGCATGAACTTAATTTTATTGGGGTTGAGTAGGAGGTTTTATTATTTGAACTAGGTTTTTACAGAGAAAACAGATTTTGCGGTAATGTCTTGGAGCTTATCTATTGTTGAGGCTGCACCTATTTATGTTGTATCATCTGCATACTGAACTAAACTAGCATGGTGTGTGGAGATGTGGAGTTTATTAATAAATATACTAAACAGGAGAGGACCCAGGATAGAGCCCTTTAGGACACCTTGAAAAGAAGAATAGGTCTGTTGCCATTTAATAGCTTGCTGCCTTCCAGCTAGGTAACTAAGTAACTATGGCAAGAAGTATTCTGAAAGTCCTATTGAGGAAAGTTGAATGAGCAGTTGCTGATGCGAGACAGTATCAAATGGCTTGACAAGTGTAAGAACATGGTGGACACAAGCAAACCATTGATTCTGTTGGTTTATTATACTGGTAAAATGTAGCAGAGCACTAGTGGTGCTGTGCTGGGCCCTAAAGCCACGTTGTGCTTCTGAGACAAGGTTATTTGAGATTAAGTGTTGCATCAGCTGCATATTGATGTATTTCTCTAATATTTTGGAGAGGGGTATAAGTGACATATCTTTCTGCTGTGGACCTATTAATTAGTATGGACATAGGGAAGGCTATGACTTCTGCAGCAATGTTTAGGTTGTCTGATGGTAGCTGGTCTACAGCTATGGAAGTAGTTTTTAGTTTAAGGAACAACTTTATTATGAGTGAGGTAGTTACTGCATTAAAACCGAAAAGCTCAGGGTGGTTTTGACTGGACAGGGGTAGAGAGAGGGGAGCAGATGTATTAGTGTCTAAGAGAGAAGCAGGAATTAAACTGTGGGGATAGAGTCTGTCACACTGTCTGTTTTTGTAAAGGGTGTGGTGATCTTCTTTTAGTGATAACGTAAAAAGCTTTGGGTTGTTTTCATGTTTGTCTTGTAGGTAGGTATAGTATGTTTGCTTGTTCTGTTTGACATAGAATTTTCCAAGGTTTCTAAGATGTCTAAATTGCTGGAAGGAATTTTGAGTTCTATTTTATACCATTTTTTCCAGGCTTTATCTCTTTCTATTATGAGTTTTTTGTTTCTTTTGTTAGCCATGGTGCAGTGTTGGAGTTTAATCTTTTATTATGCACTGGTGCTTGATTATTTAACTCATTACATCCAAATGACACATCCAGGTACATCTGCAGTTAACGTCTACTGATGCTTCTAGACATCAAATATTGCTTGTTCATATTTGCATCAATAATTCCAAAACCATGCTATGTACAAAGTTTTAAAAGATTTCATCTTAAAGCTTACAGAATGGTAAACTCAACTGCATTAATATTTGACCTCTGTCTAGTGCAAGTAAAGAGATATTAATTGTTGTTTGTATGATATTAATTTATATAAATATCATTTTCACATTTTTCTAAATATCTCAACAACCAAGTAATATAGACAGAACCCCTTAGCCTCATATGAAAGCTCTCAGATAGATGAATAAAAATGCTGCTGACAGTATGTGTGTAACTTGAGTGATTGCTGAGATATTGTAAGTTGTTTACAAAATATTGCAAGCACAGTAGTTACTGTGTTTACTGTGGCTTATAAAATTCAATTTAAGACCTAGAACCTAAAGAATACGACCATTAAAAAAACTGTTTGTAGCGAAGGTTTTGCCACTTATACTTCTTTCATAACCCATATGGTTCCAGAAATATGAACATTTGTTTGGAATGTGAGGACGTAATTTGATTCTGTCAAAAGACTTACAATCTGCCCATTAGAAGTTACAGCACAAACTTCCTGAGCTCCATTGGAGTGAATGAGTTAAGATCTGTAAGAATATGTTATTAAAAAGTTCTAAACCAGTATTTAGTAGCATTGTTCTAAGTATATTCCATTTATATTATTTTAATGTTTCATTGAAAATATCTTTGCTGAAATTGGCTGTATTTTGTATTTGATTATAGATAATATGTTTATCTATGTTATGGTGAGTTCTAATGGCATATGTTAATATGAGTTCACTTATGCTATCTGAGAGGAAGCATACTATTGTCAGTTTGTCTGGTTTGTTTGTATGGATACAGTCTATTGCTGAGTGTTTCCCTGAAGTTTTATTGATTCTAATGAATGTGGTTATTAATTGAAGTTGTACAAGTTTAAGATTTCAGCGGTGGTAGTGGAATTCATGAGTTGATAGTCTATATTTAATTCTCCAAGTATTATAGTTTTGTGGTTAATTTGTTAGGATATCCAATACAGAATGCTTTCAGCAATATCAATGTTATAAATTGATGTTAAACATATAGTTTTACTACTGTTGATTTTTAGGAGTGTTATTAGAAGTTCAGCATTGTTAAATTTGGGTATTTCTCTTTTTTTTAATTTCTTATGTCTTTTGGGTTTCTAATACCATGATGGGAAAGGATCCCATTCTGATGCCAAAGTTTGATTAAAGTTCATGAAATTAGTATTATTTCAGTCTTTTGGTGTTAGCCAGAAGTACTCTTCACAGCACCGACAATGTGTCAAGTAATGACTCTTTCTGCAATTCGTATGGAGTTGTATGATTGTAAATTTATATTTATAAGACCCATTGTTTCTACTAGTACTGGAACTGTCTGTGTATCTTTCTTCCACATTGCCCTCATTTCTGTCTGCAAATCCTGGTATTTTATGACTTTGTGACTCTCTGTACATAAGACACTGTAGTAACTGGGTGTATCACTTTCAATGATCGATGCTACTTTTGTCTTCTTTTCATGGACTACTATATCTGGTTTTCTCAAATCTAGGTTTTGAACTTCTGGCAATGGGTGATTCCATGTGATATAAACCATCATTTTCTGTAATGCTTTGTGGCTTATTTTTCCAGTGTTTTCCATCTACTTCAGTATTATAATGTTTGCTCAATCCCCAATGCAACAGTTCTGCCACATTATTATGTGTTTCAGTATACATTCCTTCTGCCATTAGTATATCACAACCAGCAACAAGATGTGTGACTGTTTCTAATTCTGTTTTACAAAACCTGCATTTGTCTGTTTCTCCCACATGTTCAATGGGCTTTATAAACTAATGTGTGCATAGTCTTGGGCCACCAATATTAGTCTTTCATCTTTTGGTTTAAATTCACTTCATTAACCATTCCTGCATTCAGTCCTGATCAACATGAGGTTGTTCCAAGAGTTTTCTATACTTGCAACTATATTTATGCATTTCCCACATTTCTTGCTTTCTCATCTGAGCCTTCACCTTATATTCTTTTTTTTTGTTTGTTTTATTGGCACATTCAGTTGCTCCCTGATTATTTTCTACTTCTGGTTTGATTTCCATTCCCACTTGATGCTGATATGCTTCAGCTAAACTAATCAGGGAAGTCATCTTAGAGCTATTCTCCTCATGTTTCAAAATGTTCACTACATTTGGGTCTATCTTGTGAGGTCAACAGATATGTAAGCAGTCCTATGATTGCTGATCTATACATGTAATCACGTTTGAAGAGACTCATACTTCCTTTAGAATGTGGCATACGCTGATTTTTATAAATCATTTGATGACATAAAGCATCCTTCTTTTTTCTTGTCTAACCTATCCAACACCTTTTGGGGCCAGTCAATCACTCCAAAGCTATAATTTAGGACAAGAATGGCAAATTTATGTATAGCTTGGACTTTGTTCCTAGATGTCAATGCTATTTTCAGTATTAATTTAGTCTTTTAAAATATTCCTTACTAAGTTTTATTCATATCTGTTCATGTTTTATTGTTGATTCTTCATCAGTTCGCATGGGAGTAAGGTGATGGTTAGGAAATTTTTATAGATGATTGCTACACCACGTGCACACTTGTTTTGTCTGTCATGCTTGAGTATATTGTATTGGGGGGATTTCACTATCCTTTATTTGTTTTTAACTCTATGCCTACCCAACTTACTTCTAACTCTTCACAACCCTGCTCACCTCTACTCCCAAATCGCTGTTCTTCTTACCTCTTTTCACACTTTCTTATTTCTTCCCACTGCTCTCACTTCCTCTGCCCCTAAACTTCCTTCACACTCAACTTCATCTTTTCCAGAACTCTGTGTTTCCATCTCATAACCATCTTCTCCTTGTTTGAGTATAAAAAATGTATCCCTTAAAAAATTGTTAGCTGCTCTCAATCACTTCTCCACAATGATTATGTATAGCCTTTGTTTTTAAATTGCTTGTCTAACTGTATTTCATTACTTTTCGTTCTCGCTCTTATTTAATCAAAAATTGCTAGTGGTGTAAACTTTATATATTACTTAATCTTGTATTGCTACTTTGTATGTGTAAACTTTGTATGCACTCTTGCGAATATTTTGATATGTACTCATGTGGAGCTTTTCTCCCCAGGCCTCCACTGAAAAAGGGCTCTAGCTCAGTTGGACATTCCCAGTCAACAAATGTCAAATAAATAAAATAAATAAATAAAACCCACGTTTCAGTAGCTATGACTACATCAGGGCTGCATGTGGCAAGGTAGGCATGTATGTCATGGATTTTATTGGACATACTTCTTAGGCTCATATTTAGTAAGGAGAGTTTGGGTTCTGATTTTTGTTGAGATGTATTAGTTGACTGGTTTATTTTGAGGTCGGAAGTGATGGTTTTATGAACAGTGGGACCTGGGTTGGGGTGAATATATTTTAAAGAGGGAAGGGTGTGATCAGTTATATTTTGCCTTGGTTTGGTATTTGATTGTAAACTTGGATACTTCATTTTGAGATATTTATATATAAATAAATCAAATGTGGTTTGTTTGTAGAGATAGCATGTTAAGGAGAACAACAGGTTGGGTAGATGTTGATATTCTTTGTGAAGACTGGTTGAAGTCCTAAGTATTTGAAGGAGGTGAATTTGATAATTAGTGATGAAGGCTAGTAGACTGAGGAGGAATAGTAAAATAATTTTAGTTAGGGGTATCTTATTTAATTTGGGTTTTATGTTGACTGTAAATTAGGAAAATAAAATCTTAGAAGGGTAGTGGGTTAGTTGTAGAGATGTAATGTAATAGTTATAGGGGCAAGGAGTAGGACAGTTTGAGGGAGAGTCATGGGTGGTAAACTAGAGTGGGTGCTACTATTGGGAGTAATCTATTGATTGTTTTTTTCTTCTGGGGGAACCAATGGTATTGGTTTGAGGAATATATGGGTGGTTCTATGGAGTATAAATGTAGAGTAAGAAGGATGGGTGGGAACTGAGGGTGGGGTTAGCGGCCTGGAGTGAGCCTGAGCACTAGAGAGTGTGAATGAAGTGGGTTGAAAACTTGGCAAAGAGGCAGAGAAAAACAATCACTGCCTGAAATTAAACAGCCACAAGTATACTGAGAGAAATAAGTAACAAGAATAATGCAGTTTAAAATACCTTTCTAAAAGTAGATGAAAGTCTTGATTTTGTTGCTCTAGTACACAGTTTTAGAGGGAGCGTTAATCCAGTGTCACCTTGATGATAATATATAACAGTAAAAATTGCACTTGACTGGTTGAACAGCTGCACTATGTTAAGGTATGTATGGACTTTTTACATTCAAAGTCCAAAGGCTACCCCACCCCCAAAGATCAGCAAAACAATCAGAAAAAGTTAGCCATAATGCAGGACAGCAGTTCTGGAACAATACTGGCTCAGAACTTAAAGGGGTTGCACAAGCATCTGGGGCAAAGGAGAAATAAACTTAAGGAAGGGAGATAGTGGACTGTTAAAAACAATCAATGGAGCACAAATGAAAGAGAAAGTACCAATGAGACTGCTGTGGTCTAAGAAAATTGAGCTATAATAGTAGACAAAGTTCTTTGTTTTCGACTGCCAAAATATTTAAAATTTACATAAAAATATATCTCACAGACTGCAGTCTTCACTGTTACATACATATCTGTTTGCTTGCAAGAAAACTTTTATAGAAAAAATAAAAACACACTAAAGAGACAGTAGAGTGCACTGTGTCAATGGTGACAGTGCAAAAATACTAACTGTGCACTGTGTTAATGGTGACTGTGCACTAATACTAACTGTGCACTAATACTAACTGCATTGTGTCTTTGGTGACTGTGCACTAATACTAGCTCAGAGTGGGAAGTGGTTTAATAACTGTCTCAAGCTAGTAGAAATAAAGGAAGGGAGACAAGGGGTGACTTCTTTGAAGGCAGGCAGTTCAAATGAAGAAAGAGAGGAGGATATAAATAATGGGAGTAGCAAGTCTAGAAGAAGGGAAGAAAATATAAATGACAGCAATAGTTTGGGTAAGAGCATTAAGAGTAAATGTCAGTGTCTGTTGTGGTGTAGACAGTAAGAGAGCAAAAACTCAGCTGCAGGAGTTCTGTGGAGGACAGATTACAGACTGTAAGGCCATTGCTTACAAACTAGAATAATGAAGCACTTGTCTTCAGACTAGTCACTTTGCAGGCTACAATACATGCAGAAAAGACTGGACACCCTGATACTTACCTAAAGTACAAGGGCAGAGGTGGTATAAAGTTGAAATTTGCCCAAAATGGTGGGTGGATTGAGTGGACTCAGACTGTCTTTTGGATGAGCCTGCTATGTGTATGCTTTAGGGGTATTTCCATTGAACCTATTAAAAAAGAGGCATATTCAAGATTCAGTAGAAATCCAATTAAATTACTATGGGATGAGCCATATGCAACAGAAGACTGCCACAAGTAAATGCACTGAAATGTTAAGTGATTTCTTAATAAATATAGAAATTAATTTCAGAAATATAATTGCTATGATGGGGTCAATTGGCTTACCACCTTAAACAACATGTCCTTGGAAGGCAGCAAACAGTAATATTTTGTTATTACCCTTATAAATTAAGAGCATTAATCTTCCTGAAAGTGGATTTTTAGCACCAGAACAACAAAGGAACACTAAAATATTAAAGATAAGACAGGAACAAAAAAATAGCTCTAAAACCCACAAGCAAATTGAACATATATTTTAAAAAACGCTTACTTTAAACCAGTTTAAGTATGTTAACCAACAACCCAATACACACTGTTTGGCAATGAAATAACTTGATAGTGCTATGGGATTTCTGCAGTTTAGATTACCTTTCTAGTTTATGCAACAACAATTGTAAAGAGTTATGCTAATATAATAAGCATTCAGTTCTTATGAAACACTGGAACTCTGATGACAAATATTGGGCATCATTACAACAATTGCTGATACAAATCAACTGAAATACACGCAATGGTTGCAAGTCATACATAGAAGAAGGTACATTTACAGGTAGAAACTAGGTTCAGCAAAATGGTCCATTTCTTCTTGTATATGGCCTTCTGAGGTGAAAAGAGATATGCTGATAAACTTTGAAACTAGGTTATCTTTTTTTTATTGGACAATATTTGTTGGACTTAGACATGAAGGTGTAATATAACTTCAATGCTATTTATCCCTATTGCTTGTAAGTGAAAATTATCCTGTCCTCTTGCTATGGTCATTGCTTATTTTCTTCTAGATGTTGTATTGGTTTTGGTTAATTCCAAGGTCTTCTTTGAAGGTCTAGATACCTATTGGTCACTGTTCATTTTAATATTGCTATCCGGCTTTGGTGCTGTTAAAAACACTGAACTTTTTATAGTCTTTGGAGAGGTGTTGACTGGTTTATCAGCTTATGTCTAGAAATCATAACTAACTAGGCCATCTGCCAGCCTCACATTTAAAACTGAAGAAAAATAAAACTGGAAAGTAAGGTTTATACTATTTTTGGCAAACATTGACAAGAAAGATTTTTCTTGTTGAGAGAGTGATGACATAATTTTGCAATGTGTTTATACCAATCTAAACATGTTTTGCCTTTTGAGAATCAGACTCACATTTATGCATGCTGCCCATTCAAATCAAAGTGGAAGAATTTGCAAATAAAATGCCATAGAGCATTGGCTTTTCTGAATAATTGAGTGACTTGATGGACCCTTTTTATTATCAGGATGTGTCTAAGAGTTAAAATTTCACACACTTAAAGTCCAGAATTTTACATTTTGTATTGTGTTGCAATCTCAAAAATACACACACACACACACACACACACACACACACACGCACACACACATATATATATATATATATATATATATATATATATATATATATATATATATATATATATATATAGGTCTACTTGATATGGTCGACATTTCACAATGTCGAAATTCATATCGCCAAGTCCATATGATTGACATTTGAAATGTCAACAATACAAGTAGAACATAATAAACAAAAAAAAAACCTTACCTTAACACTGCTAGCAGGGGGTGCCACCCCCACACCCCTCGGAACTTAATTATACCAACTCCAAGATCACACTACAGTGTGGAAGTGCAAATATTTCCATTCCGCACTGTAGGGAGATGCCATATGAATGTCGACATTGTGAAATGTCGACCATTTGAAGGGGACATATATATATATATATATATATATATATATATATATATACACATACATAGGTCTAATTCCAAATTTCCAAGTTTCAAAACTTTTAATTTCTTATGGTCAAGACCATAAGATTGAATTTTTGAAACTTTGAACTGTTTAAATGGAGATCGACATACACGGAGCGGCTTATTGACCATTTTCCTTACTGTAGTGTGATTTTCGAGTTGGTATATTTAATTAGCAGGGAGTGTGGGCTGCAGGGGGGCTTGCCCCCCACGCAAAAATGTAAAAAAAAAGGTTTCTTTGTTTTTTTTTATTTACATTTCAAAGTTTCAAAACTTTGATCTTTCAGTCTCGACCATAAGAAATTCAGAGTTTTGAAATTCTGAAATTTAAAATTAGATCAATATATATGTTTCTACCAACTCATTCATTACCCCTGGGTAGCACAGAGAAGTGAAGATTGCTTTGTCTGTTTCTGTCATCCAAGTGTCATAAGTCTTTAAAACCTGAGAGCCTGCTGCTGGAGTTTCTGTAGATTTCATCCTGGTATACTAGTTTCTTTCTAGGTGCATGGTGCTATGGGATTGCTGTTTTTACCATTTACTGAGCAGTGTAGCCTGTCTTCTTGATAAGCAGTCACTTTTTTAAAATTCTGCCATGCGTTTTGAGATAACTGTCTTCAATACATTTTCTGCTGAATACTTGCATACTTGAGCTGTTTGGCTAGCTTTTACATCAACTTTATTACAAGCTGAGATAAGTACAAACTTGCAGTGTTATAAGATAGTACTGCATTTTATTTTTTCTGTTTATTGTTTCATTGAATATTGTGTTAAAACTAGTACTGCATTTATCTGCTTATTTGTTTGTTCACTCAAAATTGTGAGCTCTCTTTCTGTCTCTCTGTCTTCAGTTAGTTTATTGTTATCACTTCAATAATATTTGGTGTAGAAGTCTTAGCCTAAAGGGTTTCTCTGTGCCTTAAAGTCTTAGTCCCTTATCTCTGAAATTATTTCTGCTGAATAGTTGCATACTTGAGCTGTTTAGTTAGCTTTTACATAGCTACATCAGCTTTATTACAAGCTGAGATAAGTACAAACTTGCAGTGTTATAAGATAGCACTGCATTTTATTTTTTCTGTTTATTGTTTCATTAAATATTGTGTTAAAAAATAGTACTGCATTTTTCTGCTTATTTATTTGTTCACTGAAAATTGTGGGCTCTCTCTCTCTGTCTGCAGTTAGTTTTCCCCACCCACCTTCCCTGTTCTTGATGTGGTATTAATCTTGGTGGCTTTGGAATTGACCGCCCCTCCTGTAAATTTGTGTTTGAACACTCCTCCTGTGCCCATCTCATTTGCTCACTCAACCGAATACAGTGAGATCATATTTTGATTTCAGACACTCCTACTATTCCCATCTGTTCAGCCCTATCCCAGCTCTATCCTAGTCTAGTCTCATTAGCTCATCCTGCCTAATGCAGAGTGAACATTTGATTAGGCATACCCACTTAGGCCCTGAACTTGTCTGATTGAAGACTGCTGAAACAGGGCTCAGTTCTGAGGTTTTTTACTGGTTAATTGGGTTGTTGTTGTTGTTGTGTCTTTCGGCTTTTCCCGGTTAAGGGTCGCCACAGTGGAACTCCGGTCCGCTAATGATTGGCAGTAGATTTTTACGTGCCGAGTTGCCGGCCCTGACCCACAACCTTCAACGAAGGTACACCCATTCACGCATGTCTCCACAAAGAAAATGCTCTAGCTGAGAATCGAACAGGACAACATCTTACTGTGAGGCGACAATGCTACCACAGCACCACCACCACAGTGTAATTTGTTTAAATCAGTTTGCTTATTTTCTATTGTTATATAAAAAATGCACGTTATCTGCTTTTACTGTATTTGTGTTTCTTCCTACTTTATTACCTTAATTTGCTTTTGCCTCTTCTTAAAAGTACTCAGTTGTATTATTCTGCTGCATTTATTACTGCTTGGTAGTAGCCTGATTAAATTGTAACTGTTATTCTAAGCCTTTTGGTTTAAGCACTTGGGCTTCAGACCAGTTGTTTTACATTAAGAAGGTTTGTGGACTGCATTGTTGTGGCAGGACAGGTAGCTTACATCCTTCTAAGTTGGGAATTGCTGATTGAAGGCTCACTGTCTGTTATTCTAAAAGTGGATTAGTTCTGGCTTAAGCACTTGGGCTTCAGACCAGTTTTTACATTAAGAAGGTTTGTTATCTGCACTCTTGTGGGAGGAGAGGCTAGATTCTGCCCTTCTGAGCTGGGAATTTCTGGTTAAAGGCTTATTGTGCCTGCTTAATTGATCTGTTTCTTTCTGAAATTTGTTTGCTGTAGCCCAGAAGTTAGTAGATTATTGGCCATTTTGGGCTAATTTCTATCTCTTTCATTTCCCTGCTATAAAAAACACATTTGCATGGTTTTCGGTTTTGCACGCCGGGCAGCGTCGGTTAGCTAGGGTTAAACTATTCACGGCTCCACAAGGTCTACTCTTCAATTTTTCCCTTAGAACTAGACATATTTTCAACTTAAGCACTCAAACCATTCTTTTCACAGCCCAGCACTAGCTCAAAACCCATAGCAAGCACAAATTAACCCTAGCACTAGACCCCCTATACTGTCCAGAAGGACAAGGCTCTCTATTCATCCCTACCAGCCAGTCAGTAAAACAGCTCACTTTACCTATTCAGGCATGTCCAAAGGGCAGTTTCCGGTGTACTCTCTAGTACAACTTGTAAATCTGGGCATTTTGAGCCATAGTTACAACTGCCTCATGTACACAGACAACCCTCTCCTCCTACCACCAAACACTAATATATGCGAGAGATGCAATTATACAGCCAAACTGGAGGCAAAGCTCTCTCAATCCAAGACTGGAACTGATAGTCAAGAGGAGAAGGAAAATACTTGCAACACACCACCAGTTTCACATAGACCTACTAAATCAACACCAGCAAATAACACACATAAATACACGAAAACATACTCGGAGGCTCTAAAAAAAATCTGCAAAAGCAATAGAGACCTCCAAAGCAGACACCCAAGCAACTTCCACACCCCATCACAAACCATGAAACACATATTTCACATAATCGGTGTGCCACGAAATCACAGCCCTTAAGGCAAAATAACATACTCAACACACTAGCAATAGGCGACTCTATAGTCAGGCACAATGATGTCCCACTAACTAGGCTGGACAAGAAGAAGGTTACAGTTAGCTGCATGTCGGGCACCAGGATCTGCCACATAACACAAGCACTCTGGTTGCTCCAGAACAATTACAAATATGACTCTGTCATTGTCCATGTTGGTGTGAATGGCCTGAGATGTACCTCCCTGGACTCCATGAAAAGAGACATGGAAGAACTCTCTGATCACATAGCCCAGGCCAGTATGACCCTGACCCTGAGTAGCATCCTGCCCTCACCAAAAATGCTGCCACAGTATAAAGAAAAAAAATGATCAATTTCAACAATTGGCTAAGTTTCTGGTGTCATTCAAAGGGGATCCAGTAACTGTCCACCTGGGATGATATGCTCGATAAGCCATGTTGCGTCGCAAGAGATGGCTTCCACCTGTCACCCTTAGGCTTTTGAATACTGGCCAAGGCTTTTGCCACCCACATAGTGCCTTTTTTAGGCAAGGCTCAAAAGACAAATAGCACAAGTAACCAAAAACTGAGAGTAATGCTACTCAACACCAGAAGTCTAAACCTCAAAATGCATGCACTCGAAGCAATCCTCAGTATGGAGAACATCAATATCTGTACAGTAACAGAAACCTGGTTTAAGGCTCCAAGGAGCACCCCAGTACTACCAGGCTATAACTCATACCATACTTTTTGGCCACAGAACCCAGACCAAAACACAAAAGACGGGGGGTGTATCCATATTCATCAAGGATACCCACACCTCCAGGTTAGTGGCACAGTACAATGCCTCAGATATCATGCATGTGCAACTAACAATGGGCAAAACTGCAATTCAAATTGTAGCTTGCTACAGATCAACCACCATGACCCATGACCCCCATTCCACATTTCTGGAGACACTGGAAAATATGAAGGTTATACCAAACGCCCTAATATTGGGTGATTTCAATTACCCAAACATTAACTGGTAGAACTACTCAAGTACTAACTCCCTTGCCCAACGCTTCCTAGAATTTATGAACTCAAACACCCTGGATCAACTGGTCAACACCCCCACCAGAGGTGGCAACATATTGGACCTGGTCATCACCAACATGGGTGACCGGTGTTCTACACCGGAGATCAACCCCTCACTGATTAGATCAAACCATAGAATAATCACTCTTGATATCCACATTCCACCCCCACCACCAATCAAGGAAACCACTGTGAAAAACTTTTCAAAAGCAAACTTCAGGTTACTTAAGACCGGGGTGGAATGGTTCACAGCCCCCATGCTAAAGGACAATGCTGTCCAAGCTGCTGAATCCCTTACAAAGGCACTCTATGAGTACCTGCAAGAATACATGGATCATGCTATCCCAAGCAAAACCAAGACTCACTCCTCCAAGAAAAGAAAACCAGTCTGGTGGACCCCTGCCATAAACAAGCTATACAATAGAAGGAGGAAACTAGTACAGAAAACAGTAAAATCCCAAGAAGAGCCCATAACCATACCAGAAGAATGTACAGTCCCAGCAATCACTGACACACAGGTTAAAACAGCCCTATCCAAAGCCAAAAATATAGCTTCAATGGGACCGAATGCTGTACCAGGCTGTGTCTTACATGAGCTCCAAAATGAACTAACCCCTTACCTAAACACACTGTTCAAACTCAGCCTCTCTACAGGCTACGTACCCATAGAGTGGCACACAGCTACAGTTATCCTGCTCCACAAAGGTGGAGTCACAACGGACCCTAGGGAACTATCGCCGTATAAGCTTGACTAACCTGGTCTGAGAGGCTATGGAGTGCATCATCATGGAACTCATTAACAGAGACATTGGGAAACTCCAAACATTGGACCCTACCCAGTTTGACTTTCTTAAGGGCAGATCATGCCTCCTAAACCTGGCGGACTTCTTTGAGACAGTTACCAAGGCTTTAGATGAGGGAAAGGAGGTCCACACAACCTACCTAGACCTCGCAAAGGCTTTCAACACCATTCCCCATTCTGGTATTATAGACAAGTTCACCAGCTTGAACATAAACTCCTACATCATGAGATGGGTTGCCAATTGGCTCATGGATAGAACACACACGATGAGAGTTACAGGCTCTAGATCCGACTCTAAACCAGTTATAAGTGGCGTCCCCAGAGCTCAGTCCTGGAACCCCTCCTGTTCAGTATATACTTCTCAGAGTTACAGACAAGCACAGGAGGACTATGGCTGACCAAGTTCGCAGATGACTGCAAACTGGGGGCCATAACTGACTCTCCGGCTGATACAGACATCCTTCAGAAGGGTCTCACTGAGATGGATACCTGGTGTCAAAATCATGGCCTCAAGCTAAATGCCAAAAAGTGCATAGTCATCCCCTTTGGAAAAAACAAAGTACCTGTAAACTACCACATACATGGCAGTCCCCTAAATACAGAAAATGTAATAAGGGATCTGGGGACCCAAGTAGATAGTAATCTCTCCTTTGATAATCATATTGCCGAGGTGGTTAGAAAATCCTTCTATGTGGCCCACCTAATCACAAAAGGGTTTGCAGCTAGAACAAAATAGGTTATTGTGCCCCTCTACTCATCACTCATCAGACCCATCATAGAGTGTGATTCTCCATTTGGGATGTACCTTACAAGACACCTGCAACAGCTGCAAAGACCACAGAAGTACCTGACCAAGAGGATTACTGGCCTCGAACAGATGCCCTATGCAGCCCGACTGAAGAAACTCTAACTGTACTCGGTTGCATACTGCTTACTCTGAGGTGATCTCTGCCTGACATACAAGGCCATGTCCAACCCAGAATTGATGGACATGCTCCACCTAAAAAAAAAAATCCCCAAAAGCCACACGCTCTAGGGATCTAAACCTCACCGCAATGATAAATAGGACATGCTGGAAGGATAGATTCCTGTCCCAGAAACTCCCCATGCTTTGGAACAGGATTCCAATCTACATTAGGCAGAGCCCCTCACTAACAATCTTCAGGAGAAACCTTGATGAGTGGATGGGAAACAGAAAATTTACCCCAGGGACCACTGCAGTGGCTCTGCTGGACAGAGGCACAGGGAACTAATGGCTCTGCTGGACAGAGACACTGGGAACTAATATAAAGGGGTGGCAAAAGCCAACACTTTCTGGCTAGGCTTACAGATGCCCTCGGGCAGATAGCCTAGTACTTACCTATGAACCTATGAACCTATTGTCATGAAATTCATTGCTTACCTAATTTGTTCTAAATCATATTTTTTTCTTCTGTTGATATCATGTTTTACATTAAACTGTAGCATACAGTTCTTACAGTTTATACCCTGCTTTACAGAGCTCTATAGTGCTCAGGTTTTAGTTAAAAAAAATTTTGTTTCTAACTTTTAAATGGTAACAGACTGTTTGCTACACTGTAAAAAGCAGTTGCTACAGTTTAGACCACACGTAGAGTGTGACAGCACTCAGATTTGATCGCATTACCTGTACTGCATTAAAGAAAGAGAGATTGGGATCAGCTGGTGATCATAGCCCCAACATTTTGCACTCAGGGCAGTTGCCCCTCATGTCCTGCCCTAGTTACACTACTGGCCATATAATTTCAGAGATATATAAGTAATATGGATGAACATGGCTATGAGCAAGCATGTTAGAAGTATCTCAGGTGGGTTGTACACAAAACAGCAATTAATATTAACTTTTAACAAATCTAAAGGAGTTTTACTTCTATATGAGTATACTAATAGACCCCCTGACAGTTTCTTTAAAACAGTGGACAGAGGAAGATATGAAAGACTGAAAAAGGGAGACAAAAGAAAGAATGATATACAGAGGGAACACATGAAGAGTGTTGTACTGGAGGAAGTGAGAGATGAAGGGTACTAGATTTTTGGTGGGTGATAGATCCCATATTTTTCAATTTTTTATGTAAGAGGTAGTTTGGGTAGGAGGTAGGTTGGAGGTTATAGGAGAGATGATTAGAGAAGGAGGGATGTGAACAGGAGCTTATCACAATAGCACAGCTTGTCCACATGTCTTCAAACATTTAATTTGGCTTATGGTGTTGCAGCTGAGGACCCTGATGTTAAGGAGATGGAGGCCTGTGGTGGTGTGGTTATCAGTGATGACCAGTTAGAGAGTCTTGCTTCTACTAAAGAATATCCTGTATTGACTGATGTCTCTCCACTACCAGTTCCAACACATCTTCAACCAAGTTCCAAAGCTCATGGTCTGCATAGCTTGCCAAGCTGCATTAGACTAAAGTATCTAGATGACCAGTGCCAATGGATGACTGTGTGGGGACTTCTGTGGATGGGCAGAGGGTGAACATACCCCGACCTGGGTAGAACATGGATAGGATGCTCCTAGGAATTCTGGATCTATGGAAAAATGAATTTAAATGGGAAAGAAAGGAAAAAAGAAAGACAAAGTAATGAATAATTAAAATAAAAAGAGATAGATGGAGGTTAGAGAGACAAACAAGAAATGGAGGCATTGCATCAGCACATTCTTTATTAATAGTGATTCCTTAAGTTAACAGAAAAATATTCTTTGAAATGACACTGAAAACCTGTAAAATATCTGTATAACTATATGAATTGGTGATGATTTTTACATTTGCAGTCTACTGATACTTAGGAGTTAAGCTGGTGCAACATAAGAAATAATACATTTTAAATTACTTGCTGTTATGTATTGTGTACAGTTGTTTACTGAAAGCACATTACTTCTAGTATTATATTTGTGTAAGAATTACTTGTGGATTTTTTCTTACAAAATAAATATAAGAAACAAAAATTCAGTTATTATTCAACTCAGTGCTTTGGGGAATGACAGTTTTTTATTTCAGAATCAAGTACACATACTCATGAGCATCTTCACTTAGTCTCTTTAGATGTCTTTGATTCTATGGCTGATTGTAAGAAACCTCTTCTTCAGCTGTATATAGAAAACACAGAGAATAGTTGCTTACCTATCATAGATATATGTTCAAATCTTTCTTACACAATTACATTTATTGCTAAAAAAAAAAAAAAGAAGATGTTTGACTACTGCTCACACATCCTGAGTTCTTAGCTCAGTCACATAGCTAAAATTCAAAATTCTCTCTTTGGGACACCATCCTTTTGGCTAACAAAAAACAAAATTAAAGAAAAAACCTGACTACTGTGTACACATCCTGAATTCTTAGCTCAGTCACACACACATAGGTTTCAGCAAGGAGCTTGGAGTGTACCATTGTGATGTTGTTTAGTTATTGTATTGTTCAGTTAAGGCTTATAGTAGATTGTTGTTCTACTTGTTATTGTTTATTGCTTTATAATAGTAGTGAGAGCACAGTGTCCGACCACAGAACCCATGCTTACAATCTCAAACAATATTTATTTATACTCCTGGCTGGCCTTTTTCTCTTTAACGTAATTGGATACACTCTTGATGCTGCTCTCTCAGCCAAATTTAGTTTGTTCCATTCCTCTCTGCAAATTTTCCTTCACCCAGTTTGTTTGCTGTGAAACTGTAACTGTCTGAGAAAATTTCACCTGTAGATTCATAGTGTTTTGCAGTACTTTACTCCTTCTAAACATCTCTGCTGTCACTGGAGTCTGGAGTAGCATATCCCTTGTACTTCCAGAGCATGTGTTAGAGGAATGTTCCCATTACATAAAAGTGTTCCACAAACAAATAAAGATTCCGCCTTTTTGTTGGAGCTGTTTCCTGCTATGATCCCTCCCCACCCCCAATTCCCCAGCCACCCCTCATGGCATTACATTTAGAGGCTCTGTTCTCCAGCCAAAACTTCACCTACTTCCAGCCCCATTTTAAAGGCACACACATAAATATAGACACACCCTGGGCACAGGAATACACACACAGTTCCTAAGCCATCAGTCTGAATTTAAGCACTTTAACTTTCTTTATTTTTTATATTTCATAAATAACCACAGTGATCAGAACTCACACAATCCACCTCAATCGGCTGTTGGCTCCTACCCCTCCTATATTCATACCCCAGTGTTACAGCTCCTTTTTCTCTGACATCTCTCTCTCTATACAAAGCTGCATACCATGCTTCTCTTAAACATTACTGCATCTTTATGCTTCCTGTTTTATTACCTTACAACTTACCATACATGACTCAGTCTTATTCACATTTCTCTCACTATGTGCTCCACCTCTAACCATTCAAATCACCTCACTTCATCACTAATCGTTTTGAGTACATACAAAGACTCATCCTATCTTTACCTCAAATTCAGTACTAAACCCTCACACCTACCACACTAAAATAAAACTAACTGCTACAGTTAACCATGGAAAATCACCCCACTTCACTAATTGCTTCCAGTGTATACAAAGATTCATCCCATGTTTACTTCAAATTTAAATTACTGAACCCTCACAACTACCACACCAAAACTAACTACTGCAGTTAAACAAAACAAACTTACCAAACATATCCATTTTCTCTCTCTTGCTACTCTATGGGGATATTCATCCAAACCCTGGCCCCTCCTTCCATCCTGACTCTCCAGTAGCCCCCAAAACTCATCCCAAGCCACCACCTACTCTGCCAGCCCATTAAAACCCAAACCATCTATCTCAGACTCATCTAAATAGCTTAAATTGATTTCCTTAAATACCAATAACATCTATAATAAAATTTTAGAGCTCTGCGCTTGGATCTGCCATAATATACCAGATATTCTTGCCATAATTGAAACATGGTTAAAACCTCATATACTTGACTCTGAAATATCACTCGCTGGTTATAATAGCATCAAAGCTGATAGAACTAAAAAAAAGGTGGTGGAGCAGCTTTACTATGACCTGGCTATCTGGAAATACTACCCTACAACAAATCTATTCCAAAATTCCAGAACGCTGACCTCCTCAATTCCTATCTTAAACTAAATAAACATATGTAGCTATGTATTATAGTGCTCTATATTCCCTCAGTTAATAATGCTACAACCCTAGAAAACATCCTAAACTAGATCTCACATGAAAAGATAATCCTAGGTGACATCAATTTTGATTGGAAGATTTGGATTGCCTCATCTCATTTCCTCCCCAGTACATTATAACTATGCCCAAAACAGTGGCTCATTTCATGACTGGATACTGGTGTCTGATTCGGCTAAGTATGTTTCCAGTGGCACTCTCTTTGATTTTCTCAGCGATCACCACCATGTGTATGCAAACAAACTCAATACCCATCATATCAAACAACACTTACAACTTTACATAACCCTGATACAATTACAGAATTCTAAGCTCCTTTAACAGGTCCATCCTGAAAAGATATTCTATTTGATGAAGGTGTACAACAATTTAAATCACTTTTCCTGAAAACCATCAATAGTCTGGCTCCAACTAGACCAAAAGAATAAAGGGTAACCATACCCCTTTGTTATCCACTCAAAGCAGGCATGTAAAGTATGGAAGAGATAGGGCTTGGAAAGAATGGTTAAAATATAGATCTCCCCAAATCATACAACACTTTAAAGAACTATGCAACTGCACTAAAAGATAGATTATTGCAGAGAAGAAAATCTACTTCACTAAACGCTTACAAAATCAGTCTTCTAACCCTAAGAATTATGGTCGTCTATTAATAATTTACTCCACCCTGAAACATCTGCCACTCCTAATCCTACCTCATATAGCACTTCCTCTGAAATAACTGCTAAATTTACCACATATTTTATAGAAAACATTTAAAGTCTTTACTAATGATTTTTCTCACAACAATCCTGACATGTCCCCTCCTCGGGCAGTTTTATCATAAAATCCATGCCAACCACCTTTATCAAATCATTACTCAAGCTGGCTGCCAGTTCCATAGGCTGTCCTTTGTCACTTCTAATTAACAAATCTATCAATGAATCATACATTCTTTCTCTATGGAAAAATTTAATCATCGTCATCCCCTTCATAAAGGAGGAACCTCATCTGATACAACCAATTTCGTACCTATTGCCATAAATTGTTTTATATTATATGTTTATATATATATATATATATATATATATATATATATATATATATATATATATATATATATATATATATATAATATGTTTAATATTTTGTTAAAAATTCTGGAGAAGTGTATTCGCAAACAATGTCTTAAACATATTTTTCAGGAAAAGCTACTGACCCCTACACAGTATGGTTTTAGACCTGCCCATAGAACTGCCATGGCCTTTCACAGATGCTATTAACAAAGCCAGGGACGAAGGCAAACTTGTTTTCTCTGTATTCACTGATCTCTACAAAGCCTTTAATCTACTCTATCACCAAAAGTTTCTCTACCATCTTCCCTCAGGCTATCAGAACCCACACTACTATATTTTAACAACTACTTAACCGATAGATACCAGTCTGTTAATTGACTCTCCACTTTTTTCTCCCTCCCATCCTTCCTTCCTGTCAATACTGGTGTGCCGCAGGGCTCTATTCTCAGCCCTCTACTCTTTAATATATTCACTAACAATTTTCATAAATCCTCTCAGCAAGCTTCCCTCATATAATATGCCAATGATCCTACCCTAATATCCATTACAAACAACCTAATACATCTTAAGAGAATTCCTCAAGAAGCCTTTAACTCTGTTAAAAGTTTGCTGCAGTTTTAATCATCTGCTACTAAAGCTCAAAAGACTAAAGTATGTCTCATTTTTCCAAAATCCCATTTCCATGAAAACACTTTAAAATGTCTTCCTTGAATAATACCATGATTGAAGTTACCCCACATGCAAAACTACTTGGAATGACAATCACTGACAATCTTAATACATATCCATAACATCATCAAGAAAATCCATCAAAAACTAGGCACCCTACATAAATAAAATAAATTCTTTAGAGAGTTTCTCAAAGTCACTCTAATTATTACTCTTACCTTCTGTCCTACATGGGGCCCCTATCATGACCAACCTACAAGGCTCACTTATTTCTAAACCTGAACAGTGCTATAACAAATTTGCCAGATTTGTTTGGAAGAAACCTTACCTGGCCTACCACTGTTTAGCACTAAACACTCTTAACTAACTCAAGCTTCCTTATCACCTACTGTATTTTATACTCAGATTACCTTAACCCCATACAATCACCCATACACCATCTTCCTTCCCAGCAATTAGACTACCTACTACAATACTATCTTCCAAAACATCTCCTTTGGTCAAATAATAAACAATTGCTCACCAACTACAATCCACAAAGGGATGCTGGGGTCAGTCTCTATTTAAAAGGTGTAGCTAAAACTGAAATTCCTGTATCAATCAGGTCTATCACACACCTTCATCTTTTCAAACCATTACTAAAAGATTTCCTTTCTGCTTCCTGGCTTTGTCCCTGCTCATAATCTAGGACATAGCTGTTTAACACCCCTCATCACCTTTATTATACTTACCTTTAAAGCAATAAATCACTTAACCTGCTTATCCCCTTCTAATTCCTCACTGTATTGCACTTCTTAAACTGCTATATCTACTTCCAGTTAGTGCAATCAAATTTGTATTCCATCACTACTTTTCTGATAACACTCAAACTTGCTTATCACCTCTAATACCTCACTCTGTTATATTTCTTAAATTACTCCTGCCTATCTGATCACCACTCTTCTATCTGTAAAGTCTCAGTACAATGCTTGTAAATTTAATGTTTGTGAATATCAATACAAATTTAATTATACTAACTATTGTGTTACATATTCACTGAAACTACAGTATAAAATTTGTTGAGGTAAATATTGATTGCATTAAATATGATACCTTGAAGCTGCTCTCCATGGGCCACTGCTGAAAGGGGGCACTTGTGCCCAGTCAGACTTTCCTGGTAAACAAATGTCAATAAATAAATGTACTAATCAGCAAAGCAAAGAATTTATTCTTGTACTGAATCTGTGTGCTTATTTCTGTATGCATGTGTTCTAAAGTTATATCCTTTATATGCGTATATCTATTATGCAGCAAAGCAAAAGATTTTCATAAAGTATTTGTACTGACTCCATCCATAATAATATATATTTATTGTTTACTCCAAGTTCAACTAGGATATCCCAACTTCCTTCAGACTGCTACATTTGATGTTTGTCTCTCCTCTGGACATGGGTACATTCTTTAACTGGTGTATATATTCCCATTGAAATTATTTCTTTACACTATACCTTGCAAACCTTACCTGCATTTTTAAGCCAAATCATGTAAAGTTACTGTAATCAACACACTTTTAAGTTTTAAAAGTAAGGCATTGATAGATGCATTTCTGACTAACCTCTGTATTGATCATTCATTTGCTATTTTAACCCCACCTCCCCACCCACCCACTGAGTATGATGGCTACTGAAGTAACCAGCTTGTACATGTAGTTTCTAGTTTAGAAGAAATGACTGCCTTATACAATTATCATATTAATAAACAGTTTCTGGCCTATACAAACCAAAGCATTTTTTAAACTCATCTACCTGTAGTGCAAATAATTAATAAGCTACTACCTACAGTATATGAATTGATATAGCACTGCAAATATGTTTTATCTGCTTGTGCATTCGTGATATATCTATTTATATATATATATATCTATATATATATATATATATATATATATATATATATATATATACATATGTGTGCATGTGTGTGTGTGTGTGTGTGTGTGTGTGCATATATATATATATATATATATATATATATATATATATATATATATATATATATATATATAGATATACATATATTGCGTTCATATATATTTATATGTCTATATATATATATACTTCTGCAGATTTACACTTTTCTATATGTATATTGGCATACATGTTTTACTCCTACATATACATGTGCATTTATACACAAAAAACATGTTTGCACATAAATGTGCAGTATTTTTATCCTAATGTATTTCTGTTTACAGATGTGTTTATGCCTACTTATAAATTTGGATTACATATAGAAACATATATGCACTTACACATATCCTTCTTCTTACTTTTACCTGCATTTCTTTATCTAGAATGTTTTAAAAAGCTATTTTAAGTAATATCTAAAAATGAAATGTTAAAACATTTACTGTTAAACTCTGACCTTCTTGCCCTAACCTTGTCTACTCATTCAGCCTGCTGATCAGGCCTGCACATCTGCAGATCACTGTACCTGTGCCGGTACTGGGGCCAAGATTGAGCGTTCCCTATCACAGATGACAGGTACTCAGCCATCTCTTGCCAGACATGATATTTTTCCCATTCTGTGCTGGGTACTGTTCTTTGCATTTGTCCAGGTAGGACCACTGCGAGTGTGGTAGGCCATGATTTTTGTCTTCTTATCAAACCAGCTTGGGGGTCAGCCTCATGCCTGCACAGGTGCTGCCATCATTCAAAGTACCAGTACCAAACTGAAGAATGTAAGAACAGGGCTGTATTTCACAGGGGTTGAACTACGCCCTCTGAGGTATGGCATCACCATAATCTACTATGTAAGGTCATTACACAAAGAACTGCTACTATTAGCAAGTTTGATTTTGCCAAACTGCTTTGTCACATAGACATGTTGATTTTTTTTAAAGGAATAGTTCTACTTTTGCTATGGCAAATGAAATCTACTTATTAAATCATTCTTTTTTTCATTTGCTTATATATCATTTGCTTCTGCACAGCAATGTTTTGATCTTTATCTGCACAATTGACTTTAAGGTCCTGCATTGCTCACTTTTGACAAGCATGGCCTTCTCATAGTGCATCAGTAAATAATGCTTTTTTCTATTTCGCTTCTTATAAATAAATCTTCTTATTGATGTCATTTTGCTATAGTGTTTTGAGGTGATAAGCTGTGTCACAGTATGCAGGACAGGCATGGATTAGGCTTCATGTTTATGCATCCTAAACATTTTTGACTCACTTTTTCTTTTTCTGTGATAAGGAAATTTGAGATATATAAGGCTTGTTCCTGCATTTCAGAGGCCAGCTGGGCTCAACACTAGTCAGTGCAGCTCATCCACAGCTACTCAAGGTCTAGTTACATGAATCTATTGACATATACATTCATGCATTACTGATGCATAGAGACAAGTGGAACACAGGCTAATTATCATGCAAAATACATCAATAAGCCTGATTTTGCATGAATAAGTTTAATACCACAACATATAGTTGCAATCAGTTTTAGTTAGGGGGCAAGTGTTTTGGGAAAGCACAAAGTTTACCAAGTAAGATAAAAATAGCAATACACTTATAAATTATTGGGAAGCAGCACATATAGAATTTATAGAACAGTTACTACTGGAAAAAATGTATTTCTCTCTGATGTGACTATCAGATGCAGTTGATTCATGTTAATACTGATGACATGAGTGTTATTTATAAATGGGAATTCACGCAAGTAGTACTAGAAGAGTACGGAGAAGTACTACAGATGGCAAGGTGACAGATAAATGTTTGTAATACTTTTGCATCCATAAATTATGCTATAGAGGATATTAGTACAGAATTTGAAGTGAGTGAAGAGTGATGTACTGCATTTTCATCAATGTATTGTGTTGTCAGGATATATCCTGCTTTTATGTGTGATTTGTGTGGCAATATAAATACAGAAACGTGACAGTGGAAGTATTTCAACTCTAACAATGACATAAGATGGCAGTGTAATGATATCTGTTTGTACTACTATTACAAATTTATATATGATGTTGTATAGGTTAATACAGCACAATTTTAACTGGGTGAATTTGTAGTTGCAGTATACACATATGAGTATCAGTGCTGCTGTCACCCTAAACGTTTTTGTAATCAGATATTTGATGTATTTGTGATGAAAACAGGCATGCTGTAATTGCTGAATTGTTTGGCTGATATGTGAATTAAGCTTTAGTATATTACTTTTGCATGTTGTTTTAGGTAAATGAATGAGGCATCAGTGGTGATTAAGACAAAGATATTTAGAACCACGAGGAGAAACGCATCCTCGTTGCGGTCCATAACACATATGTCAAATGCTTGATTGTAAAAAGGCAAACGAAACAGAGAGGGCAAAGGCCTGGTTATGGATATCAATTATGTTTGTGAAAGGAACTGCACATTAACATAGTGTGTTAAGAGGGCCGATGATATGGTAAGATGTACCAAAGCAAAGGCAAGGCAGATAGTATAGAGGTGAGGGTGCTCAAACATCTAGTCATTTAACACCTGCTAAGGAATATCTCCTCTCCATTCAGGGGAAGGACTAAGAGATAGATGAGGAGGGCATAGGCATAATTAGAGGTGGAGTGGACACTGGCTATTACCCATGTCTGCAGCATCAACAGACATCTGCTCAGGAAGGTTGGTTTTGTCTCCATAACATTTACATAGAGAAATGACTGCTCAGATAAAATGATTACATGTAACATGATATTTACTATTAACAGGTTACTCCTCCACCTCTGCATATAATCATATTGAACAGACTATACATGCTAAGTGTCCTCCACACCTCATTACACAGCATACAGTAGTGTAATCCAGCATCTGAGTAGTAATGTAATCAATTAATTCTTTAAAGGGTCAGCAGCAGAATCAAGCAGTTCTAATATGCCAGTAAATCAGCAGCAGAATTGCTGCTGATGATGATAATATAATTATATTTATGAGACAACATGAGAAAAGTGGCTTACAGACACCAAATTTAATGACAAAAGCACTGTCTCCTCCCCCCACCATGCAGGGAGTGACACTGGATCACAAAGTCTACTACACGGTGACATTACACTACATGTTGAAGGGGGAGAAAACCCAAGTGCCTTAACACTATTGTCTCCAGACCCAAAAGAACAACTTCTGGATGATGTCAGAAATTCAGAGATAACAGTGTCTACTGTGACATCTTTACCAAGGAGTGCAAGACACAGGCATATGTCACAGCAACCATGGGAGAAATGTAAATCATTGGCTGCCCAGCAGCAAATGTGACATGACATTGTTAAGGCTCAGTGCACTGCCTCTGAGAGTCAGCTAGAAATGGTCAGAGTACTGCAGGGTGTATGTGAGGATTTACATCACTACACAGAAATGGTAGAGATTAGAGATAATGCAATGATTACATTGATTTGTTGTACCAGCAAGCATCCATGTCTAACTCTAACTGTATACTAGTGAGGAAATACCAGACTCAAACAGGAGTCAGTGTTGCAAGGAGAAGTGAACAGGATACTGTGCAGCCACTTGGCAGCATATCACACTGCACTACAAATGCTCCTCAAGATAGTAGTGGAAATAGTATGTGGGACAAACAACAGAATTCATGCAGTCTACATCAGTGTTCATCTACATGTATCACATTAGAGGTCTCGGTCCTGCAGCACTATGAGATCAGTGTCTGGAAGATCACCTGCATAAAGTAGGACACCTCAAAGCAGCAAGTCACTATCTAGCTCACATGACAGTCTCTCCTCGAGATCACATGCACTTTCCACTACCTTACCTTTAGGAGATGTTGTGAATAAACAATTTGACCTTGACCTACTTTGACTACATTTAGACATTTCAGGTACTTAAAATATGGAATATATAATTTCACTACAATGCCTTTCAATGCACTAATGTTAGTATTTAACATCAAAATTGGTTGCACAAAAAATACACACACACACACACACACACACACACACACACACACACACATATATATATATATATATATATATATATATATATATATATGGGCCTACTTCACTTGATTGAAAGCTCACTAGACTGAAACTCATGTGAACGAGCACACGACTGAAAGCTCACTTCACTGAAAGCTTACTTCACTGAAACTCATTTCATTGAAAGGTATATGCCCTTTTCCCCATTGTAGTGCGATCCTGGAGTTAGTATATATAGTAAGGGGGGACTGGGGGACACATATATTTTATGTATAAATATATATATATATATATATATATATATATATATATATATATATATATATTTAGGTTTTATACATTTTAAACAATATACATGGATATGTAGAAAAGAAAAACAACAAAAAAAAAACAACAACAAAACCCACAGAAGCTTTGACCAAGCTTTGCAAAGATGACAAGTAGTTTAGTATAGTTTTTATTTTAAAAGCTTTAAACATCTTTATTTTAAGAAATGGACTTCAAAGGAACATGTTATACATGACAGGATACATGACAAATGATGTAAAAAAATGATATACATAAAGTTAATGTCTTTGTTCTACCTAACACAACTTAATATACGAACATTAAACTTCATTATATTGTTTTTTTATAACCATTGAAAACCATTGTTTGTACTCTATCTATGGCAATATCTAACAAAATATCATATCATATAAATATATAAAAAATAAAATGAAAAAAAAAAAAAAAAAACAGAATATACAAATTCATGAAATACATTCTCATCCATTATTAATATTTTTTATAACAAAAAATGTATGTGTCAAAAATTGTTGTATACTAATTATAAACTTTTTCTAATTTTCTGCAATTAAAAAATACATGTGTATTCATAGATAAGCATTAAATTATGTATTACAAATATAAATACACTATTGAGTAATATGTTAAAAATATACATGGATACTTACAACTATAATGAATAACTCTTTTTAGAACACAATATATACGCAAACTATGTGGGGGGCTACACCCCCCACAATGCCCAATGTGGGGGGCTGTGCCTTCCACCCCCTTACTATATATACTAACTCCAGGATTGCACTACAATGGGGAAAAGAGCATATACCTTTCAATGAAATGAGTTTCAGTCAAGTGAGCTTTTAGCGAAGTGAGCTTTCAGTCAAGAGTGCTCTTTGAAATGAGCTTCAGTCTAGTGAGCTTTCAATTAAGTGAAGTAGACCCATATATACACATATACACATATACACATATACACACAACCTGTTACAGCAAGAAATCTGAACAAAACTATGAATAATGGAGGATAAAGGCTCAAAAATAGGGGCAATTTTTAAACATTGCTCCTACAAACTTAGAATGTTGATAGAATAACAGGTTTTACATTAGCATGAATTTTCTAAGGGGATGAAGCCTGAAACTCAAATATCTGTAATTATGTTATGATTCCAGCCTTTGAATTGCCAGAGATTTGCCAGAAAACCACAATTTTATGAAAAATGGATCAAAAATATGAGGAAAAAATATCTATGTTCTTCAAAAATCTGTACAGTTTAGAGGTGTGTGTGTGTGTGTGTGTGTGTGTGTGTGTGTATGTGTGTGTGTGTGTGTGTGTATATATATATATATATATATATATATATATATATATATATATATATATATATATATATATATATATATATATATATCTATGGGTCTACTGCTCTACATTGAAAATACACTTCTTCGAAATAGAACAGTAGACCCTACACTTCAGCGAAAGTCCACTTAAACAAAAGTGCTCATTCACTGAAGTCTAGTTCCCTGGGCTACCCAAAAACAAAACAAAACACTAAAACATGTTTTTGCAGTGGGGCAAGCCCCCCTGCACCCCTCATGTGAGGGGCTGTGCCCCCACACTCCCTCCTACTTAAATATACCAACTCCGAAATTGCACTACAGTGCGGAAAAGGGAATATTCTCATTCCACGCTATAGTGTGACTGCCGAAGTCAATGTTTGAAGTTTCATTACATCGAACAAGTGGAATCGGTGAGGAGGGGTTCGAAGTAGTGAAACTTCGAACATATTGACGGATTCCATATGTATATATATATATATATATATATATATATATATATATATATATATATATATATATATATATATATATGTATATATATATATATATATATATATATATATATATATATATATATATATATATATATATATGTCCACTTTGTAATTTCAAAATATTGAAATTCCAAATTTCAGTATTTCGAGACCACAAACACAAAAACCCAGAAAGCCGAGCGTGCAAGATGTCGAATATTACAATTTAAATAACAGTACACAAAGTACCAAAATAAAAATGGTGTGTGCAGCGTTGCAACCACCTGGAACAATAGGAACCATGTATGAAACCATGATTTCCCAAAAAGGCAATGATGTACTAATAATCGAAGGCTATGTGCAGCATCTGGAAAACAAAGGCAGCGGAAAGAAGTACTAGTGCTGCAAATGGAAATCATCATTGAAGTATAAAGCTAGACTAATCAAACCATCTATACCTACCATACAACAGCTGCAGAAAACAGTACCCCACAACCATACTGGTGATCCTGCAGATGTGGCGAAATATGGTATGTGTGCTGAATTAAAACATAGAGGTGCAGTACACAGGGATTCACCCTGTCTGCTCGTAGAGGACACCCTAGCTTCAACATCCATGGATATTGTCACAGACCTGCCCACTATAAGTGCTTTACTGCAACAAGTAGGAAAGGTGCATATAGGAAACTGTCTACCACGTTAACAAATCCATCCCTAACACTACGAACACTAAATGTGCAGGACTACCTGATTAAAATGGGTACATTTGTAGAGAAAAGTATAGCGGACGTTACTGGTGACCATGTAGTGATAGTGCTTAGCACCATCAACTATTTATTTGATTTAAGCCATGCCACCATCTGGCTAATGGATGGCACATTATTTTACAAGGGAGTTATCTGAAGGCAGCTCTACAGTATACATGGCCGGGTTCACTATGGGGGATACAGTAAGTCAGTCCCTCTGCTGTACTGCCTGATGAGCAAAAAGTCTCTACATGCATACACCTACATGTGGGACTGTGTATTCGTCTACTGGCTGTGCAGGCCTTTGACACTACACTGAAATACGTTCTGTGTGACATTGAAATAGCAGCTATGAAAAGTATATGATGTAATATCATTGATATTAAGTCCAAGGGCTATCTTTTCCACTTCAGGGGGAATGTGTGGTGAAAGGTGCAAAAGTGAGGATTGGCACATCTATGCAATACCAGTATGCCTTTCCAAATTGCTGTTAAGTCTTTAATTGCACTAGCCTTCTTGCAGGAGGATGAGGTATTGCAGGCATTCCAAGAACTGAAGGAGACATTCCCCCAGAAGGAAAAGAGTTAATTAAATACTTTGGTGACTGGTATGTGGTTGGATCTAAGAGGAAGTTTGCTACAAGGTCCACATCTATTTGCAGGTTTCCCTCCTTATTCCCAATCTCATTTTGGAATGTACATGATCTAAACACCCTATTTTTGCCTCATACACAGAACTCAGTAGAGGTGTGGCACTGTCAACTCAAGTGTTTACTTGGTGCCAAGGCAACTGCTCTGTCAGTCCTGATGCAAACACTGGCACGGGAGTAGGATAGGGTGGAGGAATTAAGGAACCGCCTTGTGAGTGTGTGCCTCCCTTCTCCTTAATGACATAGGTTGGTGCAGAGGCATTCACAATTTGAAAGAGTTCTGGCCAATAGGGAAACATACACCACTAAAGCATTTTTGAAGGCTGTGGCTAGGGTCCTGCAAATGTAAGTTTGTGATCTTATCTACTATAACTTTACAAGTTGGAAATTCACTGTGTTGTCTGCACCTGTATATATCAATGCACTATTTCACTTTGTGGGGCTTTACAGGGGTGTAGGGTGTAAAAATAACAAAAATCAATGCCCCATATGTTATTTTCAATATTTTGAGTTTTGCACAAGTAGTACTCGACATCTTGCTTGCTCTGGTTTCAGGTTTTCGTATTTGTGGTCTCAAAATACTGAAATTCGGGATTTCAGTATTTTGATAGATATATATATATATATATATATATATATATATATATATATATATATATACATATATATATATATTTTTTATATACAAACTGCAGAATAAGTGTGTGCACAGTGGCACAGTATTAAGAGATTTTGATGTATATGAGTTTCATTTCAATAATGGCAATGCTTGTAATAAAAGAAAGTAATCTGGAAATAAAAGTGGGGAGCCTAACATGCAAATTGCATTGTACCATTATGATCCCATCTACTATCAAGACTTTCAGTTGAAAAACCAATGATAAATCTGACAACTACACAAAACATAAAACAAATAATACACACTGTCCTGAAAAAAAACAAAGATTACATGAGTATTTTACCGTTAATGTTTACACAGATGCCACTTCACCCACAGCAGTGAGCAAGTGATGATTTCTACTTCTTGGAACATAAATTGGTGTATATGGCATAATAAATTAATTTGATGCTCCGTGTGTTCATAGAAAAAAGTAAATAATTTCTAATATGTCACAGGTAAAACTGAAGAAGCTTTGCTAAGAAAATGATACATTTTAATTTCAGTGCAAGGTATGAAGTCACAGTAAATGCAAGTTAAGAGATTATATTATATACAGTTTTGTGGAATCCAGTTAGTCAAGTACTGAAATAACACCTTTTTAAAATAAAGTTACCATTTAAGCAGATTCAGTATGTGCACACAGCCCCTAAGCAAAATTTATTCTGCAAAACAATAAAAAAATGCAGATATTCCTTATATGATGCCTTGTAACATCAACAGATAGGTGTCAGTGAACATTCAAGCATAACTTTTATATTCTTCTTCTTTTGGCTTTTCCTGGTTAGGGGTTGCCGCAGTGGATCACCTGTCCGCTCATGACTGACAGTAGAGTTTTATGGTGTCGAGTTGCCAGCCTGGCACCCAACCTTCCACAGAAGGCACACACATGCACACACTCACACCTAGGGCCAATTTAGTGTGTCCCATCCACCTACAGCATGTCTTTGGGATGTGGGAGGAAACCAGAGCACCTAGAGGAAACTCACGTGACCACAGGGAGGACATGCAGACTCCGCACGGAAGGCACCCCAGCCGAGGATCAAACCAGAGAACCTCTTGCTGTGAGGTGGCAACGCTAACCGCTGCACCACAGCAGCTGCCCCCAAGCATAACTTTTATAAACAGTAATATGAGTGCCTGTTCTAAAACAACTATTTTTTTAAAGATAAGAGAAAATGTCTGATGAACAGTGACAGTAGAACATGCAACAAGCATCATAGCGGCCCACACATAACACTTCATGCATAAATTGTACACTATGTGAATTTTATAAAAAAAAAAAAAGAAGAGTGGCCTGAATGCCATGGTTCATGGTTCTGAACTAGATTCTACTTTTATGCTTGTTCACTAGATACTGTTTATGAACTTGCTGCATAGAGCCCCTTACTACTGCTGCAGGTTGACCATCATTACTCATAGTAGGATCTGTAAGGGAAGCTGTAGTGCTAGCTTGGGTCACTTCACCACCAGAATGCATGATCATGTTATTCAGTATGCAAAATGCAGTAAATCTCCTGCATACAACAGTTGGGTCATACTGAAGGGCATCCCCAGATTCATCCAGGCATCTGAGATGGGCTTTTAACATGCAAAATATACTCTTAATGACAATACAGGTTTAGGAATGGGCTGCATTAAAATTATCTGTTCTGCATCTCCAATCAGACTTCTCACAGCTATACTGGGCCATTGCTCTAGTGGATATCTCGCATCACCTGAAAAACAGAACATAAAAGAGAAAATGGTGGAGACAAAATAAAGGAAAATTGTTTTAGTATCAAACAATACATTTTATTGCAAATAACTAATTAAATGATAAAAATAACAATTTCCACTTATCGATATGACAACATGCATGCAATCTATTGCACCAAGCACATTATGGAAATGTGTCACCTCACAAAAGGCACTCATAATCCAGACTGATTCCTGAGGTGACACTGGAAATTAAATGTACTGATCCACATGTAACAAGAGTACATCCAGGAGTTACTGAAGTATCCTCAAGGCAGAAGCCTGGGAAATACCCATCTTGTTCCCAGTCTGTCTCTGGAAGGTCACTGTGACAAGTCAAGTATGGACTATATAAACATTTAATATCCATAGGGATAGAAAGGTCATGTATCCCCACACTGCACTTGTGGGGGCCATAGATGTTCACTACCACCCTTACAGTATCCCTGTCCACTCTTAACCCATCAAGGATTTCTGGATTATCAAAATTATGATGAGTTATTCTTTGTGTATATATTCACTTTCTTGGTCAGTGCAGCTGGGTGTAAACTTTTTTGGCTCAGTCAAGAAAAGTAACTCACATTGTCAAATAGTAAAGCTTAGAAACAAGGGAGAATATGTCTGTCAATTGTAAAGTTGATAGAAAAGGCACAATTCTGTCTTTTATAATGGCTTTGTGTATGTGTAGAAATGAGTCAAAATATGACTATGAAATGCAAACAGGCTGAAAGAGGGCTTATTAGCGTATGAAGTTTTTCATCATCTCTTATTATAATCTCAGTATTTCTTCATTTGCTTAAGTTTATTCAGGGGCATCTGCATTGGTCTAAATGGGGTCTATCAATTGCAGCAGAGCTTAAGCATGAACTGTGCCAGTTGCCTTAACGTGTTCACATAAGGGCTATGAATACCATCCTAAAAGTGACTGCATGTGCTATAAGCTTAGCAAGTATCTTATCTATGTAAAAGTAATTCATGTTTTCAAAGATACAATAAAAAGTAAATAGTATATAAAATATATGTGAAAAATAACTACTGAAGTCTTATTACAGTGTTTTGACCCTAATAAGCATTAAGTACATTCATTATAATTATACAATAAAGGGTGATTATCATTCAAAGATGTGATGCTGAATGGGCAGTCTACTCAGCATGTCCGTTGTAAAATGAGCATATTCAAATTGAAAGGACAGCTGGTAAAATTTATTTGAGCAACCAACCTTGTATCTATTCAGATATCCTTTACTAACACTTCTGGAATACAAAATCCTCCATTAACACTTCAGAAATACATTTAAAAAAGGCAGGGACATCCAGCTGAATTGTGAGCTGTATACCTCCCTCAACCTATAGCACAAATGCATACTTTAAATGCAGGCCAAATAAATGAATACAATCAGGAATGTTACAACCAGCAAACATGCTGAATTCCCTTAAAGATATTCCCCAGGAATCAATAAAATGTACCCATGTACATGGCCATGGTTCCCCCTTGGCAGCATGCCATGTATATTAATCATGGTGTGCTGCTGAGGGAGACCATAGCAACAGGGATATTGAATCTGTGTAGGCAGAAGTATAGATGCTCTCCCATGCTTGTGAATTGTCCAGGGGATTCCTAGTCAGATGTTATATACAGGGTGAGACTCTCTGTAATGTACCCTGCTACTGTTGAGATGTGCTGTGCATTAATATGTGGTGTTTTAATTTTCTTAATTTTTTTTTTTTTTAATGTCCATTTGCATTGTGTTGTGCGGAGTGCAGCAGTACCACGTTGCACTGAGATATATACAGCTGTCAACTGCTAGACATCTAAAAATAGAAACTGGATGTAATTAATTAGTATTTTTTTTTTCTTAAATTTTAACGTCCATTTGCACAACTTGGTGTGGAGCACAGCAGAGCCGAACTGTGCTTACAGATAAACTATTGATATCTGCTAGACATCTAAAAGTAGAAATTGGATATAATTAATTATTCATGTCTGGTTTTGTTTCAGCCTGTTTGTGTGGTACGGCATGATGCTTAGCAACAGTGACAGCTGCCTTAGTAGTATATGTGAAGGTATACTAATATACATACTATACAGTTAGTTAAATGGGTAGAGTCGCAGCCTAGTAGATCCTTCATTCGAGTGCCTAACACTCATACCATTTTTTCAAAGTAAATGACTTTTTGTGTACTTAAAAAACAAAATTGTTACATTTGGAAAAGCTGTGTGGTACTAAGCACTGCTTAAACATTTTCAATGGCTACTCCTGTTTGCCTGTTATTAAGCTTTGCTAAAACATTGTTATGTGAGTTTACACACTGCTAAGTAGGTTTGTGTGATGCTATGCAGCACAGCGCTTTTTTGAATGATTCAGTATGACATGTAAGGACAGGAAAACAGCCTATATTAATGGCAATAGGCAGAAATTCTGCAACATTTGTTGCAGTCTGTCTAACTGTTGGTATGCCAGGTGGTGATGGAGTGGGTATGAGCTTTCAGGAGCAGAGATGGGGTGTGCTGGACTCCAATGTTTTTGTTGGGCTCTGGGTACATAATTATGAACCTAAGCTGTTGCACGGTAGTTAGCAGGGCTCAGAATGTAAGAGTGAGGCCTGGGATCGATTGGCCAGGGAACTTACCAGTGCTACTGGTATCCCCTGCACTGGTGAGCAGTGTCATCACCATTGTGATGACCTGAAGCATGGAAAGAGGGCAACATTGGACACCTGGGTCCAAGAAGCCAGGGGTGGACATGCCCCAGACATATGTAAGCATTTCTGCCAATACTTTACTAAACTACAAGCTGAATCTGTGCAAAACTGATATGCATAATGGTGTGCTTCACTGCCAACAGCTGCAGCTGAGAGGGCTTGCAACATGCAGTCCCATGCTGGGCATCTGGCCTGGATGTGCCATGAGTGTGGTAAGTATGGATATATTATGATAACTGTAGTGCAATAAACAATAAACAATAAAAACTGTAGTGCAATAACCAATAAACAATACCAGTAGCAGTAAGCAATAAGGTATAAAGCAGGATTGTGGGGTCATAATATAATTTCAGTAGAGCTGTATGCATTGCATGTCTACTGTAATGTTGCTGCATTCAACTGTAAAACTGCAATAACTGTGGAATGCAAAAGTAATCTCTTGAAAAATGTATTGTACAACCCACAGTATGGTTCAAGGCTGTCTCCAGGTCACTTTCAGTCACATAATGCTCTCTTTTCCTCCCACTCCAGAAACAGAAAGTATATGGATGAGGTAGACCACTTTATGGGCAGATATCGTGTGTATTCATAAAACCTGGTTGAGAAAGTGCCAAATGTACTTTGAAAGGAAGAAGGACTACAAAAATTGAACGCCTTCATTCACTTTTATTTATCAACTTGGAACATCTTCAGAATCATGGACATTCCACAAAACTCCCCTTATTTAAAAAACAACATTTCCCTCCAAAACTACCTCATCTCCAACAAGATTCAACATTTAAAAAGTGTCACTGTTACATTACTTCCTGGAAATAAAAAAAAACAGTACCTTAAATGGTTACCATGGTAATATATACCACATTTACATTACTTTAACTAAATATTTAAACACAAAAGACATTTTTTTGGTATAAACCCTAAAACTACAAATTAAAAAATGAAACAGATTTTTTGTAAAAATGATGTACAAATAATTATAGAGCAATTAAAATAATTTGAACTTGAGGAAACACTTAACATTAGTAGCTTCATTTAAACCCAGGAATCTGTTAGCTTTAAGCATAATCTGCCATTTTAAATTCTTGGACTTCTAAGAACCTATTACAACCAGTAATAAAATTGTCTTGATTTATTTGTTCCAAAACAGTGAAATGAAACTTCCAAAATCCATTACATTCCAAACTGTGCTACTAGGGAATTTGTAAAATCAAATTTCTTAATTGCTGCAATGTGCTCCCTTATTCTTAACCTTAACCTTCTGTAACTTTTCCAACATAAAATTGGGGACAGTTACTGCAAACAGATAGACTATACACTCACCTTGACACATATGCCTCTCATAAGCTTAAATGGTCCTGTTGTGCAAATGCAAAAAAGTAATACTACTGCTATTACTAATTAATATCGTAATATCTATAAGATAGATATTGTGTGTATACTTCACACACATTTAGCAGCAATACCAATAATGTGTAAAGCAGGATTGTGATTTCACAACAAGTGTATCTATATGCTTTCATTAGGGCTGTATTCATTGCACGCCTGTTCTAATGTCACTACAGTCAATTGTAAAATTGTAATAATTGTAGAATGCAAAAGTTATTGCCTGAAAAATGTATTGCACAACACATAGTATGGTTTAAGGCTGTCTCCAGACCACTTTCAGTCACCTAATGCAATCTTTTCCTCCCACTCCAGGAACAGAAGGTATATGAGTGAGGTAGCTCACTTTATGGGCAGATATCATGTGTATACTTCACATACATTTAGCAGCAATACCAATAAAGTGTAAAGCAGGATTGTGGTTTCATAGCAAATGTGTATTAATACTTGCAGTAGGGCTGTAGTCATTGCATTTCTGTTCTAAGTTGCTGCAGTCAATTGTAACATTGTTTTGGGTACTACTCCCATGCCTGCCAACTAAGACATGACGACTGTCTAGTCTACTTAATGTGCACAAACATACCTCTCAACTGTCATGATTTTTTGTAATATAATTACAACCACTCAATGTGTTGGGTCAATGATTAGCAGATAATTGATTACCTGGAATGCACTACATTGTCAAATCCATTTACAGAACACACTGGTAGTTATGTATGTGCATATTATGTGAAACAGTTCCATGTAGTTGTGTACATGCATTTCTTAGTGCTTGGCCCACAGTGTCCCATGTTAACAGCCTGAGAGGTATGTACGTGCTACATCATCTATAGAGGAATTGTAGTCATTGTATTCACAACTTATGCTGCACACTTGTAGAACAATGTATTAGGGATCTTTTTAAGGATATCATCCACAGCATTATTCATGGTATGTTTTTCTCTCTCTCTCCCCACCCCTTATCTTCTTTAATTTATTATTGTTATTTATTATTATGATTTATTATTAATGTATTTTGTTCAACTAACTATATTTTGCTAAATTTTAATTTATTATTGTTATTTATTATTATGATTTAGTATTAATACATGTTGTTAAACTGTTTTGTTGCCCTTATGGGTTATTTCCTACTGGCTTGCTGTTAACATACTTACTGTTATGCTACTTAATGTTATGTTCCACATAATATATCTTAATATGCATTTGGATTAATCAATATTATGTTCCATTATGTTAATACTAACATTGGTTCGGTTATTACTAACCTTAACTTATTGTTATTACTAAATAACTACAGCACGTCAAGGTTGTCCATTTCCCGTTGATCCACCTACCTCAGCTCCTCCGGCCATGACACCGGCCCCCAGCACATATGGGACCCAGACTATTGGTGCCTCCTCTGCTGCCCCTGCACTACCTGTGGTGTCAGGTAGTTCCTCCCCATGGGATGGGGATGGGTCCCCCTGTGGGAGCGATGGTGGAGAGGGAGTTGTCACCCGGGCTGAATTGCTAGTTTTGGTGTGTGGGATCATGTACCATGGGTTTGGACAACACTTGCACCAGATGGAGATCATGCTGACCACCCTGGCGGGCAAGGCTCACCCTGGATCCAGCCTCCACCACTCCCACCCCTGGGGTAGTGACAGACAGTGCCAACAGTTCCATGGGTGGGGACATAAGTCATGCTGCTACCTTGTGGAGGAACATGGGACTGCAATTTCACAACACCCTCCCCAACCAAGGTGTTCATCCCCCTCTTGTGTCACACACCATCCATGTCTGCTGTCTTGTCTGTCTCGTCTATCTGCAAAAGTTTCCTCATCTACCCAACTTACCTCCCCCACACATACCTATGTCCCTTCTCCAACATTCCACTCTTACCTAAAAAAAAGAAAAAGGCACCTGCTCCCCAATAAAATATAGCCCCATAAATAGATCTCCATTTCACATGTGTTCACTGGACACGTAATTTGGTTCAATTGACTTGACAATGCAGTTTTGTTGTCCTCACCCCTCTCTCCGGGGGTGAGAGTCCAAAGTCATCTACAAATTCTGTCAAAGTGTACAGTTGTTGCTGTAGAAGAAATGGATAACTATGGTCCTTTCCTACACCCTTCCTGCACATACCTACCTGCCTTTCACTATGTTTTTTCCTCTGCTTGCACCCCATTTCACCACTTTCCTATCTCCCCATTTTTCTTTAATTTAAAGATTTTTTTGCGAGACAATGCACGATAAGCTAAGCTAAATGGAGGTATATTGATATATGTGTTCTAAATAATAATAAACCTGTACAAAATAAACACCTGTCTCCTATTTCAAGCCCAAGATCATTGCGCCTGCAGACCACTGCATTAATGTACCATGCCATACAGCTGTTAATTAAAACAGGTGGTTTAAGCAAAATATAGTAACTGCAAGTAACATTTATTAAGCGAGCTTCAGCAGAGCTGCGCATCATGTTGTGTTGCGCAAACTTACTGAAAGAGTAATGGAAAGAATGAGAGTGTAACTTGGAGTTTGGTGCAAGAGTAGAAGGGTAGAAAGCCAGACACTGAATAATGAATGTAAGTGAGGTCTCTAATAGCAGGTAAATGAGCACATTTATCAGCAGCATTTACAAATGCACCTGCTAAAACATTAATGGCAACATACATGTTCAACTGGGACTCTGGCAGAGAAATACATCCATATAAAGCCATTCACATAATGATGCATGTAAATAAAGTATGTCACAGCCTGTGTCTCTGCACTTATATCTTGAAAAATATGCCTGCTGTAGTAGTGACTCAGTAACTCAGTCTGTTAAATGCTGTGCAATTAATATCTTTTGCCACACACAGTCCTGGGTTCAAATCCAGTGGTGTGTAGAATTTAAATTGCATTATTGTGAAGCCAGCAATTAATGAATGAGTCATGCATTTTTTATCCACATGTTGCATTCCAAATCAAATGTTTGCATTTCATGGATGGAAATCACAGGCCTGCAGATAGGAACACACTTCACATATCCCTATAGCAACACTATAAGTGCATAAAGTGTCAGGTCATACATTAATATGCATTCACAGAGGATTTAAACCCAGGTAATGCAAATGAGGCACACTAATATCAGAGTGCAGCACACAATTCTTTCATAATCACATTACAGATTAGCACAGCTGCACAACTGACATACACATATGAAGCTCCTGCTAGTAAAAACGACTGCCAACATACACATTCCAGATGAGTACCAGACTGTAACAAATGGCTTGATAGTTGCCCAGATAGTTGACTTAATGTTATATTCACCCCCTATGTTACCCAAGGACACAAGAACCATGTCACCTAGTACTATGTTAGTGATACCATTACCTAACATACTTACCTTTAACGCATACCTTAATTTGAGGGGAAGGGGTGCCCTGACTCTGACTCTGCCTCTACAACAAGGCTGGCACAACTCTCACAGTTACTCTTACAACTTGTTGTCCTTCAAAGTGTTTACACTCTCTGCCTATGCCTATTGCTTGCAGCAGCAGCTGCAGCCTGTAACACACACATCTGTATGTAAAAGTAGCAGACCCACCCTCTGTGATGGAGTAGTCTCCTCACCCCACTAATGTCAAGCACAACAAATCAGAAAGGGCTTCTAATCTACATGAAGGCCTTATATCTTGTTCAGTGTTGCGTGTCATTGGCTGATGATACTTCAAATCAGCTGTGTAAGCTGCAATTTGCATTTCAGAACCACAGATTCATTAAGAGGCAATCACCTGGTAATGAGAATTATGTTAAAAAGGCAAACAGCCAGCTATGGGGAACCAATCTGTATGAGACTTTCTTCACACAGTAAAAGTGTTTCCAAAAATGTTATATATCTGCATATATCAACAGAAGAGTAGTGTACTCCATCAGATGTGTAACCTTTTTGTTTACAACATGATGCATATGTGTGAATAGACTTAGACAGAATGGGGATTCCAGCATTAAGCCTTTCTTAGAACTATGGTAATGACATGTCAGTTATCTCCACTTGTTACACATACAGAAGATGTATAATACATTAAGGGTGGAATGTATTTTTGTCAATGGACACACTGGTCTGGTGGGACTGTCCCTTTATAGTGGTTGTACTAGCACACTGCTATTTGTTTGCCACTGATGTGTTGACATATTATCGAGGGGTTGCCCCTAGGGGACACACTATAATAGACCCCAGTGTTCAGTATATGATCATACAGCAGTATCTGTCATGGCACACATGGGAATAGCTGACTATTGCTAGTATCTTAGTTGCATTCACATGCTTAGTATGTTTGCACACTGCGGAATATGACATGTGTGATCAACATTGGATACTGCCAGCCATTGTGGTCATGCTGCATCTTTACATTGTCTGCTTCCACGTATGTGATCCTGACATGTGTTCCCATTTTGTTGTCTTTAAGGAAACATGTATCCTACATGCCATGCACCTTTCACAGATGCTGAGAATGATATAATATTGGAAGGCCTCCATCAACAGCATGAAGTCCTACTGTCCAGTGGGAGGCAAAACAGGGGACAGCAGGCAGCATTGTGGGCTGACCTTGAATGTGATGTGAATGCCATAGGTCATCAGAGCAGGACATATGAGCAGGTTTGACATTGTGTAACAGACATGATTAATGCTGTATACAGAAGAGAAGCAGATGTAAGCAGGGGTTGTGATGTCACTGGTGGAGGGCCTGCAGCAAAACAACCACTCTCAGCCACTGAGGAATTCCTGGTGAACCTAGGAACACATGACAGCTCACAGGCATCCATCACACCATACATTGTGGATGTGGGTACAACAGTTGCCACAGCAGAGGAGCATACAGGTAAGCTTAGTTTGATCAGCAATGGAATACAGTGGCATTCAGTGTGCCAGGGTGTACATACTGTTACGTGCATGTTAGGTCTTTGTTCTTTGGAGGAGTGGGGTTTAACTACAATTTGAATCATGTGCTCAGATTTTTATCAAAATAATTAACACAGTAGCTACTGTAAATGTGATATATATGGATGCATTACCTTGTCATAGTGCAACATGCAGTGGTACTTACATTACCACCCCTCAACATTTTACAGGTCCATCAGGTATCAGCCAAGGCCATGGTCTGGCTCCTGGTAATCACTACACTGTTTTGTTACATATGTAGATGTACAGCAATGTATTCCTTAAAGTGTCATCCCAGACCTGCTGCCTAGATTGCTGTACTGTTGGCATGATTGTCAACTGCACAGATATTTTCAGACTATACACACATTAGAGTCATAACTATGCCTTGTGGGTGTGACCACACTGATAGATGTGATATTATTATCAGGACATTACAGATTGTCATATGTCTTAATTCGCCATGTTTTAGTGGTGAATAAAGATGTGTTTTTTACATCCAGTGTATTTGTGTGAGGCTTATGGTGGCATTTTGCTCAGGAGCACTTTTTGTTGTATTAGTTTATTCTTAGTGCTTCGAATGAATAGGTTTGTTCTTGTGTTATTTAGATTGTCATATGTGTCAACTGTGCAGAGTCTTCACAAATTTCAATAGTGTACTTCATTGTTACTGATGAGATTGCTGTGTAAAGAGCTTATATGTACAATTAACTACATCTGTTTGTGGGAAAAGTAGTATCTTCATGTCCTACTATATAAGGTTGGGTTTTAAACAACTTCGTATTAGTGACAACAGTGTATAGAGCTTTACATATATTGCAACATAGTAATGCAGAGCATAATAGTGCAGGTATTAATGTACTGCTTTTCCCTTTCTTATCACAGGTGACCGGAGAGTTGGCCTCTGTCCCCTACACAACCTGGTGTCAGTGTCTCTTCCATGTCAGATGATGATAGTGGCCAGAGGGAAGCACAGGTGGGGGCTTCAGGGGCTGAATTTGTCCCAGAGCATGACATCCCTCTTTTGTCCTCATTGTCACTGCACACAGTCAGTATGCCTACACATACCCAGTCCCCAGAGGCCACAGATAATGGACAGTCAGAGGGTGGTGAAATTGAACAGGAAAGTGTGGCAACTATTTCAGTGTAGACACTGGCCATAGCCAGAGACCTGGCAAGGTTCCACACAAGTAGATTGATAGGGGTGCTCGTAGGAGGCCTGCTGTCTTTCCACCACCTGTTGCAAGTGTCACATCATGGGTTACTTGGAGTATGTTTCTGGCCATCATGGAGGAACAGGCACATTCTGAAAGGAAATCCAGATGTATGCTCAGGGTTATGGATGCAGCACAGTCCGACATCCATGACTGCCTCCACCACATTGGTGACACCCTGGATTGGTTCACTGATGCAGTGGAAAGAAGGTGGTCTGACACAGATCACAGAATATCTGTCTTAGAACAGATGTGATGGAACATCTGGTTGAAGTTGAGCATCAAACTCATGGGCATAGGTCAGCAACCCAGTCTGCTGAGGGCTGTGGCCATGGACAATCACACTCCTGTAATGGCAGTGCATCCAGCACTGCAGAGGGTAGTGTGCTGTCAATAGCAAGACATGGCAGGCATTGGCCTCATGGTCCTAGGTGTTCCCTTGGAGAACACAGTCTCAGCAGACTGCAGTCACCATCAGGTACTAGCACCACGTCTGACTTTGGACATGGTGGTGCCAGTGCAACTCCTGGCAGAGTCAGTTCCAGTGTTTGCAGGTGGAGACATTGAACAGTCAGCTCTACCCTGTACGGTTAACAGCTGTCTAACATGCACACATGTAGGGATAGCACTGAGCTTGACTATGTTCATGCACACACTCACACACCATTGTCAAATTCAGGTCACCTGCATTCACACACAGCACATTTCCATGGTTCATCTTGCCTGCTTCTCTTCCTGACTCGCACACATGTTTTAAACCTCTTGGGTCAGCCTAGGCCTCCTATACCTCCACACAACACCTTGTCAAGTGATGCTGCCTATACTACATCCCTCTCATCCTCATCATTGATGCAGGGCAATGAAGCTATGTGTCTGATGCACAGGATGACTATATAGATTATCATGTAAATGTGTAATGCAGTGTTGCTTTGCCATGCCACTTGTACTGGTCATTGACAGAGATTGTATGATGGTATTTATAATGAGTAATCCACATAATTTTGTGTACCTTATGTTGTATGATGTAATGGCTGCATACTTACGCAATGAAAGGTGTGTCATGGACCTGTTTATTTTTCAGTTTCCGGAGTCTGTAGAGGACATCTATGGATACACAGTGGCAAAAAACCCATAGACATCACAGCACAGGATGGCATGTCAGCACAGAATAATTATGTCATCAGCAAGGTACAAAAGTATGGGTGCATGGCTCCATAGGCTCATATGGGTATAACAGGCTAACAAGGACAATGGCATCATCCAGCCTACTCATGCATGCCTAATCTGTGAAAATGTCTGTTACCCTTGATAAGTGTCACCATGATTTCAGGAGCTAACACATCTACAAGCTGTGGTGATGGAGATAACCCTTCTACACATTTCCTGTGTCCATTATAGATATTTGTCCTACACCATTTATGAATGTCTTGTTTTGCATCCCATTGTATAACTTGCACATTATGCGTATTATGGCAGATGTGTGGTCCACATGCATGGGGGCCTGTTACATATACTGTGTAGTGTCTGTGTTACATACCTTTCTCTCCACCATGTACTATTTATACCACAGTGATGGTGTAGGTGTGTAGAACAGATAAGACGTGTTCATCCTGTATTGGTTAAGTGGGAGGTACACAGTGCGATCCGACAACTCCATATATGGAAGCCATACACATCCCCTCCAAAGCATGTAGGACTCAGACTACACATGTACAGTCTTGACACAGACTGCATAGGACATGTAACTACAATGTGTATTGGTTTACCATGGAACCTGTGTGGCTGCTACATTTGTAAGATATGCCTGTGCAGTGACACAGCAAGGGTGACATTGCACTCAATGATAAGTGTGATGAGTGCCAAATACAGTATAACAATAATAGTCTGGGATTTACATGCCATGCCTTTCTGAATACATTGCACAAAATTGAATGGATCCCCACATCTTACCGACCAGTAAAAGTCAAAGCCTACATTTCTGTCTGTGTCCATAACTCCATGAGTAATGACTGAACTATGTGTGGTGTGCATACACTACCATATTTTTCAGGGGTGGATGACTTCCAAAAGGATAGTATTGTGCAGTCCTTCACATTTACTATATGTCAGTGGGTCTGACAACAACTGAACGTGTGTCTCAGGGCATCCTGGATAACTGTTGTTTCTTTGTGGGATTCAGTGACAGCTCCTAATATGCAATCACCTGCTAATGTAGTCAGTCAGAGATTGTTGACAGTGGTGTGACTGCAAAGAAGGGGATGGCTAGAAGGGGTACTTCATTAATGATGTCTGTGGAAATCCACTGGTGACTGGTGTCACTGTAGCATAAATCTCCCAATGCTATCTTTTCAGAATATGACTATCAGACACTTTCCTATCCACCAGCTGACATACCACTCTGTAAATAACCTACACAGTTTTCAGCAAGGCCTGCTGGCCTAATATTGTCAAACACCTTGTCAGGCCATGGTAGGTGGAGTGAGTCATATTCCCCTCAACTATTGCATAGTTTGACACTCACTGAGGTCCACCGGTTAGGGTTGGAGTGGGTGATGTGGCCTTGAGCAAAATAGACTGTGTGTGGTCCAGTGTCAGTAAGTGCACAGCACTGTTACTGCTTGTATCCATGCTAACTCCTTTCATGGCATTTAATATCACACAACTCAGAGATATGGGGACACTGCCTGGCACTGCATGCCAGTAGTTCTTTGTGCAAGTAAGTATTGCAGTTACATCCATCATGTTCCAAGAAGAGAGTCATCCAAGGTGTCTGTACAGAGCACAAACAAACATGTTTGGGAAGTGTAGTATGCATATCCTGTGAAGGTAAGATGGGGGGGTTTACACAGGTATTCTGTAGTTGGACACTACCCAAATGGTGTGTACTGGACGGACACAATTACCTTGTAAAGACTGTGGAAAGCAGGGGAGTCCACGGAATTGCCAGTGCCTGGCAACTACTAATGATGGTCTCACCAAAAACAATCTCACATAGGATACCATGGTCTGATACATTTTCTGTCATCACACACAAAACATTACTATGATGTTCATGATGAGAAGCAGGACACAACCTGTTTATTCATCCACATAGCTGTCTCACATCACGAAGGGCTCTGTATAGACTACACATACCCTTCTCCAGGTAGATGCCTTGATTAACAACCTGGACACACAGTTGGTTTTTCATGTATTATACCTTCTGTTCCACAGTTGGTGGTATGTCACTAGGGAACTGACAAGAAGGTGATTAGGAGAACTGCTGCAGTGTCACAATATAATGTGCAATGTCCAGTGACATAGATGTCAGGGCTTGCTGAAACAAGCAGGACAGTGGTAGTGATCTATCTTACGTGACAGCTTCACAGCAAGTCATGCATCCTGCCCTTCAACAGGTTAATGGTGGATATCTGCATGACATGACTGTGAGGCCTACTGCTACAGACTGGCCACCTATGGTCAATGTGTGTCCACCTGCAACATGTCCTAGGCATGTCATGCTGTACATTTATGTACCTGAAACATGTCTGTGTTCCCACATTATGTCACACAACAATCAATGTGCTGTCTGTTCGCTTGAAAGGCTTCCTATGCTTGCGAGGCCAACATAATGTGAGCAAAGTTGAACAAGTCCTTTATGCATACATGGGCATCCACATCTTCACTGCAATGACTGCCTGGAAACACTGTATATCAGACCCTGAACCCCAAGGGTGTGGCACCATGACCCTAACTTTGCAGGACCTGCTGATGAGATGTGGAAAGCGTCCCCACCCCTCTACTCCTGTGACACACACACACACACACACACGCACACACACACACACACACACACACACACACACACACACACACACACACACACACACACACACACACACACACACACACGCACACAAAATGTGTGACAGATGTGACTACATTTCAAGCTTTGCTGCCATGGTGTCTCCAACAGCAGCCATTGAATATGTCAATGAGCATTTTACCAACATGCACAGCTCACATCCTGCACTACCTACACCCATATCACACACACACCTGCATGTGTGAATATCCTTACCAGACATGTTCTAAAACAGCTGACACCTCTGAAAATTCTGCCTATGGAAAGCACAGTGCACATAATACTGCATGTACCACTCTCTCACTTCTCAAACACCTGAGGCAAAACATAAAGTCACACATTTTACTCATAGGTGATTACATTGTGAGACACATTGATGTCAATGTCAACAGGCTTCATATAGGAAAGATCACAGTTAACTGTTTGTGGGTTGACACCATATGCCGTACCACACATTGTCACAAATCAAGGAATATTTACGTTGACATCATAGTTCCTGCAGGTATGTACGGCTTGGGATATATGTTACTGAAGTGTATGCAGACACAATGAGCTTAGTCGCTCTGTGTCTCTCATGGGCATGCGCATACCTTTCAGCTGCAGTTGACCCTCACCTAGGATGATGGCTCCATGCACACAGAACTTGATGGAAGCCAATAATTACCTTGGCATGTGATGTATATTATAAGGGGATCTACTACATGTGTGCCTGGGATGCCTTGCTCAACAGACATCAATGTTTTACCAGTGTTGGTCTTCATCTCTCACTCCTGAGATTTGGAGTACTGGCCAGGGCTGCTGACACCCCAACAATGCATCATATATGCACTCTGGAGGGGAAACTTTGCAATGAGATTACCATCTTCATACAACACCATACTTATGCTGCTACACACTGGGAATGGCAACACTGAACTCCACTCTCTGGAAAGTGTCCACACCTTGGAATATGCAGACGCGTGCAGTCAAGGACATCTGGTTCAAGGCTGTGGACAACACCACAGCCTTACCAGACTACACGCCCTTCCACATGTTCAGACCTCAAAATGACAGTGTGCAAGGTAATGTAGGTGATGTATACTCATTAAGGATAGCTATACATCCAGATTTATTGAAACATTATGATTTTCCAGAGACACCGCAGATGCCATTCACTACTGTAGGGGCACATAATCAAGCAATTGCTGGCTACAGGAGCAGCTCCATGAATTCAGACACCTGTAGTGCATATTTGGATGTACATGTGTCTATCACGATATATCATTACACCATGGTTTGGGTGGCATTAAGTGACCACCAACTGTGTGGCTTAGTCACACTGCAGCTCACTTTCCCAAAGGTTAGTCCATGTCCTTAACTACAATGCCTTGGAGCATTGCCATGACATCCCCACAAGAGGAATCAACATAATGCATCATGTGTTTACCAATATGGGTGACCACTGCAGTCCCCCAATACGAGGTTCTCCCTGGTGAGATCTGACCACAGATCAGTCTCATGAAAAGTACCAGAAGTAACCCCCCCCCTTGTAGACAATACAGACATATATTTCAACAAAGCAATGTATTACCTCTTCTGGGATGGTTTACATAGCTTGATGGCACTTTCCCACTCAGATGGGACAGGCAAGTATGCTGAGCTCTACAACTATGCATTATGCAAGCAGCATTACAAATGCATGGACTCGGCTGTACCTGACAGGAGGAACACAGGTTCCTCATGGCACAGCAAACCTGTCTCATGGACAAATGTCATTAGCAGGCTGTACAATAAGAGGTGGACATTGCTGTGTGACAGTTGAGGTGAGGGTACCCCCTAAAATGGATCCACAACCTTCTCAGCTAAAACAAGCACATAGTGTTGTTGTGACATCATGTAGACATGGAAGTGACAAAATTAGCCATGCATGCAAAGCAGAACCACAATGCATAGTGTTGTTACATGTGTAACCTCAAAGGACAGGTCCAGATCGCCAGTGAACTCGTACATAATGATGACACATATAATGTGTCTGTCGTCATAAGTAACCTGTAGTTCCACAGGTTCTGCATCAACTTCACCCCCCCTGTCCCAATCACATGTGCCACATGACAGCCCTATAACCTGTCCTATACCTTCTATTTCTACAGAGCAGGTCATAATTGGCCATTGTATTGGGGATACAGAGCATCTATTGGACATGTTAACATCCCAGGCTGCATTCTACATGGGATCTGATGAGGATTACTAACACCATTTGGAACACCTTGCAATCATACTGAAACCACTGGCTGCACCCCATCAAACTGGACTACAGCAACTGTTATACCCATGCACAGAGGTGGTGGATCCACTGACCACCAGAAGTATGGACTTCTTTGCCTGAGAGTCCATATCTGTATGCCTGTAGGGCCAATCATCCTAGAGATGATCAGCACACATATATATGATCTACACACAGTTGACTGTACACAGTTTGGATGTCTGACCTGGGAATCATGACTGTTAAATGTGGTGGACATTTCCAAGGCAGTCATCAAGGACCATGGTGAGGGGATATCATGGCATACAACCCACTGGACTTAGCCAAGCCATATAACTTTATCCCCAACTCAGGCAACATTTACAAAGCCACCCACTTAGGCATCAGCTATAATATCATTGTAAGGGTCACTAAGTGGCCCATTGATGGCACACATAGTCAACATAGGGACCGCCATCTCCAATAGCTGATCTGTGAGCAGCAGTGTTCAACAGAGCTCAGTCCTGTGTCATCTACTGCTTGGAATCCATTTAATCATGCTGCAAGTGAATACTGAATGTATGTGGCTAACATTGGTGGCTGATGCCTGCAAACTGTGAGTACTCATAGAGTCTGTGAGTTATGTCAATATCCTACAAGAGGATATTGATGAACAAACACCTGGTGATATACTAATGGTGGTAAACTCCATTCAAATATATATGTAGTATAATTTTCATCAATAACACCTATGTACCTGGTAAGTAGCACATCAGTTGTAACATGTAATGTACATAATCAGGGGTGATTCAGCTGAGCACACAGGCCTGACCACACATATTTACATCTAATGTGCATGTGATCACCATGTCTCCCCAGTAGTATGACAGAAATCATTTGTCATAACTGAGGGCACAGTCACCCATAGTGGACATACTCATAACCTTCATGTACTCTTCCCTCAACATGCCAATATCTGAGTGTAATGACCATTTGGTAATGTACCTTCTCAAGCAGTACTGAAAAATTGCACAAAACCGTATGTTCTCTCACAATGAACTTCATGTCTTCAGTATCTGTTCAATGGGGATCATTTGAAATCAGGGTCATTGAAGCCTTTGTCATATAGACTACTCATAGGTGATCTCAGCCTTGCATATGGGCCAGCATGTGATGCTGCTTGATTGTGAATGCTGCATATCTTGTAGGTGGTATGGTACCTGGATTAATCACTCTAAGGACATTAACCTAGTATGTGAAATTAATAATACATGCTGGTGGGAAAGATTAGTCTAGCAGACTTTAACACGCTTTTGAAACAGAACCCTGCCTAATGGCAAAAAGAGCACCTCAGCGCACCTCATCACATACCATCTGTATGATTGGCTGGGTGACTGTCATTTCACTACAGGTCTTCTGTCTGTGCTCTTCTTGGACTGGGGCAATTTATGCTGATTATGTAAATAAGGGTATAACATTGTCTAGGATTGTGAGGGCTGTGTGGCCATTATGCTAGAAAAGTTCAAACGTCCTATGGTTCCATAAGTGGATGTAAAATGCTGTAACAGCCACACACACAAACTTGGCAAAACTGAGGATAGCACCACTTCCAATTACTGCTTACAAGACATGGCACACACATAATGGAAGTTGGTTGTATGTAGGTTAGAACACAGATCACAGTATGTGATGTATGCAACACACCTCATGTCTGCTATTACTATCTCTTTAGGACATATTATGCTTGATGACATCAGTAGGCCTAGTTGTGGTCAGGCATTTGGAGGCCCACATCACCTGCTACAAATAAAATGCTGCAAAACCCAACCTGTTTGTAAGTTACTGAGGTGATCAAAATTACACTATATGGACATGCACACAGCAAGTATCCTGGAGTGAGAATACAAACCCTACCTATCCAGTCTTACACACTATAGATCAGAGTGCTTACTGCACACACCATGGCTTAAGTCTGATACTAAAATGGCATCTGGGAGTCTTAAGATAGATACATCATCAGGCCTTGTAGAAGAGGGCAGATTGGTAGCCAGCAGTAACATACAGGGCCAAAAAGTATATACCATTGCAGTTTGATTGCCAGTGAGGGATTCTCAGTTGTTTTGCAGGGGTATACCCCCCCACACACACACACAGCAAGTGTCCTGGAGGGAGATTAGAACCCCTACCTATCTAGTCTTACATGCTATAGGTCACAGTACTTATTGCACATGCCATAGCTGACATCTGTTTTATATGTGATTGCTAGCAAACTACTTGTGGATTACTCAAACTAGGCTTGTGTTGAACAGCATCGGTGGGCTGTAGAGTGATATTGCATCATACTGTTATCTGCATCTAGTATCCTAGCAGTCAGATAACTGTTATTTATTCTAGCTATGTATCTATGGTTCCCACTATGGCCATAGGTGGCTGTTTGCACTTGAATGGGCAAGCCTGTGGGCAAGAACAATGCGCCCTGCCCATGGGTGCATAGCCAAACATTATATATTACTCCACCTGTCCACCTGTTGCTGTATGTGTGGTGACATCCAGGAGGCACAGGGGTCTGTTGGTAGGTGCACTATGTACTGCTGAGCTCTTACTTTGGGTCCTTTGAGCAGCTTTATAGATGTGTGATAGTGCAGCTTTACTCACCATTATTAGCATATGTAGGAAAATACAGACATATTTATGTATATAACAGGGATGCATATATAAATGTAGCTGTGTGTGTATGATATGCATATGAGTTATGTAGATATGTAGATATAAGGGGAGAGACTGAGGTGTATGTTTGTGTGTGTATATATATATATATATATATATATATATATATTTATATATATATATATATATATATATATATATATATATATATATATATATATATATTTATATGTTTGTATCTTCTTCTTCTTCTTCTTCTTTCAGCTGCTCCCGTTATGGGTTAGGGGTCGCCACAGCAGATCAACTGTTTCCATTTTTTCCTGTTCTCTGCATCTTGCTCTGTCACACCAACCACCTGCATGTTCTCTCTCACCACATCCATACACCTTATCTTAGGCCTTCCTCTTCTCCTGTTACCTGGCAGCATCATCCTTAGCATCTTTATCCCAAGATACTCTGCATCCCTCCTCAGCACATGTCCAAACCAACATAATCCTGCCTGTCTGGCTTTGTCTCCAAACCTTCCAACCTGGGATGACCCTCTAATATACTTATTCCTAATCCTGTCCATCCTTGTCACACCCAGTGCAAATCTTAACATCTTCAACTCTGCCATGTCAAGCTCTGACTCCTGCCTTTTTGTCAATGCCACAGTCTCCAACCCATATAACATAGCAGGTCTTACTACCCTCTTGTAGACCTTCCCTTTCACTATTACTGGTACTCGTCTGTCACAAATCACTCCGGACACTCTTCTCCACCCACTCCATCCTGCCTGTACTCTGTTCTTCACCTCTCTTCCACACTCACCATTACTCTGAACTGTTGATCCCAAGTATTTAAACTCATCCACCATCGCCACCTCTACTCCCTGCATCTTTACCATTCTTCTGTCCTCCCTCTCATTCACACACATATATTCTGTCTTAGTCCTGTTGACCTTCATTCCTCTTCTCTCTAGAGCATACCTCAACCTCTCTAGGGTCTCCTCCACCTGTTTCCTACTTTCACTACAGATCACAATGTCATCTGCAAACATCACAGTCCACGGGGACTCCTGTCTGATCTCATCTGTCAACCTATCCATGACCATTGCAAATAAGAAAGGACAATCACAGTCAGCAATCATCATCAATCATCAATGTACATGCGGACAACAGTACAGATATATATGTATATGTATACATACGTATACATACACACACACACATATGTATATATATATATATATATATATATATATATATATATATATATATATACATAGAGATAGATTTACCATCTATATGAGAGACAGTGACAGACATATTTGTCTACATGTATGTATGTATGTATACACATATCTATACATGACAGGTCATTTTGATCAAGGGGCAACAGAATTGTGCTCAGTTTAACTAAATGTATGAACATGCCCAATGTGATTGTCAGTATTTAAAAGTTACTCCATCCCACACCTACCTGTACTCCAGTCCGGAATTCTTCTGTGTTGCAGACAATGACATCTGTCCCTGTTTCTGCAGTACTGCACTTCACTGAAAATGCCCATGACATTCTCCAGCTGTCTGATGTATTTAATATGTGACAGAGGGTAATGATGTTACACTACACACAGACAATCTGTAGCAAACAAACATATAATAATAATACCTCACATCCAAAAGATGTGGATACTTCTACATTAGAACCATCAACACCCTCATACATGCTAACTCTCCTAGTCCACTGAGCCACACAAGCTGCCAGACAGAGAGGGTTCATTCATGACACAATCAACAGCATACATATGTATGTCGTTATTCCTACATTAGGTGAGACATAGAAATGTATGATCAATTTCTCTGTTACTGCCCTGAGATTCCCTGGCCTGCTGATCTAACATTTATGAGTTACTGTTAAAGCATTTATAAGGGAACACTGTTGTGTTCGGGGGTGGGGGATCAACACCACATTTTCTGCTTGGATACACAGAAGTCCATATATCATGTGACCCCACTGTTTATCATCACCCTTGACTGATGTAGTGAATATTCTAACCATGAGGCCTAGTGAATATTAAGGAACACATATTAGTGGACTGGGTATCTATAGTCCCATGTGGATGTTACTTTTGTCCAAATAGCTCACTATATCTACCTGCATTTATGCAGCAAATCCATATGTATAATACCATTTCATAGTAATCCTTTCAAGTACTGTGTAGGTTAGAGACTTACCTTGAAATGCAGCAGTTGACGGAACTATAGTTCAGGGCTGACTCTGTCTGATGCAAGCAGTACACAGCCAATACATGGATAGGTACAGGTTGTGTGGGTTGCCTGGCATCAATTTTAATATATGTATGTGAGTAAGACTAAGGTGTCAGCCCCTAGGTCCATAGGTTGTCAGTGAATGTGCTATGCCTTGTTCCTTAGCCAAAGCCAGGGCATACTGAGCATGCCTACATCTGCCTACAGGGACTTCAGCAGGGAGTTCCTCTCCAAGTCCTCCTGTGACTGTGGTTGTTGTGATGTAGGCACTGGTGGGAGGCTGTGTATCCCTTCCCTTTGCTGATCCTGATGTAGCTGTTTCCACAGAAACATATTGTGCTGAAAAACACATACTGTGAACATATGTGCACATGTGGCTGGAGATTACTGCAGGGCTCCACCAGATATATCACGGCACTGGTACAGTGATTTCAGAAGCCCAAACACACTGTCTATGATGCTCCTAGCTTGTGCGTGTGACTCATTATGGCATTCTTCCATGAGCGTGTGTGCATTTCTGATGAGTGTCATCATCTATGGTTCCAGGGTGTAGCCAGCATCTTCCAGTAAATGGCCATGTGGGATGACCCCCTAACTCACAACTGGTATAGCTGTGAGGCATGCCAGATATGGTAGTCCTGATAACTGCCAGGACTGCCAACACACATATTCATGATAATTCCCTGAGCATTGCACACAACCTGGCAGTTGATGGAGTGGAACCCCTTGTGGTTGATGTAGATTCTATCCTCTTCACCGGGTGCTGCCTTGATGTGTACGTGAGTGCAATCTATGGCACCCAGTACATCAGGGTAGTGGCCTACATGGTAGAAGTGTTGCATATTGCTGGCCCTCACCTCAGTGATGAGGGGAAAATATATGTGCTCACTGGCATGTGGCTGCATGGCATCCAGGAACTGGTGGAATACCCTGGATGCAGATGCATGTACGACCCCCATCATGTCTCCATTTGGTTTTTGGAAAGTACCTGTAGCTAGTATCCTAAGGGTTACACTTACCTTTGTTTTCCTCTGGGATGGGTTCCCCTCTGTTGGCTCTGGGTATGAGTTGGGGGAGGCAGAGCTCAGTGAGTTCTTGTAGTATGCCCTTGTATACCCTCTAGTGCTCTTCAATTTCCAGCTCATGTAGCTCCTGGAAGGTTACTCTGGTCATGAACACTCTTCTCCTTCTCTGTCTGGGCCTACTATCAGCAGCAGCATTGACTTCAGCATCTAGCACATACAGATATAGCAGACCTGCAGCAACCCCCTAGTATTGTCTCAGTTAAAATTCCCAAGTCTGTACGCCAATGGTCCAGAGTATTGGGGAAAAATCAGAATGTAGGGTGTATACACATTTTATATAGCTCTGCTGTATGTGCATAATGTGTGATTGGCTAACTATAATGCATTCCACCTGCCTACAATATAATTAACAGCATTTAATAGCCCTATTTCAGTGCACAACACCGAGCAGAGCACCTCAGTGCGCAGCTTAAACAAGTGAAAACTTCTAATTGCATATATCTGTTTTTAGATGTGCTCAGCAAGGCACCACACCAGGCAAACACAAGCATTGAAGCTTAAAAGAGCTTAGATGTCAGTGGACACCCCCCCCTCAATGTCAACTACATCTTGTGTAAACATCAGTATGGGTCTAAGCCTACATGAAGGGGATATGCGGATATGATTACTCTTTTCTGCTATTGAATGACTCAACCTCATTTGCATATATATCTTTGCTCACAAGCTGGAAACTACACACATCATAGTCCTACCACATTAGCAACAGCACAAATGCACTATTCTAAGGATCCCATGCAAGGTCTTGTAAGACATTTCTGTCGCATAATACTAATTTCTTTTTCTCCATTTTTTTTTCTTATAAAGCTTGTTTATGCACTGCGGCATGCAGAGCAAACATGCTGGGATAATTAGAAAAAACAAAAATTAATTTCTCTTATTTCCATTAATTTTCTGACATGCAGGATAATAGTTTCACTCATATGTGTACATGGTATTACATTTCCAGGGGATTGCTGTCCATATAGGTTCAGTTTTACACCCCCTTTTGACTGTCTACACTCCTATACATGGAATTTTTCCATGTAAACTGCGGACACTGACATGGGGCCTGAACAGATGCCTATCTCCTTGTTGGATCACTCTACCTGCCTAATTTGCATGAGATTCACCTGCTTATGAGGCAATTAGCATGCCACAGCCATTTCTATGTTTGCGTATGTGTGTCCGCCACTCAGCAGTGCTTACTGAATCTCAAATTGTTCGCATCGCAGTGCTTACAAATGCCTTAACAAAAAAAAAATATGTAGGCTTTATTAAATACCCTCTTTGCCTTTGATCCGCTAAGTGGATATTTTAAACAGGGTAGATGAAACATTTTTCTTATGGAGCAGAATAGCAGAATATTGTTAAGAAAAAATCCATACCTAGAAACACCTCCTAAAATGGAGATTTCACTTATTTTAGCTACAGTCCTGAATGATTTTCCTGTAAACCATATCTTTTATGAAGAACAGACCAAACCATGACAATAGCTGTACACATTGAGGAAATGTACACACTTAACAGACCTTAGCAAAAAAAAAAAAAAAAAATGGCAGAGACAGTGATGCAGTGTGCAACCATTCATGCCTAGAGACAGAGTATGCCTACATCGTGTCTGGGACACCCCAGATTATAAGAAGCCAGAGGAAGAACTTTAAAATCCTGTTATGCAATGACATTATTTACTAAAGGTAATACTTTTTTCTTAAATTATGTCATTATATAATAGCAATAATCCACTCCTGTGTGGGGGTTATGCAGGATTTACCCACAGCTGGTTTTGTTTAATCACTCAGGTTTCATCCTTGTGATCAAACCATGCCAACTCTGGGTAAATCCTGTTCTAACCACACCCAGTTGTGGATTATTGTTAAATTACTGTGTCTCAAACGGTTAATTTAATGAAATACCAGGACTTTGTTACCTAGATCTGTTGGTCAAATATTGATGAAATAAAAGTGTTTAGTATTGCATACAGTAATATTTCACTGTTGTTCAGATACTCAGGCATCCAAAGAAGTGTAAAAATAAACCTTGTCGTATTTATTGCAATGTTGTGCATCCTGAGTAATGTATGCAAACAGTCATGACATTTAGAGTTTCTGGAGATTTAAATAAGCCTGAAATATGCCAGAAGGCTTTATTGAAATATGCCAGCCCTTGAAGTGCATCATTCAAGGGATATGCATAATTTCATGATTCTTCAAAGCTTGACTTCGTGTGGTGCACATATTTAAAAAAATGTTCATTTCAGTGCTTTAGATCACACTAAAATCTTTTAAACATAATTTTACTGTTCCTTATTATTTTAAAACAGATTAGTCTTCTGGCTTGTTTTCTACATGAGGCTTCATTTATGATACTGCCTGAAAGTTTTTAAATTGATGAAAACACACCTTACATCGATATGATGTTGCATTGACAGTGCATATAATTATAACTAGGTGAAGATAGAAAGACCATTTTTTTTCTGAGAAAATGTAACATTGGTTCTTTATCTAAAATGTTGTTTTATGTGCATTCAGATGATCTGTTTTAATCAATTAATGATGCCAAAAAAAAAGATTCATCCAAAAAATTCAGAAAACAGCATTGATTATTTATCAGTGTAGTAGAAATGAAAAAAAGACATTTTAATAAATTTGTTTAATTTTTTTTTAATTTCCCCAAATCTTTTGGGTTTCTAATACCATGATGGGAATGAACCCCATTCCTATGTCAAAGTATGATTGAAGTTCCTGAAATTAGTATTGTTTCAATCTTTGATGTCAGCCAGAAGTGCTCTTTGCAGCACCCTCAATGTGCCCAGTAATGGCCCCTTCTTCAATTCACATGGAGTTACATGTATTGGTAACATATTTAAATACGACTGTATATTATTTTTTATAAGACCCATTGCTCCTGCTACTATTGGGACTGTCTGGGTATCTTTCTTCCACATTGTTCTCGTTTCTGCCTGCAAGTCCTGATATTTTATGACTTTGTGTCTCTGTATGCAAGACACTGTAGTCAGTGGGTGTGGCGATTTCAATGATCAATGCTACTTTTGTCTTCTTTTCATGGACCACTATATCCAGTTTTCTAGCATCTATCTTTTGAACTGTTGGTAATGTGATATAAACTTCATAATTTTCTATGATGCTTTGTGACTCATGTTTCCAGTGTTTCTCAGCCACGTCAATTCCATAGTGTTTGCACAATCCCCAGTACAACAATCTTGCCACATTATTGTGCTTACTGTATACAGTTCTTCTGCAATTAATATGTTACAACCAGCAATGAGATGTGCGACTGTTTCCAATTCAGTTTTACAAAATCTACATTTGTCTGTTTCTCCGACATGTTCAATGGACTTTGTAAACCTATATGTACACAGCCCACTATCCTGGGACACCAATATTAACCTTTCAGCTCTTGGTTTGAATTTACCTCTCCTTAAGCATTCCTGCAATCGTTCCTGATCAACACAAGGTTCTTTGGAAAGGTTTCTATACCTGCAACTATATTTATGCATTTTCCGCATTTCTTGCCTTCTCATCTGGTCCTTCACCTTATATTCTTTGTTTTGTTTTGTTTTTTGGCACATTCAGTTGCTGCCTGATTCTTATCTATTTTTGGTTTAATTTCTGTTCCTGCTTGACACCGATATGCTTCTGCTAGATTAAGCAAAGAAGTTATTTTAGATTTATTCTCCTCATGTTTCAAAATTTTCACTACATTTGGGTTTTGTGACATCAGCAGATGTGTGTGGACTTCAACAAATGCAGCTCTATACATGTAATAAATTTCAAGGAGGCCCATCGCTCCTTCGGAACGGAGAATATATAATCTTGGTATGCACTGATTTTTATAAATCATTTGGTGAGCATGAAACATCCTTCTTGTTATCCTTTCTAGTCTGTCCAACACATTTTGGGGCCAGTTAATCACCCCAAAACTGTAATTTAGGATAGGAAGAGCAATTGGTTTATGGCTTGGATTTTGTTCCTAGATGTCAACACTGTTTTCAGGATTAACTTAAGTCTTCTAAAGTATTCCTTACAAAGTTTTATTCACATTTGTTCATGTTTTATTGTTGATCCTTCGATTCCCAAATATTTATACACTCCCACTTACTCAAGTTCTTTTATGTCACATTCTTGTCCCAAACCGATGTTTCCCTGGTGATGCAGCTTTCCTGCTTTAAAGGTTGCTTTTGCACATTTATCAAAACCAAATGACATTCTTATATCATCTGAAAAAGTTTTGACAGCTTGCAGTTGTACTTGTAGTTCCTCATCAGATGAGCTATACAGTTTTAAATCATCAACAAAGAGAAGATGAGAAGTCTTTACACTTTGTTGTTTTCTAGGAGCCAAATTATAGCCATGGCCTAAGTTGTTAAGTAGACAGCTTAATGGGTTAAGGGCAAGGCAGAACAGTAGCAGTGACAAAGAGTAACCCTGGAGTATCCCCCATTGAATTTTTATCCCTCAGATAATAATTTGTCCTTTACCATAGCTTAATTGCAAAGTGGTCTGCCTCTGTTACATTATCACTGTAGTGTATTCGATCAGTGTAGTGTGTCTTATACATTTTAAGCACTCTTTTATGCATGAATGTGGAATGCTATCAAATGCTTTTTTGTAGTCAATTCATGCCATACTTAGATTTTTCCCCTTTTTAGAGTTATCCACTATGACTTTAACAACAGATGACCCTTTGTTCCATATGACTTTCTTTTATTGCCCTTTTGTTCTAATACCATAATTGAGTTTTCTTCTAAATGACTGTAAACTCTGTCACCATCAATTTCCATGTATAGTTTATACGTCGTCCGGGGGCAAGTTATTGGTCTATAATTTTTGGGGTAACTTGCAGGTTCACTCAAGTAGGGGTATTGTTTTTCCTATTGTTAGCCAGGCTGATGTCTGTTCAGGGTGCACATATAAATACTTCTTACTCATGGCTAAATCTTCATGCAAAGATGTTAATACTTTTAACCAAAAGTTAGGTACTAATCCGGGCCTGTGATATTCCAATTAGAGGTTTTTCTTTACTTTGTTTCAATCTCTCCAGCTGTTATTTCATTCCATTTCATATCCTGTACCTTTAAACTTCTTATTCGTTCTTTTACTTCTTCAATCTATTTAGCATCTCTGTTATGTTCCACAGGATCTTCATAGATACTTCTCCAAAATCTATCTATTTCTTCCTTTTTAGGGTAGCCTTTCAATTCCTTTTACCTTGTTTCCCAATTCTCTATAATTTTTTTTGGTCATCAATAAATTGCTTATTTTATACTTTTCCTTTATATTTATATGCACGTCTTCTAAGTTTTTCGGCCTGTGCTGAGATTTTTTGTTTGTTATTTGCAATAATGCATGTTAGATCCTGGCCTGTTCTAATTCTGCACATTATCATGCCTATCTTTCTTAGTATTTTTGTTGATCTGTTCCCTCTTCTGTATTCTTCTAACAATGACACTTTATGTCTTAACTGAGTTATAGTTTTCTCTATTCAATACTTCCATAATGGTATTCAATTTCTCCCCTTCCCTTCCCTCACTACCCGGTGTTCTTGTGGTAGAACTTTGTCAGTTATTAATTTAGCTGCACAGTAATATATCCTGTTTACTTCTGTTATATCACATGGATCTTTATGGGCAGTCCTTATTACTGTGCTCATTTGTTTTATCAAATTTCTGACTTTTCGAGTTTTGTTGACCTTCTGCAGTCTATTTCTTTCATTGATCTTAATATGTCTATCTGTGTCTATTAAATGAAGCAACTCTTCTCTTAGCTAATTTTCTTCTAAACCGAGAGCACATTTTTTGTTTTCCATTTCCTACGGGCATTCTATAGAAAGTTCTATAGCATCTTCCTGTGGCACATTCTCTTCATTTTCATCCTGTGCCATCTATTGCTCTGTCATGTGGGAAGCCACTGGCCTATCACTTCTCAACATTGACTGCATCAGAGTGTCCACAGTTTCCTGTTCCTTCCTTTGCTTTCCAACTTCAAGTGAACATTTATACTGGTTTCCTGTGGAAAGCTCCAAAATATCTTCGTATGACACCTGATCAATTGCTTCCCATTCCACAGTTTTCCCCTTAATTTGGATATCCAGTGCTCTATCCTGTTGTGGTGCTTTCTGAATTAGATTTTCTACACTGAATCCTTCACTTTCCAGGTACTCCATTACCTCAGTCTCTATTTCTTTAACGCCTCCATTACTAATCTCCTTTCCTACTTTTCCTCTTTGTCTTCTTATTTTTTTGTATTGTAAAGTTTTCCATGTCTGGATTCCTTTGCCTTTATTTCTCTTCAAATATATTTGGTGATGCTCTTTTTGTATTGATTAGTTTTACTTTCTCCTTTGCATAAATGTTACACCATATTAAATCTCTTTTTCTTTTCCATGTCCATATTTCTTCTTCAGATGTCTCCTGATCTTCCTGCTTCTCCTTACTTTGGGGACTCACTCCATCATGCTGTGATATAGCAAGTATTAGACCTTCTACACCAAATCCTTCACTTCGCAGCCAGGCCATAACTTCAGCTACGTTTTTTTTTAACTTCTACTTTACTAATCCTCTTTTCTACATTTCCTCTTTGTGATATTATTTTTTTTATTGTGAAATTTTCCATATCTGGAATCTGGATGTCTTTGCCTGTAGTTCTCTTTGAATATCTTTAGGGCTGCCTTCTTTATATTGATTAATTTGGATTTCTCCTTTCTATAAATATTGCACCATATCAAATCTCTTTCTTTCCCATATCCATATTTCTTTTTTTATACTTTTCAAAAATCTCTAGGTTTTGTTGTTTATATTTTCGCACTTCCTCAGATGCTTCTGTTTCCAAACTGATCAAAATTTCTGGATCTATATACTATTATTCACAAATCTGTTGTATTAATGAATACACATTTCTATTTGAAGCTTCTAACAGTTTTTCTTGTGGAAATATTTTTCTTTCCTCTAACTTCTCTCTTAATCATTTTGTATATTTTGTGTCTGGAAACTGTGCTTTTTACATAACAGTAACAATACATAATTTCTTTCTTATCCTCAACAGTCCACTTTATCGTCTTTATGGTTCTATTTTGGCTTATCAATTTTTGTGATTTTTGTGGACTACTACTTCCTTCTACAACAGGAGACCCATCCTCCCCTTGGGCCAGGCCTCGCCCTATTGTAGGAATGTTTCCATATTTTGAGGATTCTACGCTGTCTTTTCTAGTCCTGGCACCAGTGTGCCTACCAGGACTCGATACTTTTTTATCCTGGGACTTGTGCACCCAGCTATGTTTTTTTAATTTTTAACCTACTTCTGTCCATGATACATGCTTTATAAATACAGTCTATATATCAATGTTTTCTTGGTGAAACTTTGTGAAAATCAGGGTCCACCTCTTGAAGGAACTCACCAAGACTTGATGACTTGAGGATGAATTCAGTTTCAGCAATAATACTCTCCTTTACTTTCTGACTTATCATCTCTTCATTCAGACCCATGTGTCAGCCATGCGTATTTATGTATGTGTATGTATGTATGTTTACATGCATGCATCTATCTATCTATCTATCTATCTATCTATCTATCTATCTATCTATCTATCTATCTATCAATCTATCTAAACATCTATCTTTCTATCTTTCTATCTATCTACCCCAGCTGGGTATTTTCATTTCAGTGGAGTCCCAGGGAAATAGACATGTTAGAATGAAGAAATTAACATTACAGATGCTCAGAAAAAAACATGTAAAAATTATGTACAGGTAAAAATCACTATGTGAGATGATCAATAGTAATATATATATATATATATATATATATATATATATATATATATATATATATACGTGAAAATAATAGAATATGCACTGTTTTTTTATTCAAGGTTCCAAATAAAACTGAAGCATATATTAGACATAAACTCGATGCCAAGATAAAAAAAGCAATGTATTACATCATTAAGGACAGCAGGTGCCTCAGCTTTAGCCTTCTGTTTAAAAAAATAAATCAGATATAGACAAATAATAGAGCAATCAGCAGCAGCAACATCAACCCCATATGCCCCATTTTCTACAGTGGTGAAGGTATTGCATCACCTGTCACCATCTATGTTGATTCATTGTCACTCTCCTACATTCTTTGACATTCATGCCTTACTGTCACAGGTCTTATCTCACACTTTCCATACCGCTCTTTCCTGGACATCCTCACTTCCTCTTGCCTTTTTTCTGTGTGAGTCAAATCATCAGCACCAAATTGTCTTCTGCTTTCTTGCACTCATGTCTGAACCTGTGTAATCGACTCTCCTTCCCCTTCTTTGCAATTAGAGCTAACTCCTGCTTGGATGTCTTCAATTCTTTGTCTGTCTCACAGTATGCAGAATAACAAATATCTTAGGCACTTCATCTCCATCACATCTGGCTTCCTCAACTGGTCTGCATTTACCGCCCATGTTTTGTACCATAGAGTAGCACTATTAGCATCACTGTTTTGGACACCTTACTTTTCTGTTTCTTTTGCATTCTCTCTCTCACACTACCATTGACACTCTGTGCCACTTGCCTTCAGCCCCACTGGTTCAAGCTTTGCTCTCCTCACTCAGACTTCACTCCCTTCAATCACCTCTCTCAGGCATTTGAAGATATTAACCTATTCTTTTATTTTTCTCTCTCTCATTTTTTTATCTCCTTCAGATTTCCCTTCTGCTGTGCTTTCTGCACTCATTCCCATCTCATGTGCCTTTGGTTTTGCATTCCATTCCTATATCATTTATGGGAGTTCTTGTTCAGATCCTGCATCATTTAAAGGAGCTCTTGTTCAGATCCTGTATCATTTACAGGAGTTCTTGTTCAGGTCTTCTTCCAGCACATCATCTTTATACAGCAGCTTATTAGATCTGGTCCTTCCAACCTGTATGTTAATGGAGTCCATCATCATCATGAGCAATAGTGAGCTCAGAACTGAACTCTGATGCATGCCCACTCCTATTGGGACCCCCTCTGTGAGCCCAAGCACTGTTTGTACTTGTGTAATTTGGTCCTTGTACATAGCCTCCACTAATTCTAGCAATGTTTCCAGGACTATGAACCATCATATGGTTTCTCAAAGTAGATTCCTGGGGATCTTGTAAAATTCCTTCTCTAAGTCTAGTAATGCCCAGTTGGACTTTTTCATCATCTCTAGCTTCTTTTAAACTATCTGCCTCACTGCAAACATTGCATTGGCTGTGCTACATCCTGATCTGAAACCAAACTGCTCATCTCCAGCCTTACATTCCACTGCTCTGTTTATTCATTTATCAATCACTCTCTGCAGAACAGTGTGACAGGAGTTTGATACAGTTATACTACCCACAGTTGCACACTGTCACTAGAATGCTTATTCCCCAATCATTGGTATATGCCTTTCTCTTCATTCTGCTATGAGTTCTCTCTGGAGCCATTTCTCCCTTAACTTACCCAACATCTTGATCATATTGGCTGTGACCTCATCTGAGCCTGCTGCTTTCCCTGACTTTAATTTTCCTTAGTGCTGTTCTCACTTCTTCTTTCATAGTAGGCCATGTCTTGGGCAGTACAACTTCCGTGGGGTTTTCTTCATTAAGAAGTTGCTGTATGTGCTCTTTCAGTTCTGTCTTTGAAATCCTGTGGAATGGTAAGCAGGTTATTGCTGGCACCCCTTGTGAAGGGTGTCTGATGGCTTTCTTTTTTATCGTTTTTCATTTTTGTTGCCTAGTAACCTGATAGAGTTTCTGTGTGCCATCTGGTGAGTCTCTTTTTAAAAGGTGGTAGAGTGTCTCTTATGCCTTGATCTTTGCTGCATTCTTAGCCTCTTCATTAGCCAGTCAGTATTCCTTCTTAGCTTAGTTCATATTTTCTATCTCCGATTTTTTTCTACACTCATTCTTTCTTTTGATATCATCCTACACTTCTGCATTTCACAACCACCTATCCTTATGCACCTTATTTTTATTCCTGGCTCAGCTGCTTATCTGTTCCATAGTCCTCACTCATGCTGTTTTGAGACACTGCCATTCTTCTTCAACCCTAGAGCTAGACCTCTAAGTATTTCCTTGGGCTTTGTGTTTTGCCCCAGTCAATTTCTAAGTCTTCAATGTAGTGTCTGTTGAGCTTCGACCCTTCTCTGGCAACTACTTGCAGCTGATTGTGGCCACCAGTTGTTCATGCTGCAGGTTGACTGTTTCACTGAGGATGACTTTGCAATTGCTACCTGAGTTGCATGTTCACCACTCTTGTATATGATCTTCTGACTGCTTCTTTTGTGGAATCATGTCTTGGTCACCATCAATCCATTTGTCCTACATAGAATGGTGGCCAATGCTTTATTTCTGTTGACCTACTCATGTGGGCTGCATTTTCATCTCCTGTTATGTCTGTCTGTCCTGATATGAGAATTCAGGTTGCCCATTATCAATTTAGGCCCTGCAACTGTTGCCTGAATGCACTCTTTTACTCTCTGTCACAACCCTGCTGTGGAGCATAAGATAAAATTATGAATACGCTAGAGTCTGATTGCCATAAGTATGTCACCAATTCTGAAGACAATCTTCACTGTCAACTCAGGATTCTCCTTCACCAAAATTACCACATCATTTTAGACTGTCTTTACCATGAGTAGCAGATTCTGAATCCCAGGCCACATGACTTTACATCACTGCCCTTCCATGATGTGTCTTGGATACAGAGGCTGTCCAACTTCTTCCTTCTCTCATGTCATCTACTTCTAAGCTACATCTTGCTAGTGAATCTATACCAAGTGTAGTAATCCCTATTTCACGTTTAGCAGGTTTACTGGCTTTCTGTCCAGGTCTTGCTCATTAGAGCTATCACAAGTAACCCAAGCTAGGAAAGTCGACATCAATCAGTAGCTGATTGAGCCAGAGCTGTTGGGCTTTATGGCAGGCATACACTGGTCAGCAGAGGCATATAGACCCCTACCACTATTAGCATGGGTCCATGGCACATGTCAATGTCCTCAACCCACTCTTATCACAAGCAAATACCCATCTCTACTTTTGGTATCATTAGTTAAATTGACCAAATCACCTAAACCCAATTTTTACACTGTCGAGTGGATGTCCCTGACACAGTGCACAGTCTGTGATCCATGTTCTCCTATCTAAATGCATGTTGCACAGTCTATGATAAGTGTTTTCCTTTTAGTGGATACTGCACATCACAGTTAATGCATATAGGTGCTGATCTATACAACTCCTTCACATATAGGCAGCACCAAGCGCCTGTGCTGCTGCCTGCAACTCCAAAATATATTTGGGAGGTGAAAGGAACCCCACAGACAGAATATGGATTAAACATTTTACCTTGTGCATGGGAGGTAAAGACCTTAACCATTATGCCAACTGTGTTTCTACCTACAAGTAAAATGCTCCATTACTGATAATAACAAAGGGGAAGGATAGTGATTACCTGACACTCGAGGGAGAACAACATATAAAAAATAAACAGCCAAAGGCAATTCACTTCACAAAACTAATCATCCATTTCAGAAAACATTTGAGATTCTAGTGCAAAATATACACAGTTGTAGAAACAAATATATGTGCAGAACAAATAGACTAGGCGTTGTGAAGTCAATGTAATTTACATCCCTCCCGGGTGAAGAACATCAAAGGTCTGCAGTTGTTGACATTGATGCAAGAATTTAGACATTGTTATTTGATTCTTCCGTCTATAGGTTTGATTTTAAGCCCTAGAATGCTTGAACCATGCATTTCAGGTTTATTTCATAATGTAATAAACGTACGTTTTATTTGCTGATTGGATTGAATCCAAGTCTATGTTTAACACAAGCCGGAAATATATTTTGGCATGATTTGTACAAAGACAGGAAAGAAGTTGATAGATGATTGAAAAATAAGCAATACAGTTACACTCTAACCATGAAAGAAATAAAATGGAAAGGTATTAGACTATGGCATTTTTCTGGTTTATGAATAAAGCCATGAGCTATGGATAATTGGCTGTTCTTTGAGCACTGTGGTAGCTGAAGCCATTTAAGAATTTTGAGATCAGTACAGGTGTGTGTTTTATTGGGGAGGTTGCAGCAAGTTTAACAGATTTGTTGTAAGACATCTGAAGTTCAGATGTTTGACTAGCTTAAAGACTGGTGGTGATGTACAGAGACGTGCAGAGAAGAAATTGGCAGAGGCTGTTTTTTTTCTGCTGTGTTGTATGAAATATTTGCTTATGTGATATAAGGAGCCTAGTTTTAGAGTGTTTTTTAAATAATATGTATGTCAAATGTTAAGTTTTCACCTATAGTTAGTATGGAAGATTTGTTGGATGACAGTATTCTTTAGGGAGGTTATTTTAAAGTTAAGTTGGCTGTAGAAGATTATTTAGTGCCAAAGAACAGCAATTTTATTTATTTATTTATTTGTTTGTTTGTTTGTTTATTTGTTTGTTAATTTTTGTGGGGGAGTTAATAGTAATTGTGCATTACTGTAGTATTTTTCTGTAGTTAGGAAAGACCCTTAACTCAGCTGATAAGGTTATTGTCTGAAGAGATCAAGGTACAGAGTCATGGGCATATTGAACTAGGATGGCACAGGTTAGTCCTTTGATTCAGGTGATTTAATGAACACATTGAAAAGTATAGGCCCCAGGATGGATCACTGGGGTACTCCTACTGTGACGGGGAAGCTGGATGATATGCTGGTATGCCACATAACTGCTTGATATCTGTTTGTTATGTAGCTGTTGAACCATTGCTGTGTACTCTTTATAAAATAAATAACAAGTTAAGAAACAGAGGAGACACCATGTCATCTTTGTTTCTACTGATAAATATGGCCTTGATAAAGTTTAGGAAGGTAGTGATTTTACCATGGTTGGGTCTAAAAACATATTGTTTGGGGGAAGCAGTTTATTTTCTTGGAAGTACTGTACAAGTTAGACTTGGACTCATTTTCCAGAATGTTTAAGAGGGTAGGGAGGATTGCTATAGGTGAATAACTGGACAAGTCTCCTGGGTTCTGACCATTGTGTAGAGATATTACATATGGCTTTCTCCATAAAGTAGGAATATAGTTTGTCTTGATCAGCATAAACATTAGAATAGAAACATGATAGGCTATTGTGTCAGTGGGTATTTGTAGGTGGTCAACTGGTGTTTCATCAACTGCTATGGTGGTTATTTTATTTACTGGACAGAAACTGAAACAAGAACATGTGGCAGCATGTGTAAGTGTTTACATAAGCTGAAATTAATAGGAATCATAGCAAGCAAACATCTTCCCTGACTATCTATCATAATGGTAATACAAGGCTTACAGGTGATTCCACATAGCATTTCATTATTTGACTTAAGGGATTATTTAGATTCTAACTACTCTGTTAGGTTTTGAATGTTTCTTCCTTACTTAAAACTCTTCCACACAAATAACAGGGGCTAAAACATTTTCTAAAGCAAAAGCAGTGTATCAAAAATATGGCTCAACCAAGACTGTCAGAAAACATAAAAAGCCATCCTGAGCAAAAAACTGACCCCACACGAATGAGCTACATCCAATACAAATGCCAGTAGTATCCAAAAAATCCCATGTCTGAAGGTAGATAAAGCTGTTTGTTAACATAAAATATACAAAAGGTTAAGCACTTTCATCTCAAGCTGTAAGAGACTTCATCAGTACAAATGCCACTAGTAACTGAAACCTTTATATAACAATCTGGTACTAATTAGAATAATTAAGTATGGAGGCACTTAAAGTGGAAAGCATAAAAAACATGTAACAATTCTAAGTAAACTAAAACAAGCATTAACAATATTTATAAAGTAAGAACACATTTATTTAGAAGGAGACAATAGTGCTGTTGTCATTCATAGCTGTAGGTACCATGGTATTTAATTTTAGCTGCCGATGTAATTCTAGCACTATTGTCCCCTTCTAAAAAATGTGGTCTTACTTTATAAATATTATTCATAACTGAATATACATTCTCTTATACACACACACACACACACACATATATATATATATATATATATATATATATATATATATATATATATATATATATGTTTTTAAGTCAGATTTGATTTTATACTTATATTAATTCACAAGATGTACCTTTTTCATGCTTACATCTGGCCCAAGTATCACATCGGCACAGGCACCCCCATCATTGACTTTTCCACAGATATTCAAACATATGCTCTCACACACACACACACACACACACACACACACACACACACACACACACACACACACACACACACACACACACACACACACACACACACACACACACACACACACACACACACACACACACACACACACACACACACACACACACACACACATACACACACACAAATCCCTCTCAATTTGACTTAACCTCAAAACCAACCCTCAAAAGTTCTGGAGGGGTATAACTACCCTCTTAAAACCCGGGTCCACAGAAAGCCATATCCCTTGCCCAAATGTAGATGACACTGATCTTGCTACCCAATTCAATTCTTTCTTCATAGACTCTATTTCCAAACTTACCTCCTCTTTTTCAAATAACAATCCTTCTCCTACCTCCATTTCTCCTCAGGCTTCTCCCACTCCAACTTCTCCCACTTTTCCTCATGCTTCTCCCCCTCCAACTTCTCCCACTCATTCCCCACCCCCACCATTCTTCATTAAACCTATTCCTACATCCACCATAAAAAAACTCCTGCAGAAACTAAAACCATGCACCAATGCCCCTGATAACATTCCCTCATACTTCCTCAGCATAGCTGCTGAAGCCATTGCCCTCCCTATCTGTATCCTAATTAACCGCTCAATCCAAGAAAGTATTGTTCCTCAAATCTGGAAAAAAGCCTATATCATTCCCCTGCATAAAGGTGGAACCAATACTAATATTACCAACTTCTATCCCATCGCCATCCTTTCTCTCATTTCAAAAGTTCTAGAGAAATGTATCCATCTTCAACTCCTTCCCCATCTTCTGGACAACAATCTATTATCTCCTACACAGCATGGATTCAGACCCCATCATAGTACTATGACTGCCCTCCTATCCGTCCTTGAAACTGTGAATAAAGCTAGAGATTCTGGCTTCACTGTATCTACCATCCTACTTGATCTCCCTAAGGCCTTCGACACTATCTCTCATAACCTACTTCTTACTAAGCTAGCTAACCTAAACCTTTCTCCCTCTTCCCTCTGTTGGTTTACTAGCTATCTCTTCAATAGGCAGTAAGCTGTCAAGTGGAAAAAAGCCACCTCCTCTTTCCTCAACACCCCCACAGGTGTCCCACAAGGTTCTATTTTGGGCCCCCTTCTCTTCAATATTTTCATTAATGACTTTTTCCACTCTGTCCCCCTTGCAAACATTATTCAATACGCAGATGACTCCACAATCATCTGTGCTGCCTCATCCATCCCAACTCTTTTAAAACTTACTCAAGATGCCTTCTCCACCACAGAACAATGGATGAAAGACAACCATCTTGCACTCAGTGCTGCTAAAACTGAACTTATGATATTTACCCCCTCCAAAACTAATAACCTTGATAGAAATTTATTCTCCATCACCAGCCAAAATAACACATCTCTTGAGCTGGTATCTGAAGCCAAACTACTAGGGGTCCAAATCGATGACAAGCTCAAATTCAACTTCCATCTACTACTAAATATAAAAAAAAAAAAATACCAAAAACTGGGCATTCTCTACCGTCACAATCAGTTCCTCACCTCAACTACCAAAATTACCCTCTCTACCACATTTCTCCTTCCCTCCTTTCTCTATGGTGCCCCACTTCTAACAAACCTACAATCTTCTCTGAAAACCAAACTGTCCTCTTGTTACAATAAAATAGCCAGATTCGCCACAAGTAACAAATCATCTACCCATCACTGTGAACCACTCCACAAACTCAACTGGCTAGAGCTTCCCAACTACCTCTCCTACGCTCAGCTCACCTATGCACATGAACTCATTTTCCAGCCATCCCTCTGTCCCTCTCTCTCAACTACCTTTAAAATGCACCAAAAACTGTTCCCAGAACAAACCACGATCCACGAATATGTCACAAAGAACTTCTTTTATTGAAATACAAAACGAAGGTTAAGCACTTTCATCTACCCAATGTAGATTTCATTAGAACACTGAATATATCAAACATTGTCTCTTAAATACTTTAAAATTCCCACCTAAAACACCACCTGACCAATTAAACTACCATTAGGTTTTAAAGACATAAGAACATAGATTTGGTAAAACCCATATAAACAGCCTTCTAAATATTATCAGTATTAATAATGGTTAAAAAATGCCTAAAACAGCATCAAAATTCAATCATATAATAAAAATTCTCTATCGATGGAATATGAACCATACCCCAACTCTAATAATACATACTAGATGAATATTTCATATAAAATATGACAAATGCATGGAGTGCATAAAAGGAACAATATCAAATGTAAGATATAATCCTACAGTAAATATTAATTACATAACAAATACAATATATAGTTATGACCTGCCTAAATATATTGTGTATTACCAAAGTATATAAATGCCAATATTTAACAATGAAAAATTATTTTATATACATATTTGATTGAGTGTATATGTATATATGTCTATATGTCTCTCTCTGACAAAACTACAACATTGTTAATTTCTTATAAGGGGCTTAGTAGGAATATTTTCATTGATTTTTTGTCATATTGTCTAGTGCCCCTTCCCATAATGATTATTGTCATAAAAAGCTCTGCAAATATGTTGTTGTATTAAAGACTTAAGCACTTTAATGTAGTATTTAAAAGCCCCTAGTGTCAGAGTTCATAAACCTGTTAAGGCTATGGGGACCTGTATGTTGGAGGACAATTGTGATTGTTAGGAAGAATCAAAAACCATGTTTATAAAGAGGGTTTATTTTTTTCTCACTCTAGATGTTAAAGATCTTTTTCATGTTTACTACAGGACTTGGGCATGAAATATTTCCATGAGGTATTATTGTGGTGTAGTTTTCTTTCTAGTTCTGAGATTAATTTAATTGCAAACAATATGATAATAGTTTTATAAAATAACTGCTGGACAGATTTAATAAAGCCTACATGGTCTGCCAAAACTATGTCCACATCATGTGAGTGTCATGGTAGTGCTCCATTTCATATTCAGTAAGTGGCTCTACATACCATGTAGAGCAGTGCAAACAAGGTAAACATTGTGGTATGCTAGTTACAGCATAAGCAGATGAACTGCATGCTAATCAACCAATTCAAGATGTATCTAACAAGCTATAAAGCAATCATGTGGCCTCAGTGTAAGTTTTCCCTGTGAATTCCATAACCTACTGGAATACAGCCACAGAGAGTACTTTACATGGAAAGACTCTTAGGGGCTGCAGTTGCTGTTATACATATGTATGTGCAACAGGTGCAAGTCTATGCGGTTGCTGGTGAAAATAGACCCCAGTCAAGAAGAAGAGTATTTAGATCCCTGTTAACTTACCACAGTCTGCATGATGTGGAAATTGTAGAGGGCTACAGCATAGATTGAGAAACATTACAGGGCCTCTGCAACCTCTGTCTTCCACAACCAAGAGCAAGGGCAAACCATGGTGAACCAATACCTGTGGAGACTAAGGTATGTATAGAACTTACAGTTTTAGTTACAGGAATGTTTCAGACACCAACAGGGAATATGCTGGGGAGATCACTGACATCAGCATCCAGGATCCTACATCACTTCCTGAATGCTATGCAACTACATGCCACTGCTTACATACAAGTTTCCCTGTACACCCATGGAAATACCTGGATGACTACACAATTGCAAGACAAAACTCTTAAAACCCAAGTTGTGATGTGGAAACACACAAATAGCATTTGGCTGCTCCACCCCTAAAACAAGAGGAAAATGACAGTTTGTAGAATATAAGGAATTAAATATAATTCACCTATTATGAATGCTTTCCACACAATTTTCACAAAATGTGTACACATGTACAACACAAAAGTTAATTGTATAGGATTGCTAGGCACCTCTTAATGTGCCCAGCACTTCCCTGGTAGTGTATATGGGCCATCTTAAAAGCACTACATCCCTGTGTCATTGACAATATAGTACTTTACACTGGCACAGAATAAGATAGAAAAGGCTGTAAGGTAATCTGTTTTAACAATAACAATTGTAATGACAGTTAATAAGCTGTCTAGCTCTGAAAATCAATGCATGATAAAATACCTATGTCAAGAGTAAAGTTAAGAAGTGCATACAGATAACAGTTTAATCCCCTAATGCATATGTATTACAGTTTTCTTCATATCGTGAACAAATCTAGCATGTACTTGAAAAATACAAGCATACCTTAGCAACAGCAGAAGCCTTCTGTGCAGATAAATGTAAAGGAATGCCAACCTGCTGTGTTCTACAAATACACAAGTCCAATGACCTTCAAGTTCCCTAGCTACATGGTTACCTTGTTATGGTGTAGACTTGTGCCTCTCAGCACAGTGAAGATGCAAATGATGTGTGAAATCATTAGAAATGCTGAATCCCAAACTTTTGGCTTTGTGTAGCAGATGTAAATATACTGTAGACACAACCTCAGTGTTTGCTGCTAATTCATTGCAACTGTCAACGGTTAGTGGGAGGGAGAAAGAATACACAATAATTCAGACTCCCTTAGCTGCAGTGGGTGTGTCATGAGGAAGGAAAACAATAAAAAATAGACAGAGCTGCATTCCTGCAAACAATGCTCATAAATGGTTGTGTGATCAGTCATTGCACTAAATATGTAATTGCACTAAATATGCAAGTGTTGTATGTCTTGTTAATACTGTGGATGAAATTATATTTGCTTGAAGTTGTATGTACAATAACTTGCATTCTTGCTGTAAAGCTGTTTCTGTGGTAAAGAGGAAAAAGACACCCTTATTGTATTTTGTAGTTTCAGTGGCCTGACAGTTCAAATCCAGACTTGTGTAAAAATCTTTAAGGTCTGCTAAAATTTATTTTGTAATTTTATTTATTTATTTATTTTTACTATTTATGCAGTGCGGGGCTTAGCACAAACACAGGGAAATGGATAAATACAGTTTCATGTAATGTCCTTCTATGATAAAGATTACATAATGTGTGTGTGTGTGTGTGTGTGTGTGTGTGTGTGTGTGTGTGTGTGTGTGTGTGTGCGTGTGTGTGTGTGTGTGTGTGTGTGTGTGTGTGTGTGTGTGTGTGTGTGTGTGTGTGTGTGTGTGTGTGTGTGTGTGTAGCACACCAGCTAAACATGAAGAGTGGTACAGTATATACTATCTGTAGACCACAGTTCAAGCCCCACATTTGTCTTTTAAGGAAGAAACATAAAAAACTGCTTGCAAGGGTAAAACAAGGTGAGCTTTGTTTGTCACATTTGTGCAAAGTTGCATTAATGGCCCACACATGAAGCAGACAGAACACCTGCAGACAGGATGCAGACATTATCGATTTCAAAAATGATACATTGCTGTATCTTTTGCTTTCTATCGTGCAAACCTGCTAAGCGGCATTGCAAGGCAGTTAGCAACCCTCCCCAACACCTGCAGGTATAGAACACCTGTAGACAGGAAACAGGCAGTAGACAATTTCAGAACAGATACATTGTATCCTCTATAGTTAGCTACCAAGCAAACATCCTAAGCAGGACTGTGCGGTGGTTAGCAGACATATTTTATGATAAATATGAAACTATACAACTCTTTCTAAACTGTTCCTGGGGCAGCAGCTGTAAGTGTAGGGCTACAATACAGGTGAGCCAGTGTTCTAATCCAACAAAAACACAGTTTCATTCCTGCTGTTCCAGTTTACTTTATATTAAAATTAACATGAAAACAATAATCAGGCTTAGAAATAAATGCCTAAAGCAGGTGCATGTTTAACAAGCATTTCTTCTTTGGCAAGAATAAAAATCGCCTATGTTGAAGAATATGTTTTGTCTGTAATGCATAGGGTTGAATCTCATATCCTACAAATGTGTTTTATCAGTGTGCAAAGCCACACAAAAAAGGGTGAGGCCATAAAATGTATGCCCCCAATACGTCTGCAAAGTTGAATCAACTAAGAGTTACAGCAGCAACCACATCATCAACTAATGCCAACTGTCAGATTAACCTTCTCATTTCAAAAATTGCTTTCCTGTCTGCTTGGCACTGTTGCTCTCAACTTAATGCTGTGCAAACTTGGTTGTCATGGTTGTTCAGGTGTGTGCACTTGTAGTAAATGCAATAACATGCATTGGCAATACATTGCTGTTAACTATTGCTGTTTTACCTGGTCAGACATGTCTGCAGGTAGAAGGAAGGTGCCCAATTTAGGGCATAGAGGTGGGGTATTGAGAAGTCCAGAATCTTTATTGGACTCCTTGTAAAGTGCCGTAGCCAAAGGCTCTTGCAGGGAGCTATAGTGGCTCTCAGTATAAGTCTGAGGCATGAAATAGTCTCGCCAAGGCTGTCTCCAGTGCAACTGGATTTCCACCCACTGGAGAATAGTCTAGGTACCATGATAATGATCTCAAAAGGCACAAGCTAGATACACTCAATCAGTGGCTGGATGAGCTTAGGACTGCTGACATCACACAGTTGTGTAAGTATAGAGATGTAGAGAATTAAAACTAGATAGGCAACTGCATATATGCAAGACTGGTATGTTTAATGCTTTCTCTTGTTGTCTTCTTTTTATTCCACAGCCATCCAAGAGACAGTGATGAATATGGAGGCCCATGCTAAGTGTCTAGAGAGACTGAGGGAAGCAAGGGATATGTATGCAGTCCAACATAACTATTATTTTAGCTAAAGTATTGCTCTTCTATACAGTAGCAGCAAATTAAGCATGCATATCCTAACTGTAAAAGCAAGCATGCATGCTTCCGTCTGTAGCACAAGCCAACTGAAGGAGTGAAGTCTAATACTGTAGTCGGACATCATGGGTTCAAATAACACTAGTAACAAATATATACTAAAATCCTTTAAAATATTGCATAATCATTTCAACAGAAGTGGCATAAATGCCCTTCTGTTAATTTAATCTGTATAATTTGAACAAGCATTTATGCAGTCTATGCACATTGCAAGGATTACTTTGAGCAATAATTAGTTATGGTTTGTAGTTATTAAGAAGTGCACTTAAAGGTAAAAGTAGAGATAAATACTTTATTACTGTGATAATGCTTTGTATGTCACATATGATGGTACTAATTATCTTTCTTTTCTCCCTTACCCCAACCCTTAATTTCTCTTTTTTATTTCCTATGTATGTTCAAAGAGTTTCCATGTCATCCATCTCTGACAAATCACAAAATACTTTACAGCATAGGGATGCAGGCGAACCCCCATGGCTCAGCCTGCCACCACTCCACCAGCTCCTACACTGGTGCACAGCGCATCTGGGTCCCAACCTGGCAGTACTACCTCTCCACTAACTGGGCCCTCCACATCTGGTAACACTAACTTGGCAGCTGGTGCTGTGGTACCCTCCAGGAGTACTGATGGAAGTGGGGATTAATCACCCACCAGGAGTTGCTAGGACTGGCTCATAGGATCGTGCGTGGCACCACTGGTGCACACATATGCTGGATGGAGGGGATGCTCTATTTTATGGTTCATAGAAGAAGATGTCAAGCACTCCAAAAGCCAGTGGAGTAAGGTGATGGTGATTACAGTCCTGGGTGAGGACTAAATTCTCACTGTCCCCATGTTTGATCCATGTTTGATGGGCATGGGCATCTGTTGTCCCCTCCCTAACCCCAGTCATGGTTTTCCTAAACCAATTATGTCCATTATAATCCCTGTGTTTTGTCTTGCTTGTTTGCATCTGCTTCCTCACCTACCCTACTTACCTGACTCAGAAATACTTATGTCCCTTACCCAAAATTCCTCTCTGGCCAAAGAAAAAAAATGGGCATGTGTTCCAAAAAAAAAAAAAAAAATATATATATATATATATATATATATATATATATATATATATATATATATATATCGTCCTACGTCCTATACATAGCTTTCCACATTTCACATATGTCTTCTTGACACAGTTGATTCAGTCCAACTGGCTATAAAACATGATGGCATTGTTACCACCCCTCTTTGTTGAGGTGACAGTCCAAATTCAGCTAATATTCTGTACATGTTTTCATTTTACACTGTTGAAGAATTGAACAGCTATGGTTCTTTCCTACCTCCTTCCTACACATTCCTATATTGCTTTCCCTTTGTTCTTCCTTCTGCTTGCTCCCATTTCACCAATTTCCTATCTACCCTATTTTAACACCTTTAATCTGGTCAAAAAATAGAATCAAAAAGACAAAATAAAAGAATTCATTAATAAGAATCTTCATAATAAACTCAACAAGCAACAAGAGGAAGCCATAGTTAAACAAATTACTTTAACAGATGTACAAACTCAAATTAATAAACTTAAACAAAATAAAGCCCCTAGTAATTATGGAATTATACCTGAAATATATAACATCATACCTAAAATAGCTATCTCCTTGTTAGATAAATAATATAATCTGGTTCAAACCAATACTACAATACCCCCTTCATGGAAATACACTTTCATTGCACCCAGTTTAAAACCCAATAAAGACCCTAAATTTTGCTCTTCTTACAGACCCATTTCTCTATTGAATGTGGATTACAAAATGTTCATGAATATATACTCAGACAGATTAAATAATTTTTTACCGCATTTAATAGATGATCAGACTGGTTTTGTAACTAACAGAAGTACTTTTGATAACATCAAACGAACACTGGCTTTAATTGATTATGCTCAAAGAAAAAAGAAGATTTTAACTGTAATAAGTCTTGATATAAATTCAGCATTTGGTTCAGTTGATTGGCTTTATTTGTTCACATTATTAGAATGTTTAAACTTTTCAGATAACTTTATTAAACTATTAAAATACTTATATCAAGGTGCTTTAGCTTGCATCAAAATAGGGTCATATACTTCAACTAAAATACCTATTATAAAAGGAACTAAATAAGGTTGTCCATTTTTCCCTTTATTATTCGCTCTAATAATGGACTGCGGTGGTGGTGCTGCGGTAGCGTTGTCACCTCACAGTTAGACGTTGCCCGTTCGATTCTCAGTTAGAGCGTCTTCTGTGTGGTGACATGCGTGAATGGGCATTCCTTCGTTGAAGGTTGTGTGTTAGGCCCGGCAAGCCAGCATGTAAAAATCTACTGCCAATTATTAGCAGACCTGAGTTCCGCTGTGGTGACCCCTAACTGGGAAAGGCCGAAAGACACAAACAAACACAATTATTCACTCTAATAATGGAGCCATGGGCTAATAATATAAGAAATAACAAAAATATAGAAGGATTTGAGATTAATAAAGAAACAACCTCCAAAATTCAACTTTTCACGGATGATGTTCTAATTACCACTTAGGGAAATTACCCCTCTTTTACTTCTTTATTTGACTCTAGTAAGTTATTTAAAAATATATCTGGATTGTTAATCAATGATAATAAAACTACAATTTACCCATATTCTCTAATAAAAATATATATACAACTGATGACAAAAACAATAAATCCATTACGAATCAATTGACTTACTTAGAAATTATTTTAGCTAAGGACATGAAAACAATTATACAATGAAACTACAATAAATGTTATGAAAATATACAAACTTTAATATTGAAATTGAATACAATGCTTTTCACTACTGAATAAAGATTAACAATCATAAAAAAGATAATTCTTCCCAAAATTTTATACATTATTCAATCCATCATATTACTACCTAATAAAACCATAATAAAAAAATTTAATTCTCTGATGTTAGGTTTCCTTTGGTATCCTAAAAAAATCAAAAAATAGCTTTCAAATACCATCTTAATAGTTGGAGAAAGGGTGGAATAGCATTTCCATATTTGATACTATATTCAAACTCTTCTATGATTAGAGCAATAGCACAACTTTTGGATACAACATATTCAGCTAAGTGGAAATTATTTTGGGAAGCTTCGGCTATGATTTTAATAACAAAACCTCAACCATATAGGTTCGAAACAATTAATATTTCAATGTTATGGATATTAAAAGATTATTTTACTACTCTTTTAACACCCAAATATCCTCCTTGTTATATCAACAGCATCTTATCAAATTTTAGAAACTTTATATATAAACATGTTGAATACAAGGAATGTTTTTTTCTCTTGTTCCCTATAGCATTTACCCAAAAATCTTTATTAACATCAGTCTCAAACAAAATTGCATCATTTACACAAAACAATCTTAAGTTTTGGTTTCAATTGATTTCAAATAATAAATCTAAAACAGTGGATGAAATAATACAGGGATTTCAGTTAGATAAATCCCTATGATTAGACATACAAACCATTAAACTATACACTGATAATAAACTACATGTAATATCCCCAACAGTAAAAAATAACACATATATACTATTAGAATATTTTGAATCTATTCTTCAACATAAACAAACTTTTTCTGGTAAGCTCTCTTTTATATTTAGGACTATTAGACATGAAACCTTTGGATGTCCAGAAAGTTATTGGAATTATTTTCGCACCATTAATAATGAATATCCTAGTAACCAAGACAAAATAAATATATTTGAATCAGCAGAGAAAACAGCTTTGTCCCTTAAATGGAAGTTATATCCCTGGAAATTTATACACAGATCATTCTATACTCCTCAAAGAATGAATAAAATTAACAAGAGACAAAACATTTGTAATAAGTGTAAGTGAAATATAAACATAGATTGGGCTCATATGTTTTTTGACTGCCCGAACATTAAAACAGTTTGGATACAAGTAAATGAGCTATTACAAGCTTTATTTATGGATAATTTTATGCTTACCGAATCTCTAGTGCTTCTCAATACACTTATATCACACAGTGTTAAAAGAGAAAAATATCCCTTGATCGGGCAATACTGGCAGGGGCCAGAAAGAGTATAACTAAAAACTGGATTTCTGAGTTCTGTCCCACTTTCACTGAATTTAAAATTATGTTAACTGAAGTTTGTGGTTTACAAATTAGAACCATAATTTCTAGAACATCTAGAAAGACCTATAACTACCATATGTGGATAAACTTACAAAATTTGTTGGTAAGGAATGAATCAACATAATAATTAATTTCAGTCTTTTTGAATAATATGTATTACCTAATTAATATTGTTCAATTCTTCACATGTGAAAAGTTTAATGAATGTCTTTGTAAATACCTCTGTTTGTTTATTTTAATTCTTTTATATATTTAATTGAATTTAAATGCAACAATTTCTGTATTCACACTTATATGTTAATTTATATGATTGATATAAGAACTTCTTTATTAAAACTAATAAAACTATTTAAAAAATAGAATCAAAACACCACACACATTAGCGAAAACAACCAAATGAAGCCTTTCACTTTTTGTCCTCTGTGTTTGTGTAGAGTTTGGCATTATGTACCAGTGCCGAGTGATGGTGAACATGCAGTGGAAGTAGAATAAAGAATTCTTTCTTTTCATTGTAAATACATATTTAAAACTATTAGATACACCTGGATTTGAACCCTGTATCATCTGGGCTCAAAAAAAAATCTATGAATGCATTTACACCTGCTGCCACAGAATCAGCTAAGCAATAGGTGTGTTTCTTACACTCAGTATTAACGACACTACTGACTGGCTTGTCTCTTTTTAATGTGCTTGCACAGGTTAAGCAAAATAAATAAAAACATGCTTTCTTATATACCGTGTACATCTTTATACTGGAAATACACATTCAAATTTTCCAGGATTTGTAGTAATATGGACATCTGCATGCATACACTTTGCAAAGCTGTCTTTTTAAGGTATACCTGCACATTGGAAAAACAACATCAAACACTACACTTTACATACTCAACAATCTGGTAACATGCAGATCATTTAAAATCTTGACAGTTGTACATGGCTATCTAGCCATTTCAAATAGGCCTCTCAACATCTTCTCTCAAACATCCATTGATGATGTCATCCACAATAAATAGCCCTGCATTATTGCAAAAGTAAGACTTGTGCCTTGCCACTTGTGTTGAGTACTGAGTTCTCCATTCTGTATACTTAGGTAGGGATTCGGTTCTCATTACAGTCATCTGGTGTGTGTTTGTTCATTAGTTTGACATTCAACAGACCATTTTTACACCAGCATGTGGGCACTAATATTGCTATCCTCTTCTCTTGTTATAGGCAGCACATGACCAATTGGTATGTGACCTGTGTACTCAGGTAAATAGTATGCCAAATATCCACCAGCAAGTGCTCACAGTAATGACTACTCCCTTGTATGTAACACAACTCCTGAGTATGTGCGGGACATCCATATCAAGGGGCATTATAGTTTCAAAGTTCTCAGTCCTCATCACACCATTAACTGAGTACACCTCACTGTTTTTCATGTACCTCACAACACATCTTCCAGGGATGAGTTACTCAAGTGTACCATGTTTGCCACAGTGACCTCCCACATATCTTATTGTCCATACCAAAGTATTCTTTGTGCTGCATACACATTACTGGGTGATGGTGTGGAACTCCCATCAAGGTTTTATTCAAGATGCATGTGTGATATGTGCTCCTGTGATGCACGCAGTAAATACATAGCTGATTGACAACATTGATGGCATGGATTACATTCCAGACAGTGTGGACTGTGCCATATATATGGCACTCACATCTCTCAACTAGCCAGGACTGCTTGCAATTGCAAATACAGATGTGACAGTTTTCCTCCTAACACCTGCAGCAGATGTTAAATGTTCCCCTCAGAGATTGCTGACAAATCATAACAGTTGTTCAAGTGTGTTCTTGCAGAAACATCTCTGATCACTAATAATCACAGATGTTATGTCAAAAACATGGGATAACTGGTGGTATTATTCTGATATTATTCTGATATTGTTCATATTGTGCTTGCTTCTGTCTAATGTTGTCCATTAGCCTATTACTATGTGTCCCACTTGGTTGAAACCTGTGCTGATATTACATTCATATTCAGGCAACTCATTTTTCACAGCTTCAGAATAGGCACCTAATCCATATTGTATATACCATCTATGATATATGTCCTCTCCATTATTTATGTCAGGATGCGAATATCACACAGAATCTTCTGCATTGATATGTACCTTGTGTGACCGTCACATGATATCCATAATATATTGTGTTGATACGTTATTAGTGTTCATGCTACCACAGTCTTCATTATCATTTCCTCATCTGCTGTACATTACCATGTTTCACCTATCCTCTTCTCCTGTGTTCATTCCTACAATTCATCTATGTGTCCCTTTTCAATACACACACTTCCTCTGTTTATTTATTATACAGACTATGTACCCTTACTGATTATTTACACAACTTTTATTCAGTATGACTGAAACAGGTTTCCACAATACTATGCACTGTATACACATTCATGCAATGTGTTGGAACTATATGCATTGCCTTATTAATAAACTTGGAAGTCATTGTGACTTTCTGTGCAACCCTGCAGACCTAGTTTGTTTATAATAAACAGGCCTAGATGTCTACTACTGTCGATACTGCTTTACATGGTTTCCTGGTCAACAGCACTGTTGCTGGCCACAAAACCACACTTGTTTACATTTAAACGTGGTATGCAGCATGCATATGAAATTAGCACTGCTGCTCACTGCACAAACACATGAACCTCATGTAGGCTTAGTGCAAAGCCTCCATGGAGTTTATTGAATCCCAGGTACATCTTTTTTAAAGGCAAATTCTATACACAGAAGAAAGGTATAGCAACAAGGGCATTGTGTACTGCCTTTCTACTAACCTGGTTTTGTAGACTTAAGAGAGGCTTTTTATATTTTCTTCCGAATACTATGAACACTTTTTCTTGTATATAAGATTTTTGGATGTTATCTTCATTCTGTGAGATGGCACAGAGGAAGGGGCTAATGATTTTTTCTGTTTTATGTACCACTGGATTTTTGGATTTCACATTTAAATTGAATAGGAATGATGTGCATTTTTCAGACACCACTATTACTATTTATGAAAAAGGATTTATGTCCAATAGATTTAGGAAATCTACCTTCATTAATACTTGTTTACACTACAAATTTTCACATCCATGTTTTCTTAAGAAGGGATTGCTAAAAGGCCAGTTCATTTGCCTAGTGCATATGATTTCCAAAAGGGAGATTTTTTGATGAAGAATGGAAAAAGCCTGAAAAAATGTTTATTTCCAGGGGTTATCCCATTAAGCTAGTTAAGCTAGTTAAGGAAATTGATAAAGAGATTTTTGGAAAAAAACAGGAAATGACATACAATACATTTACTTTTTACCCAAGATACACAAGGACCCGGTGAATCCTCCAGGTAGACCCATTGATTCAGGGAAGGATTACATCACTGAACCATTATCATTATATCTTACCAAACATCTCAAGCCTTTGTTATCCCTAGTATGATCACGGTTACAGGATACCACCAACTTTTTACAAATCATTTTAGACACTCAGAACCAGACTGGTTAATGTGTACACTTGATGTAAGTGCCCTTTACACTAACATTCCCCATCAAGGAGGTTTGGAGGCCCTGGCCTATTGGCTGGAGTTGGCCGGCTTATATCAGCCTGATTTTAATCAGTTTTTGGTCGGTCTTGCAGAACATGTCCTGACTAATAACGTCTTCTTCTATCAAGATATTTGCTATTGGCAAACAAAGGGTACAGCAATGGGAGCATCATTTGCACCAATCTATGCTGATTCGTTTATGGCGTTTGTTGAAAAGCACATTATCTACAACAGCCATAACAACATTTTTCTTGATAACATTGATATTTGGAGATGTTATCTGGATGACTGCTGGATGGTAAGGAAAGGAGAGAGCCATCAATTATCTAATTTTTTAATGTATCTTAATGACAACAAATGGGGCCTTCAGTTTACAGTGCACTATGATGTTAACACCATTACCTTTCTGGATGTACTGATCAACACGCTACCAGACCATACATTAAGTACTGAGGTATTCAGAAAGTATCCTGAATACGATACCATCATCCATGCTTCCAGCTTTCACCCACCACACATTGTTAGGAACATTCCTAAATCCCAATTCATCAGAATGAAGCGTATCTGTTCTGATCCAGGGGTTATAAGATGGGGCATGTTCTGCAAGCCAGCAATTTGATTGACACATTCAAGAGGGATGATTTGTTATGTTATAAGGAGCACAATACCACTGTATCACAACCCATTAGGTTTGTTACTACATTTGCTAGGAATTCAGACACTATTATCCACAGTATACACAGACACTGGAACATCTTACAATGTGATCATGAACTGGCAAACATTATACCAGACAGATGTCTTTTTTCATTTCGAAAAGGCAAAAACTTAGGTGGCTGCTTCAATCATTATAAACATTCTCATGACAACAGGCTGTCTCAGCCACTACAGACTACCCTAACAGGGGAACCTCTTACTGGTTGTTTTCCATGCGGTCATTGCACTAATTGTGACAAAGTAAGTAAATCTAAACAATTTACCAGTCGGAATTCCGCTACAGTTTATGATGTCAATTTTTTTGCTAACTGCAGCACTGACTGGTTGGTCTATTTGGCTACGTGCACTTGTGGATCCTTCTACATTGGGAAAACTTCACGTCCTCTTAGACTCAGAATATCTGAACATGTAAGTAACATCAAAAATAAAAAGGTCAACAATGCTCTATATAAACATCATCTGTTGCACAAAACTGCAAAATTTTCCTTTATGGTAATTGATGTTATAAAAGGTAACAAACTCAACAAAGCAGGTTGGCACCCAATTTTAAATTCCAAAGAAAAAAAGTGGATTGTCAAATTAGGTGGATTATTCCCACCTGGTCTAAATGAACAATTTTAGGTTGAACCAATGAACTTTCAGTTGTATGTATTTAAACAGCAACATCTGATTATTTGATTTTACACTGAGGAAGGCTGTGGTTCTTGTTCCAGCCAAAACCGGTATGGTTGTTTGTTGTTTTTATGTCTTCTATATTTATACAATAAATTTTCTTTCAGGCAACAGTTTGCTGGCTCACTGGATGTTTTTCTAATGCTGGATTTACCCACGGCTGTCTTTGTTTGGCCACTCAGGCTTTGCCCTTGTGACCAAACCACACCAACCATGGGTAAATCCAGCATTACCCACACCCAGGCATGGGTTATTGCTATATTGGACACCACTGTAACATTAGAAAACTTCAACAAGACTAAGTTACATTTATTTCCAGGGAATTGTAGTACAGAAAAGGTTATATACATTACTGAGTGCAGCACATGTTTTACTTTGTATATAGGAAAAACTGAGATGGCTTTCAGGAAAAGAATTTATGAACATGGGTATGACATAAAAAGGCACATGAACATTGACCTGTATAAACACTCATCTGGCTGTTTGATCTTTAACGACTGTAAGTGTGTGACTGTGGAACAAGTCCCACTTAACCAAAAAGGAGGTTGGTCGAAAATACATTTGAACACAGGGAATTAGTCTCGTAGTTGAGATTAGATGTCACAATCCCTCCTGGGTTGAATGATTGTGTATTTATATTGCCTAAGTTAAGTAAAAAAAAGTGCTACTAAGCTATGATTTCAGCTTACTTTAACTTTAACCTGGGTAAGGTTTTCTGGTGGTAGATGCTGGTATAATGATTGGATGAATTTATGATTGTTTTTAAATATTAAAGGGATTCATTATATTGTATATATATATATATATATATATATATATATATATATATATATATATATATATACATACATACATTTCACCGTCTATATTACATGATTGAACATTTAGTTAGTCGAATAACTAAACATCGATCGCTAAATGTCGAAGACCCAAAACCACGAATGGCAGTTTTCACACAGGGAAACAATGCTGTTGTCCCACCTAAAAAAAAAAAAAAAACAATAAACACAAATCAAGTGAGGGGCTTTGCCCCCACACCCCTAGATCGCTCCACACTGTAGCAAGGGCAAAATCTGCTTAACGGACAAATTACTTGTTTCCCTGTGTGGAAACTGCTGTTCTCGGTTTTGGGCCTTCGACATTTTGTGATTGACATTTAGTTATTTGACTAACTAAACATTCGATCATGTAATATAGACCCTAAATTTCATATAGGTGAATTAATGTTATTAATAGCTGTTACTGTAATATTTAAGTATTTGAATATTTTAGTGTTGAACATAACATGTATGTGAATGTGTCTATTATTTATTTATTCATTTATTATTTTTTCAGCGTTGGTATATGTACCTTTTAGGAAAGGTGATTGATATGGTACTTAAAAAAGGTGGGTGGGTGTGTGGATAAAAATTCAGTTCTGATGAAGTTTATAAGTACTGTTTGGTGAACAAAAGCCCTAAGCTTTTTTATAAGTTCCCAGAACTAAGAAACTATTTTGTAGTTATACTGGACTTATTTTTCCTTGGATTCAATACTGTTTTATTTCTTTTTGGTTCGGTTGTGGTGGTTGATGCTTTTTTGTTAGTTCTTTAGTTGCACCTTTCCTTATTATAAAGTTTGCTCAGATATCTGTTACTTTGGCATAATCATCTATGTTTATGAAAGAAAGTCTAGAGAATGACTATGTAAGAGTCCCATAGCTCCCAACTTCTTACCATAAGAAATCTGGGCAAAGCCTAAACTAATGGGGAAACAAAGGACCAAAAATAGGGACAGATTTGAAATATTGCTTGTATAAACTAAGAAAGTTGCTAGAATAATGGGATTTGTGTTAGCATGCATTTTCTGCAAGATATGAAGTGTGAAACTCAAATTCAAGTAATTAGTGACTTCAATCCTCAGTGATTTGCTTGAAAGCCACAAATTTTCAGAAAAACAAATAAAAAATATGAGGAAAAATTTGGACATTCTGCGAAAATCAGGACAGTTGAGAGATATGTGTAAGACTATGCAGCTCAATAATTTCTTAAGGACATATTTCTTTGAAAGCCATTTGAAGTAATGAAGGGAACAGAGATATTTTTACTGATAATCTCATGATCTAGTAGATAACTGTAATGAAAGATTCCAAGTAAGCTGTAACAGGCTTGGTAGGTAATGCAGCCATCTCACTGTAGAACAGACAATGAGGTGAAACATTATGGCCTTCCTGATATGCAACATATTCAAAGCATATGTAGAAAAAAATCAGGAAGTTCTTATTAGTAGTCCTGATATCCTCAGTGAATGCAGTTTGAGAAAGTTACACCTAAATGTGACAATCTTATCTCCAAAGGACTGTGAGGTCTCCCTGCAAGCCCAAGGGAAGTTGTCAGCCTGGATTAAGCAATCTTCTAATATGCATGTTGTGGAGGAGGTTAACACTGTCAATTAAACAATTTTATCTGCAATGATCTGTTTGATTACTGCACTCTGTCCAGAAGAAAGTATGTTACAGGTTGAAAGACAGGCCAAAATACTCAACATAGCAACACCTGAAACAGCACATGCAATCAGTTCAGTGGGCATGACATCTATCCATACAGGAATGCTTTTTATTTGGAATCTCCTCCTGAGATGTTTGTGTACATCTATATATAATGGCCTCTACCCTATTTATATTAAATATCAGTCCTAGTATTTTATTTGAAATTTGGTAAAAGGGAATCCTTTTCAGCCGTAACCAAGGCTGCAGAGAAGCAAAGTAATAAAAAATAAGAAAAATAATGATTCATCATACATCATGCGATAATAAAATGAATATGAATAGTAAATACACATAGATAAGGGGTAGCATAAAATAATGATAGTCACAATATTTCCCCTAGTCTTGTCTGTTTTCCCCCTTTATGTGAAAGAAAACCCAGCAGTTTAAGAGTTGGGAGGGTGGCCTAATGATTAAGGTGTTTGCCATACAAACAGAAGGTGCAGGGTTTGAGTCTCACACAGGATAATTAGCTAGGCTTGTAAGGGCAGTTAGCCTAGTACTAACCTATGAACCTAATGCATTCAGAAAAATGTCACACAGGTTCCATATGCTTTATCAAAGTAGAGTGCATATTTTTGTCTTACCTCTTAGCACTCAACTGTCAAGAATTCTGCAAATTGTTATCAATTTGGCCAAATATTTCTGCCCTGTCCCTAGTAAAATTGCTGATTTTGTGGTAAATCAGTAAGTGTGTCATACCTCTTACTATTCAGAAAATGCATACTGATGTAAAACCTGTTGTTCTGTTAACTGTTTAAGTGAATTAGAGTAAATAGTTAAATATTGTCCCAGATCTTGGGCCATTGTTACCGATTATGTTTGACTTTGTCATGAATTCTTTGAGAGAAATGAGTCTGGACCTTTTTCTCTAGCTCAAAATATGGCAGGAAGCAATTGCTCTCCCTTTGACTATACCACCGATGACCAAAAAGAAAGCCCAAAGCATAGATGATGCAACTAGAGTCATGCATTGGTTCCACAAACTTGTATCCCATCCCGTCACCTATTCAAATGAAGATAAAAAAAGAAAGGGCTTCTGCTTATGGCAGAAAGATGATTGGCTTCCTGCAGTACAGCAACCATTCCATACTCCCCCAACTCTTCAGCACACCAATAAATCCACATTCCCCAATTCTGCAAAATAAATAAATGAACAAAAAAAAATTCAGATTACTGTAGGATGTCTGTTCATGTTCTACTATAAATCCTAGGAAGCTGATTTGCTTCCTACAGTAAAGCTGCCAATCATGGTCCTCCAAATCCATACCTAACTATGAAAAAAAGTATTTGGATTATTGTAGGAAACCTATTCTCTTCTTTCAACTGGTTTTAGTTATTATGCATGCCTTCCACTTTTCAGTAACAAATAATGACATTTCCTGTACAAAGAACTTTGTATTCTTATAGAGTTTGCCATGTTTTCTGTACAGGAAATATCCACAACAGAAGACCCACGGATTCAGCTTCTTTCCCTTTTAATGAATGTTTGTCTTACAGATCTAAATGGTAATTGAGATTGCTCTGTGGTTTCAGTTGCATTTTCTTAGGTTTAAACAGTTTTGTATGAGCTTTTATATTCCTACAATTCTGAATCTGATTCCACACTCTGTACGTTTCAGTTAAATATATGTTCATTAAGGTACTGGCAGTAATACAGTATCCCATGTTGATGTCTAATGTCCACATTTGGATGTATCTCACTAAACCTGTCAAACAATTAGAAAGACCTCACAGGTTCCAAGCCAAAAAGTTCACAGGCCTAAAGGAAACTGGCAAGGTGTGAATGATTGGTTAGTTAGTCAGTCAGTGTCCTGGGATATCTATGAAAAATATCGAAGCACTATGTAATGAAATATTATTCTTTCATAATTTACTGGAAATTACAATAGTCTCTTTAGGATCTCAGGCATCTCCCTTGTAAATATGACCTTTGTGAAACCTTCCATATAAAACATTTGTTAAACAGTTATTTCTGACCCACCCTCTTTTTATTAGAAATGTGAGTATTCAGGTACATGTACAGGAAATCCAATGTGGGAAGTCTAACAGGAACTCTGGACAGTCAGTCCCTGCTGTATGAATTGCTTCTTTCTTATACTTGGAGCAGACGGTCTTCTTATATATTATCCTCCCACTTATGCAATTTTGCACCCACAATACTTTTTCTTCATCAGTTTTCCCATTGTACACCACAGAAAGTAACTTCTATTTCATCATAGGTTCAGAGGTTCATAGGTGTGTACTAGGCTAATGGCCCTGGAGCCTTTACAAGCCTAGTCCATAGAAGTGCCCTCCTAAAACACAACCACAAATAGCAAGTAAGATAAGTAAATTATACTGCTTATTTATCCTACACTAGTTTTCTTATGCAATTGAGTAAGAGTTTGATTAATAATAACAGGGGTATTTTATCTTCCACAAATACCTGTCAATGGATAACTATTGAACCTGAAATTAAATTAAATGTAATCTTTCAGTAACTCCTACGTACTCCAGATATCAGGTACATATAGTGATCAGAAATACTTCTTTAAAAAGTGAAATCTGAACTCTTTTTATCTGCATGATGATGATGATGATGTGTGTGTGTGTGTGTGTGTGTGTGTGTGTGTGTGTGTGTGTGTGTGTGTGTGTGTGCATCTGTGTGCATATCTGTGTGTATCTTTGCATATAAAATGCCAGTCAAAATGCCTCTTAATTATTACAATGCAGATAAATATAAGGATTTAAATTAAAGGAACATATGCAGTAAAAAATCATTATGATGAAGTCAGTCTCTGACTCTGTCTGTGTTAATCTCTATGATGCTCATTATCGGCCCAGTTCTCTTCAGGCTGTTGATGAATTACAGACTGCTCATACATCATACTGCTGTCCACTATACATGAAATAGCGACCTCTATATCTTTAGAGTGTTCTGAAAATATGTCAGTCCATGACTTTTTCTGAACTACAGAAGACCCACGAGTTCAGCTTCTTTCCCTTTTAATGAATTTTTGTCTTAGAGATCTAAATGGTAATTGAGATTGCTCTGTGGTTTCAGTTGCATTTTCTTAGGTTTAAACATTTTTGTGTGAGCTTTTATATTCCTACAATTCTGAAAATTCTGCTATGATTGGTACTGAGACATCCACCAGTCCTAGAATACAACAGTGTGCTCAGATATCTGTGACATTTTCTTTAGAACACTGTATGGACTGGGAATCTGGATATGGTCTGGGTTTGGAAGCTTCTTATTCCATGTTGTGTGTTGCTCATGAGTCTGCATATTCATCCTGATGATAGATGGATAATCCAGACTAAATGTTTAAGTACTTCAGGAAACTTTCAGATTCTTTTGGTAACCCTACTTCTTACAGTTTTCCATCAAAATATAGATTGGCTGAGTACATTAACCATACTTAACTCACAACTAATTGCAGTCCTTGTAGACTAATATCTCCTTTGTTATCAAGACGAACTTAACCTTAAAGCAATATTTACCCTAGTGTACTCCCTGATATTATTTCCTTTTCTTCCTAACCCTGACATTACCTTCTCGAACCTCACTTGGATCATCCATCTGTATGGATTGTCTCAGTAATGCCTTATAAATTTTATTATAAATGCTTTACTTCATTTAATACCTGGAAATAGAAATCATTCAGTCTGTTCCAGCAACAGTCATTTTTTTGGCTAATATGTGAACATTGCTCCTCTGTGATCTATTTTCCTGGTCAACTATTTTATTTCTGTATTGTAGGCATGTAGCTTCCAAATCTTTACTTATTTTTTTCTATAGCCAGCATCCCATTTCTTTGGGTAATTGTGATCTGTAACACGTTTCATATTTATTTGTCACAGACATTCCTGTTATTGCCTGGGTGGTGATGTGATAGTTATCTACATCCTGGGCTAGGAGCAAATGTTTTTCTGTCTTTCAGCCTTAGCTTTTCTAAATTTTATAATTAGCTCTGTTTTCCTATCTCTAAACATCCCCAATTTTTCAAATATTATGTTTAGTTTATTTGGAAAGATCTTAAAACTTCAATGAAAGCATGGAGTAAATGGTTTGCTCTTCCACCAGCATCATAGGTTAGCTGTACCCCAACTCTGCACATGCAGTTAAAAGAAAAAAGAAAAAAAAAACTATAGGTCATTGCCACCTCTCATATTTTAATTGCTGTAATTTTTTATCAAGCAAAAGGTAGAACATGCATATGTTTTACATTTTACGTGACTGTTATTTTCTGGAAGTATAGCAGATTAAAGTATTTGATGTTGAGCTTGGGTTTGATTTACTGTCTCTCCCTGAGTAATGTTACTCATTCAGAGTCACATACTTTACAGGTTTGGAGGGAGTGCTACACTCTTAAATGTGGCATCTCTCAGATGAGAAGTTAAACCAAGGTCCCATCTGCTTGAATTGGTGGTAGATCAAGTAGATATAAAAGACCCAATGGCATTTATTAAAAAGAGCAGTTGAATTTTCATGGTGGCTTGGAGAAATTTAATAAATAATTCAAAACTCAGTGATAAGCCCCGAGATTCAATAAATTCCATGTAGGTTCTGTGCAGAGCCTACATGGAGTGTATTCGCCTATGCAATACTGCTTATTATGTGGCATCATGCAGCCTCGTGCCATGAATATTAATGATGTGTGGCACATGTAAACAATGTTTCGCAGCTTGCCCTAGTATTACTGGCTGTGAAACCTGTATACTGAATGTGGATTGTTCCACATGACCTTTTAGTGCCAGTAATGTAGTCAAGCACTAAACTAATGGGAGGACAAAGGGCAAGCATGAATTTTCTGAAGGATATGAAGTACAGAACAATACTGTATGTCATTATATATTGACTGCCGTCTTCAGTGATTTCACAATAAACCACACATTTCACAAGGAGCAGGCCAAAAATATGATGCAAATATCTGGGCATTATGTATAACTGTGGACAGTCTCCTTTTTGTGTTTTAATTTTTTTTCTTGTTTTTTTCCAGTGTTTATGTGATATGCTGCTTGACATAAACATGTTTTGCTGTGCTCACCTGGTTTGTGTAAAGGGTAGCAGTGCACAAACTGGAGGAATGGACCACCCAGGTTGTAGACAGGACCCAGACAGCTATACATATGAACCGGATGCTTTCAGTTAATAATATTGTGCATTGCGCAAACATGGTAAGTGGTGGTGTACTACAATTAACAGTGAGAACTTTACAATGACTACTAATATAGGAGATATTATCTCACTAATCCCATGGCAGCAGGTGTTAAGTATAGGTGTGGAGTGGAGACGGTCAGGGGTTGTAGTACAGGGTATGCAAATTTTGTTTTACTCTTGTGAGCTTGCAGATTATAGCAATTAAGTGCAACATATACAAATGTTTTCTCAACCTTCCTGTAGTAATAGTTGTAAGTGTAGGAGAACTATATATATATATATATATATATATATATATATATATATATATATATATATATATATAGCACATTTGACTAACCCATTTACACTAGTGCCTGTATACTTACTAAGATAGAAATTGTATTGTTCTCCAGTGTTGTGCATCGCTTACTATCGCACAAACACTGTGCATGATGGTAAGTGATGCTCAACATTTTCAAATGTTGCAAAACCAAAATATGCATACTCTCAGTAAGCAAAAGACATGTAATAGTTAGGAAAACAGCAGCATATAAAATGCAATTGGTGTGAAATGCACAACACTGAAGAACAATGCAATTTCTAGCTTATTAATTATACAGGCACTAGTGTAAATGGGTTAGTCAAATGTGCTATATATATATATATATATATATATATATATATATATATATATATATATATATATACTGGAAAACTCCCTTATCAGCCTCAACAAAAGGTTGAGATCCCTCATCAAATCTTCTAAAGCTAGCCATGAAAACAGAATTGCAGCAGATAGTAAAGACGACCACAAGGCCTCCTATAGTTATGTAAAGAATCTCCATGGCAATACCCAGATTTGCTCTGAGCTACTGCACAATGGTACCTCCTATACCGAGCCAAAAGATATTGCAAATATACTGGCGGACAGATTCAGTGCTAACTTTACCTCTCTTTCCCCCCCTCAAAGGACCAATCACAATACCAGTAGATTGCCAGGCACCCAGTATTACTGATGCACAGGTTAAAACAGCAATGTCCAATGCCAAGAATACAGCTTCTATGGGACCTGACAGTATCCCTGGCTGTGTTGTACATGAACTACAGAGTGAACTGGCGCCTCACCTATGTGCCCTGTTCAATCACAGCCTCATCTCAGGCTTTGTCCCTACCGAATGGCGCACTGCTGCAGTCATCCCTCTCCACAAAGGAGGAGCAACTACAGACCCCGGGAACTATCACCCCATTAGCCTGACAAGTCTGATATGCAAAGCTATGGAACGCATCATCATGGACCGAAAAAACAAGGATATAGGGAATCTCCAAACTCTGGATCCTACACAGTTTGGTTTTGTGAAGGGTAGATCATGCCTGCTCAACTTGGTTGACTTCTTTTAGTCAGTCACCAGAGCTGTGGATGAAGGTAAAGTGGTTCATACAGCATACCTTGATTTGGCCAAGGCCTTTGATACCATTCCCCACTCAGGAATCATAGAAAAACATACCAAGCTAGTCATCAACCCTTATATCACTAGGTGGGTTGCAAACTGGCTCACAGATAGAACCCACAGTGTGAAAGTAGCTGACTCCAAGTCAGACTGCCAACCAGTCACGAGTGGAGTCCCACAGGGTTCGGTCCTGGGTCCTCTCCTGCTTGGTATCTACTTCTGTGAAGTCCAGGCCAACACAAAGGGACTCTGGCTGACAAAGTTCACAGATGATTGCAAGTTGGGAGCTATTATTAACTCTCCAAGTGATGTTGACATCCTGCAGAAAGGCCTCAATGAGACCAACGACTGGTGTCAGAACCATGGCCTTAAGCTTAATGCCAAAAAATGTGTCTTCATCTCCTTTGGGAAAAACCTGGTTCACTTGAAGTACCACATTGATGGTAGTCCACTGAACACAGAAGGCATTATAAGAGATCTGGAAACACAGGTTGACAGCAACCTCTCTTTTGACCACCACATTGCCACTGTGGTCAGAAAGTCCTTCTATGTAGCAGATCTCATTACTAATGGTTTTGCATCCAGGAAGAAAGAGGTCATTGTTTCACTCTACTCTTCCCTCATTAGGCCAATCATCGAGTACAATGCCGCATTTGGCATGTACCTCACTAGACACCTGCAACAACTGGAGAGGCTGCAAAAGTACATCACAAAGATGATCCTAGGCCTTAAACACTTGTCCTATATGGACAGACTCAAACATCTCCAAATATTCACTGTCAAATATCTCCTACTTAGAGGTGATCTCTGCTTGACTTACAAAGCCATGTCTGACCCAGCTCTGTTAGAAATGCTACATCTCAAGGAATCCCAATTGTTTTGCACCACATGTTCCAGAGACCTCAACCTCATTACCACAATCAACAGAACATGCTGGAGGGACAGGTTCATAACCCAGAGACTGCCCATGCTATAGAATAGACTTCCCATACATGTCAAGCAGAGCACCTCACTGGCCTCTTCAAGAGAAATCTTGATGAGTGGATGGGAAATAGAAAATTCACGCCGGGGATCACTCCCATTGCTCTACTCGACAGAGGCACTAGGAACTAAGGTTGGATGGCACGATGCCATGGTAATCCTATGGGCTAGGCTTGTAGAAACTCCAGGGCAATTAGCCTAGTACACACCTATGAACCTATGAACCTATGAACCTATACATTGAGCTTGAACTATGGCCGGCATGTCTGTAGTTGCTGAAGAGGGTGTGCGCTTTCAGGCACAGTGTTGGGGTGTCCAGGAGTCCAAGATTTTTGTTGGACTCCTAGTTAAGGAGGATGGGCCCAGGTTTCTGCAGTGGGATTATTCAGGCTCAGGATATAACTCTGAAGCCTGAAATAGTGTTGTCACAGCTTTAATCAGTGTGACAGGTATCTCACGCACAGTTAAGCAATGCAGACATCATTTTGATGACATCTGAAGGAGGAAACAGGATACCCTCGACATTTTGATCGGGGAGTGTCAGGCAGCGGACACCCCACAGGTGTATAAGTATCAATTTCAGTGAGCAATTGTAAGAGTTAAAAGCTGAATATACTCAAGGCTGGTATTTATAATGGTGCTATGCTCTGTTCTGTTTTTGCCACAGCTGCTGAGGAGTGAGACTCGAATGTTCAGTCCTATGCCATGTGTCCAGTAAGGAATCAAGAATAATGTGGTATCCATACATCAGAACAGTACTGTCTAAATAGTATTTTAACATTAATAATAATTTGTATAGTAATTTTGTAGCATTAAAAGTTAAGGACTACTTACTTGGTATTTAATAGAGTTGTATCAAATTGATCATGCATAAAACAACTGTAAAAGAAACTCTGCATGCCTTAGTCAGTAGCACCAAACAATGGTGCCATACTCTCAAATAACAGTGAGCATGCATCTCTAAACTGTAAAAGGAAAGTATGCTTGCAGTAGTCTGTAGGAAAAAAGAACAGTAGCTTCATAGGTTCATAGGATGATAATGGGCTATTGGCCCGGAGGACCTTATAAGCCTAGCCAAGAATTTTGCCCATGTTCCCACAAAGTCAGTACAGTATTTTAGCGTAGTCACCGGTTATGGGTTAAAAAAACACACTTACCAAATATACAGTACTGTTAGGTTTTCATCATTATTGGAATGTAACTTCATACCTATATAACAGTGGCACAAATGATTTCGGTAAACTGTAATTAGTATAATTGAAACATGCAAAAAAAAAAATAAATAAATTATCTGCTTTTACTGTATTTGTGTTTTTTCTTACTTTATTTTGCTTTTGCGTCATCTTAAAAGTACTCAATTGTATTTATTACTGCTTGGTGTAACTCATTGTAAGCCTTTTAGTTTAAGCACCTGGGCTTCAGACCAGTTTTACATTAGGAAGGTTTGTGGTCTGCACTGTAGTGGCAGAACAGGTAGCTTACATCCTTCTAAGTTGGGAACTGCTGATTGAGGGCTCAGTGTCTGTTATTCTAAAAGTGTATTAATTCTGGTTTAAGCACTTGGGCTTGAGGCCAGTTATTTTACATTAAGAGGGTTCGTGTTCTGCACTCTTGTGGGAGGAGAGGCTGGACTCTGTCCTTCTGAGCTGGGAATTTCTGGTTAAAGCTTATAGTGCCTGCATATTTGAACTGCTTCTTACTGAAATTGGTACACCTCATTTGCTGTAGCATAGACTAGATCCAGACCTGCTGAATCTAGCTTTGTTTGTATAACTTGAGCACTAATCCAGGCATTCTTTAAAGTATTCAGTTGTATTTATTACTGCTGGTAGTAACTTGATTAAAGTGTAGCTATCATTTCTAAGTCTTTTGGATTAAGCACTTGGGCTTCAGACCAGTTGTTTTACATTAAGAAGGTTTGTGGCCTGCACTGTGGTGGCAGGACAGGTAGCTTACATCCTTCTAAGTTAGGAACTGCTGATTGAGAGCTCAGTGTCTGTTATTCTAAAAGTGTATTAGTTCTGGTTTAAGCACTTGGGCTTCAGGCCAGTTATTTTATGTTAAGAAGGATTGCGGTCTGCACTCTTGTGGGAGGAGGCTGGACTCTGCCCTTCTGAGCAGGGAATTTCTGGTTAAAGGCTTATAGTGCCTGCATATTCTAACTGTTTCTTACTGAAATTGGTACACCTTGTTTGCTGTAGCATACACTAGATCCAGGCCTGCTGAATCTAGCTTTATTTGTATGCTTGTTGTTTGTTTATTTCCCTGAAACGCTAATTCCACCTAAAACGTGGCCTTTTAGCACTTCTGTGGATCCCTAGTGATATCTGCATTGCTTACTGTACTTATTTCCTTGTTTCACTTGAAAGAAAGTTACTGTTTGTCGTTTTGCATTTAAGTTACCTGTAACACATTGCATTTAAGTTACCTGGCACTTGTTCACTAAAGCAATTATATAAGTCAGCTCTAAAAAATTAAAAGCACTACACCCTCACAAACTCCCCTTGAGTACCTTGCTCCCATTGGCCCTTTTTTCAATTATAAAGGAATTCCCAATACTATTCTAGCATGTCCAAAGGTCAGTTGTCAATCTCCTCTCCGGTCCAGCAGGTGAATCTGGGAATCTTGAGGCAATGTTACAACTGCCTCATGTACACAGACAACCCTCTCCTCCTCCCAACAAATTCCAACACATGTGAGAGATGCAACCATATAGCCAAACTGGAGGCTAAGCTCTCTCAACTCAGTACTGGTGTAACCAGTCAGAAGGAGAAGGAAACCACACTCACTACAATTCCAGTCTCACATAGACTTACCACGGCAACAAACCAAACACATAAACACACAAAAACATACTTGGAGGCTCTAAATAAAAATCTGCCTAAGCAGCAGAGACCTCCAAAGCAGACACCCAAGCAACCACTACCCCAAAACAAAACACGTGCAACACATAACTCACAAAGCCAGTGTGCCGAATAGTCACAGCCCTTAAGGCTAAACAACACACCTGATACACCTGTAATAGGTGACTCTATCGTCAGGCACACCGACGTCCCGCTCACCAGGCTGAACAAGGAGAAGGTCACCATGAGCTGCCTGTTGGGTGCTAGGATCCGCCACATAACACAAGCACTCAGGTCACTCCAAGGCAAGTACAAATATGACTCAGTCATTGTCCATGCTGGTGTGAATGACCTGAGACGTACCTCCCTGGACTACATGAAAAGAGACATAGAGGACCCTCACCAAGAATGATGCCACAATATGAAGACAAGATGATCAATTTCAACAATTGGCTTAAGTGTTGGTGTCATTCAAAGGGATCAATGTCTGTCAGCCTGGGATGACATGCTCGACAAGCCACGATGCTTCGCTAGGGACGGCTTGCACCTGTCACCCTGGGCTTTCGGATATTGGCAAAGGCTCTTGCTTCCTCCATAGTGCCTTTTTAGGCAAGGCTCAAAAGACAAACCCACCTCCATAGGTATCACAAGGGATAAGAAACTAAGAGTAATGCTACTCAACGCCAGAAGTCTAAACCTCAAGATGCATGCACTCGAAACTCTCCTTAGCATGGAGAACATCAATATCTGTGCAGTAACAGAAACCTGGTTCAAGGCTCTGGAGAGCACCACAGCACTACCAGGTTATACCTCATACCATGCTTTTCGGCCCCAAAACTTGGACTGAACCACAAAAGGAGGGGGAGTATCAATATTCATCAAAGATACCCACACCTCCAGGTTGGTGGCACAGCACGAAGCATCAGAGACTATCCATGTGCAACTAACTGTGGGTAAAACTGCCTTCCAGTTTATAGCCTGCTACAGACCACCCTCCCAAACACAGGAACCCCACTTGGCCTTCCTGAGAATACTGGAAAATATGAAGGTCTCTCCAAACACCATTATATTGGGTGACTTCAACTACCCAAACATAGACTGGGAGCATTACTCTAGCTCCAACACCCTAGCCCAAAGGTTCCTAGAATTTATAAACTCAAATGCTATGGAACAACTTGTTACCACTCCCACAAGAGGGAAAACATACTGGACCTGATCATCACCAACATGGGGACACTATGCTCCAGACCAGAAGTGTATCCCTCACTGGTAAGATCAGACCATAAACTAATCTCACTGGATATTCACATCCTGACCCCACCCCTGCCCAGAAAACCACAGTGAAAAACTTCTCTAAAGCAAATTTCACAAGCCTCAAAACCGAGGAAATCCTTCAAAGCCCGGGCCTGTGGAAAATACGGCCCAGACCGCAGAATCCTTTATAAACGCATTCTATGAACACCTTCAGGAATGCATGGATCATGCAATCCCAAATAAAACCAAGACCCAATCCTCCAAAGGCAGGCGTCCTGTCTGGTGGACCCCAGCCATAAACAAACTATACAATAGAAGGAGGAAGCTACTACATGATAGAGCAAAATCCCAAAAGGGAAGGCATCTCTGATCAGTATTAGCAAAAACTACGGGCACTCATAAAATCGTCTAAGGCCAGCTTCGAGAGAAAAATTGCACAGGACACTAAGGATAATCACAAGGCTTTCTTTAGTTATGTTAGGAACCTGGGTGGGAATTCCCAGATATGCTCAGAATTAGTCCAAAATGACAAAAAATACACCGAGCCCACAGACATTGCCAACATCCTAGCTGACAGGTTCAGTGCAAACTTCTCCCCCTCCCCACCAAAAGGGCAAATATCTATCCCAACAGAGTGCTGCCCCCCCTGACATCTCAGATGCTCAGGTAAGAGCCGCCCTCTCCAAAGCAAAAAACACAGCATCAATGGGACCAGATGGTGTCCCAGGCTGCGTCCTACATGAACTCCAAGAAGAGCTAAACCCAAACATAAAACTACTGTTCAATCTTAGCCTTACTACAGGATATGTACCCAAAGAGTGGCATACAGCAACAGTGGTCCCTCTCCACAAAGGTGGTGCCTCAACGGATCCTGGAAACTATCGCCCCATAAGCCTGACTAGCTTGGTCTGCAAAGCTATGGAAAGGATCATCATGGACCTCATAAATAAAGATATTGGGGACCTACAGACACTGGATCCTACCCAGTTTGGCTTTGTTAAGGGCAGATCCTGCCTCTTAAACCTGGTCGATTTCTTTGAAACAGTCACCAAGGCCATTGACAGGGAAGGTGGTCCACACAGCCTACCTGGACCTCGCAAAAGCCTTCGATACAATACCCCACTCGGGCATTATAGACAAGCTCACCAGCTTAAATATAAACCCCTATGTCACTAGATGGGTTGCAAACTGGCTCAAGGACAGAACCCACATGGTTAGAATTGCTGGAGCCATGTCAGACTCCAAACCAGTTACAAGTGGCATCCCACAAGGCTCAGTCCTGGGACCTCTCTTGTTTGGTATATATTTCTCGGTACAGGCCAACACGGAAGGACTGTGGCTGACCAAGTTCGCAGATGACTGCAAACTGGGCGCCATAATCAACTCTCCAGCCGACACAAGCATCCTCCAAAAGGGCCTCATAGAAACAGACAACTGGTGCCAGAGCCATGGCCTCAAGCTAAACGCCAAAAGTGTATAGTCATCCCTTTGGCAAAAACAAAGTGCCCACAAATTACCACATAGGTGGTAATCCATTAAGTACAGAAGAAGTCATTAGGGACCTGGGCACCCAAGTTGATAGCAATCTCTCATTTGACAACCACGTGGCCAAAGTGGTTAGAAAAACATTTTATATAGCCCACCTAATCATGAAGGGATTCACATCTAGATCAGGGAGATCATCGTGCCTCTTTACTCATCCCTCATCAGGCCCATAATTGAGTACAATGCCCCTTTTGGGATGTACCTTACCAGACACCTGCAGCAACTGGAAAGACCCCAAAAGTACCTCACCAAGAGGATCAAAGGGCTCAAACAGATGCCATATGCTGCCCGGTTAAAGAAACTCCAGCTCTACTCAGTGGCATACCGCCTGCTCAGAGGCGATCTGTGCCTGACGTATAAAGCCATGTCCAACCCAGAATTAATGGACATGCTGCACCTCAGAAAATCCAAATCCCATCGAGCCACGTGCTCGAGAGACTTGAACCTCAGCACTGAAATAAATAGGACATGCTGGATGGACAGATTCATAACCCAGAGGCTCCCTTCACTCTGGAATAAAATCCCAGTCCAGGTTAGGCAGAGTCCCACATTGACTCTCTTCAAGAGGAATCTTGATGAGTGGATGGGAGATCATAGGTTTACCCCGGCTATCACTTCTGTGTCACTGTTAGACAGAGGCACAGTATACTAACCTCAAAAAAAGGCATAGCAAAATTAATTTAAAATGGGTGGCGAAAGCCAAACAGACTCTGGCTAGGCTTATAAATGCCCTAGGGCAGATAGCCTAGTATGAACCTATGAACCTATGAACCTATATGCACACATCTAAGGTTGGTGGCTACAATCTGTAACATAGTGTGCCTCTGTAATAAACTGGGTAGTCTTAAAAGTAAGGAAGAACTTGTTAGGAGTTTGTAGTGTTAAAAATAAAGGTAACAGAACAGAGTCAAATAATTGTTATCAATGCTTTGTATGTCACATCACATATGAAGTTACTAATGCTTTCCCTTTTTTTCTCTCACCCCAACCCTTTTCTCTATTTTTTTTATTTTTTATTTTTTTATTTTTTGTTTCTTCCCACAGCACAGTGTGATAGGAGTGTCCCATGGATTCCACCTGCCCCCAGTCCACCAGCTACAGCAGTGCTGCCTGTCATGTCTAGTGCACCAGCAGTACAGCACACAAACCAAAGCACCATCCCTGGCAGTTCATCAATGGTAATAAACTCACCAACTCTGCCATTGCTCCCTAAGGGAGCCATAGGTCTATCCTCCGGGACAGAACTACCTGTGGGGCTGGGTAGTGCAAGGGCAGCAGAGTGGGTGCTAACAGGATCTGCACCAGATGTGCTGGGCAGCAGTGCTATACCCAGTGGAGTGGGGGTAGGTGGATTTTGTGGGACAGTCCTATCCCACTGTGTTATGGGGAAAAAAATAATAAAATAAACAAAAAAATAAAATGAAAAATAGAGAAAAGGGTTGGGGTGAGAGAAAAAAGGGAGAACATTAAAATAAAAGAAAAAGAGAGAGAAAAGGGTTGAGGTGACAGTAAGAAGGGAGAACATTAAAATAAACAAAACATTTAAAAAAATTTAAAAAAAAAGAGAAAAAAGGGTTGGGGTGACAGAAAAAAAGGAAGAACATTACTAACTTCATATGTGACATACAACAAATTTATATATGTATTTGAATGTATTCTAATGCCTTTGCTTTTACAGTATCAGCTTCCAACAAATACCTTTGTTTACTGTTAAAACTACCCAGCTCCTAACAGATATGCAATATATTACAGATTGCAGTAAGCAATCCTTGAGGTGTGCATATGTTGCACATATGCATGGTCCAAATATACTAATTACAGTGTACAGTAAGCCAGTGGTGACACTGGTTTACAGCTCTGACATAACATTGCAATATCAATGAAATCTTAACAGTATTGAATATTTGGGAAGTGTTGATTTTTTTTCCTCAAATTTTTTTTTTATTTTCAATTAAAATAACATTTACATGATATTTTTTAAATATTTTAAACAACTAGATACAATATTTACAATAGCCTGACTTTCAGTTATATACACTGCATGTTATTAAATATAGAAATAACAGATCAGTTATCAGAGATATAATATTGATTATTGCAGAGTGTCCAACAAAGATCTTTCTTCCAAGGATTATTTGCCAATGGCCTGGGATAGATTTGTAGTTCTTTGATTTTTATTTCCATCGATGCAGTTGTCTTCAGTAAAGTGTAGAATTCTTCCAAGGTCGGGGATGTATTTGAATTCCACCTTCTGGTTACGCATTTCCTAGAGATAGCAAGTATTGTCCATAACAAATACATATTTGTCTTATTCAGGTAGGGACCTTCATTTACGTAGTGGTGCTGCAGTAGCGTTGACGCCTCACAGCAAGACGTTGTCCCGTTCGATTCTCAGCTAGAGCGTCTTCTGTGTGGAGACATGCGTGAATGAGCGTGCCTTCATTGAAGGTTGTGTGTCAGGGCTGGTAACTCGGCATGTAAAAATCCACTACCAAACATTAGCGGACCGGAGTTCTGCTGTGGCGACCCCTAACCGGGATAAGCCGAAAGACACAACATAATCAATGCTTTAGTTAAGGTAAAGGATTCATTAAATAAAGCTTGTAAAAATGATTGATTCCATTCCAATATGATTTAATTTTACTACATTCATAAAAATATGAATCTAGTCTGCTTTATTTGACTTTTCACACCTCCAGCAAAAACATTTGTAGTAGTACTGATCTTCTTAATTCTATCTGGTGTTAAAAATGCTCTATGTAAGTATTTCCAGTTAAATATTGTCCAGTACTGTGTGTTAGAGGTGTAATTAACTGGTAGTAAGATGTTAGTTTTAATTTCTTCTGTTAACTGCAATGACTGACCTTTTGTTAAGAACTGCCAGTATGATGGTTTGGGAATTGTTTTATATGTTATTAACTCTTTATAAAGATTTGAAATTGAATTTTTCTTTTCACAACTATTATATATAAATTCATACTGAAAGCTTATTAGATTTGGGATATCTTTAAATGAGGAATTATTAATTAATCAGCATAAATCTTGAGTGTACTTTAAAATGCTTTGTAAGGTTAACCAGTCCTGTGTTGGAATATTGTAAGCAGTTTTTATCATATGTATATCTGAAACATTTAATTTATTTACACATTGAAACCAGCATAAGAATCAATTTTGTTCCCAGGAGGTTAATGTTTCCCTATATATTTTGTGAGGAAAGTTCTTAGTGATGGTAATTGGGCTTAAAAGGTCAAACCAAAGTTTTAGATATATGTTTGCATTGATAGGTTTCCTAAAGGAAGTGATGTAATGATTAATCAGTGTTGTTTTAGAAGGTTTTGTTATATTATATTGTATACTTATGCATAGTATGTACCAGGGTTTGTTTGATTTGTCTACTATTAAAATTTTTTTAACAGATTAAATTAATTTGTTAATATAGCCGTTGTTAATTCTTTCCAGTTGGCAAAATAATTTGGGTTTATCCAGTCTATTGTAGTTTTAAGCACAGTTGCTTTTATATATGTTTCTATTTCTGGGAAGTTCAATCCTCCTTGTTTCTAGGGTCTAATGTGATGATTTAGAGCTAGTCTATTCTTTTTGGGATACCATAGAAATTTATTAAATATGAGTTTATTTCTTTAAGAATGCATCTTTCAGGAATTAACGGTATTGCTAATGCTACATATAGTATTTTTGGCAATAAGACCATTTTTATTAATTGCAATCTGTCAGGAAGTGTTGATTTTGAAGGCACAGCCTATGATTACTTTGTAATAATGAACTGCTTTTTGTCCTCCAGTGTAATGCATGCATACTTCCCTATTACAGTTAAGAAATGAATGTTCAGTTTGATACATCTGTATAATTAACCAATAAATGTGTTGTAACTTTTAGTGCTAAAATAACTCCACTGTAGGGATGTATATATACCACATGCATCTCGCATCTGTGCCAGTCTAGTGGCATGGGTTCACACATTCATTTCCTGGTCTGTGATGGCTGTGGAAAAAACAGAACAGAATACCATTAAGCATACCAATCCTGACTATATCCAGCTTTTAACTCTGAAAAGTAGTGTCTGTAATTAATACTTACACATCTGTGGGGTGCCCCTAGTCCTACATTCCTCAATGCAATGGTTAAGGATATCCCTCTTCCTCATCCTGAGGTCTCTGTAGTGATTTCTACATTGTTCACCAGTGTGGGAGATACTGGTAGCAGTGGTCAGAGCCCAGACTAGACTATTCCATGCCTCTGCCTTGTAATCCAAGCCACAGTAGTCCTTCTGGAGCATCATGGGCCCATGTTCATTCATTAGCAATCCAACAAACACTTTGGACTCCTGGACACTGCATCTTTGAGCACAGAATCTCAAAAACTCTCCAGGAATGCCTGCCGTGCCTATCACTGATCAACACCAATGCAGAATGATATTTTCCCATCAATTGCAGGTATTGTGCTTACTGGGATTGCATACTTTCTGGATTTCCAACATTTGAAAGTGTTGTGCAGCACTAACCATTGCTCAAACACATTGCTTGAGAATGTGCACTACTGAAAAATGTGCTTGCATGATGGCCAATAGTATTAATTGAATGTATCCAGTGTATGTTTCTGGCTGTCTGGGTCTTGCCCACTACTTGGGTGGCTCACTTGTCCAGTTTGTGCACTGCTGCTCTATGCACAAACAAAATGCACATAGCCAAAGCTGTTTGTGCTAAGCAGGGCATCACACAAAGAGTGGAACCCAAAAACAAAAATAAAAAAAAAGTATAAAACATGGAGAATTAGTTGAAAGGTGGAAAATCATTATATGACATACATAGTAGAAACTGTTAGTATACATGAGATATGTCTGCATAGATCTGGATCTCAACTCTCATTGCAATGTACCATCACAAAACAGGAGGGGGGACTTATCCATATTTGCCCCACAAACAGCTTTACAGTAAATTCAAGACGTAATTCCTCGAACAACCAAGTGCAACTGAATGTACACTGATATCATGGCATGACCTTTTTGTAAATGCATTTTATGTAATATAGTTGTGTAGTGCACTTAGTGATCACACAGCCTGCTATGATTATTCTTTGCAACTATACAGCTGTCCTACCTTTTTGTGCTTCTTCGTCAGTCAGCAGTTATCTGACCAGTACTCAGAGACATGCAGTGTATAAGCCATTGTGTATCATTTACCTTAAAATGTGTGAGGATATTTACTGAGAATACTGTGATATGCAGTTGCCATCAAATTAATGGAAGGTTGGATGTGACAAACAAGCATAGACTGCTGTTTTGGGGGTGGGGAGCATAGGTAGGTCGTGGAACATGCAAGGGTATAATGGTCTTTCAAGGATAGTAGACCCAGGCTGAGCTACTGTTATGGCACAAAGAAGGCTATGTCACTTTTGTTACTCTCCTTGTTTTGCATCCTGCCAGATTGATCTTGTGAGGGTGGTGAAGTCGGACACTGCTAACTGTTTCATTACCTTTTAACTTCTCTCTGTTATGATTTCCCATATGGTGATAAACTGAGGGCATGCAATGATCACCATTACTTTGGGGAAGTATCAATGTGTGATTTTTGAGGCCTGAGGCATACTACTTGCTAATAGACACATGCAAGTCAAATAATTCTCTGCTGCCACGTGTGACATTAATTTCTGTTCAAATCTCCCACCTTGTAGTTGCTTACTGTACCAAGTGATAAAATACAAGGCCATGTCATAATATTATTATACAATACAGAACATGTTCAAGACTTACCTTATAAATACAGCAGTTGCCACAGTGTTAGTTCAGGGCTGAGTGTGATGCAAGCAGTACACAGCCAATACATGGGGATTTAAAGGTTGTGGCTCTGAGTTGAGGCTGGCAGACATCACAGGATTCCTATAGTGTGTCCTGATCCATCCTGTAGCACTCTACAATGTCCATGTCAGGTATGTTGTGATAAGTTAAATGTGGCCTGAAAACTCACCTCTGTCTCAGCCTATGCCTATTGGCAGCAGCAGCAGCATTGCCTGCAGACTGTAGCACATAAAAATGGAGTTAGGTAGCAGCAGCTCCTATCATTCTGTCTGTGCAGACTTTCTGTGTCTGTACTCCAGTACTTTAGAAATCCACATGAGAAACCAGCATGGAGTCTAAGTGGTTGTTTTATAACTTCTTGAACAGTTCCACCAAATTGGTTGATTAGCATACAGTTCAGCTGATTATGCTGTAATTAGCATCTCTGAAATACAACCTAGACAGATGCAGTCCATTAATAACCTCCTCCATTATAAAAAGGCAAATGTGTAGCTAGCCAAACTGATGGTAAGGATACGTGTTACATGTTCAACAAAGCAAAATATTTCCAAAGCTATCTTTACAGAAGTGTATTGAAATGCAGCAGGTAGGCTGTCATTTATTTACCTACATAATGCATATTCTGGAATATTTTAATGAATAATTTGAAGGTTACACTGTCGGGATTAGTTAGAAGTGTACTGATGGCATGGTTATATTTATCAAGCCATTTCAGAGGTATAAATAATTGACAATACATGAAAATAGTAAGATGTGTGATACATGTGTACAAATGTTTCAAGGACAGGTCCCTTGATTGCATGGTTCAGCATTTTAAATGTGTTTTATTATCAAAATAGTCCATGTGCCTGTTCTTTAATGGGTGGGAGGAGCAAAGAGAAATTATTGTTATGTCACAGACTAGAATGGGCTGTTCTTTTTGGTGGAGCACAGTTCAGTTACTGCTATGGCACATACAAGGATATGTTGCCCTTGCTACTCTTCTTGTTTTGCATCCTGCCTGTTGTTAGTATTCACATCTGTCGTATGTGTAATGTTTTTCCAGTGGATACTACTGACTGCCTACCTTAACTGTTTTATCTGGTAACAGTTACTTTGTAGTTATGGGACAGTTATGTATATTATCATTCCCTTATCTTTTAGGATCAAAATTGTCACTGAGGTGCAGAACCCCCTTCAGTGAGGCAGAGAGCACAATAATTTTGGATGTGCTCTGTCAACATGGTGCTTTTCTTCTTGAAAGGGGTCATCCCAATATGCCAGAGAGGCTGAAAATATGGCAGCATATCATTGCTAATTTAAATACCATGAGCAGCCACAGTTGTGCTTATGAGCAGTCAGGGCCACTGACATGCTCACATCTGTACAGATGCATGCAGCTGCTGTTGCCTGAGACCAGAAGGTAACCAAGGGGATGGACCTGCTGCAGAACAACCTCTCACCCCCACTGAGGAATTCCTGACAAATCTTCTATAACAGGACAACTCACAGCAAAGTAGCCCACAATATCTGATTGATGTGGGTGCCCCACCTTCTCATTCCCAGGAAGATCTTCCAGGTAGGCTTTGTTATATGACCAGTTCAATACTGTTGTATAGTAAAACAACTGAAATAAAAGTTACTTCTGTGTCACATGTGTTTTTTTTTTTTTTTGGGTGGGGATCAATATTAGTACAGTGATAAGCTCAGTTTGGAGTTGTCAGCTATGTTCTTGAAGTAACAATATATGCTGATTGAGAGGAATACATGTAGTACCCCATGTCTTACTGTTAAATGTGTTGATGTTGCTCTTACCGCTTGCTTAACTTATTTCAGGACCATCAGGAATCCAGCAATGTAGGCATCCTGCAGATGGTAAGCCAAATCAAGTTATTTCAGTACTGCAGATCAATTTCTAGAAATATAAGATGTCAGTTTAGGCCTGTTGTGTGTATTGCTGTACTGTCTATAATAGTGGCAGCACTGTTGGCTGCTTAGCATATATTGCACCATAGTAGTGCAGGTATTAATGCATGCCTGTGTTTTTCCCTTTTTATCACAGGTGATCATGCAACTGTGAGTCTGGGCCCTGAGCCACCTAAGGTTACTGTCTCATCAGACAGTGATGATGATGGTGGCAAAACTGAGGCACAGTTGAGGGGTACAGAGGTTAAATATGACACAGAGGTTGGCATCCAGCCACCCCTTTCTTTTTCCCCGGACACAGCCAGTAGGTCTATGCCTCGCCAGTCCACTCAGTTCACAGATATAGGACAGGTAGAGGACAATGACATTGAGCAGTGAAGTATGCTACTGCAGCTTCAGTACCTGTTGAGTCTGGCCATAGCCAAAGTGTTGGTGAGGTGCCACGCAGGATTGTTGATAGGGGTGTTTTGAGGGGGTCTGCTGTCCCTTCTTCACCTGCTGCAGGTGTCTCTTCCCATGTCATACAATGTATGTTTATGGCCATCATGAAGGCACAGGCCTGTTCAGAAAAGCACTTCAGACAAATGCTCAGGGTTGTAGATGTGGTACAATCTGACATATTTGACTGCCTCCACCGTATCCCTGATTCCCTGGACTGGATGAATTATACATTGGAAAGAGGGATGTCTGTGATGGACCATGGGGTGTCTGTCATGGAACAAGCAGTGTCTGTGATGGAAAGATTGCTGGGAGGAGAATGGCATCCTCCTGGGTGTAGGTCAGCCACCACATCTGCTGATAGCCAATGTAGCCATTCCTGATCATGCTCTCATAGTGTCAGTACTTCCACTGGTCCATCAGTGAGTGTGCTGTCCACAAACAGATGTTACAGGCCAATGGGGTCATGGTCTTGAGCATTCCCATGAAGGGATCACATCTAGAAGATATCGTTCACTCTCAGGTAGCAGCACTGATTCTGACCTTGGGTGTGGAAGCCCAACTTCTGGCAGAGTCAGTTCTCATGGTCAGGATTGAAAATGAGGAACTGCCACCTCTACCATGCATGGCTCACACATGTCTGACATACCAAGATGTAGAGCTAGCACTGAGCTTGGCTGTGTTAGTGCAGACTCTCACACACCACTTTCACATGGAGGACCCCTACATACACACATACAGCTTGCTTGCTTGTATCTGTCAGTTATATTTGCCTTGCCAAATGATACAGTGGATAGCATCATCATGACAGTATCTTCTAGTGCATTCTCTTGTAAAGGTTGTGAAGTCAGGAAATGCAATGTGTCCCATTACTTTATAAACTTTCTTTTAATGTTTTCCAGTACAGACATATGGTGCACATCATAAGACATGCCATCACATCCAGATCTCAGGATTGTATGACAACAGTGTAGTGAAACTCATCAGATAAGTAATACAGTATAATGCTGTATTTTACATGAACCTCTCCAGACACATGCAACAGCTGGACAGATCACAGGGCTTTCTCAGCAATATAACACAAGGCCTACTAAGCATAACATGATGTATGTGGGTAGATTGTCATATGCCTGGTATAGCATTACATTGTAACTATTATTCTAAGCCTATTACGTTTGGTTTAAGCACTTGGACTTTAGGCCAGTTGTTTTACATTAAGAATATTTGTACTCTACACTCTTTTGGGAGGAGATAGTAGCCTCTGCCATCCTGAGTTGCGAATTGTTTGTTGAATGCTTATTGTGGCTGTTGTTCTAAGTATCTTTTTTATGGCTTAGGCACTTGTCCTCCAAACCAGTTATTTTACTTTAGGAAGGTTTGTGTTGTAGATTCCTGTGGCAGAGGAGGATAGCCTAGACCCTTCTAAACTGGGAATTGCTTGTTGAAGGCTTATTTTGTCTATTATTCTGAAAGTGTCTTAGTTCTGCTTTAAGCACTTGTATTCCAGAGCACTTATTCCACACTAGGAAGGTTTGTTGTCTACACTCTTGGAGTATTCTACTGATTTGTTGCTTTATGTAAACTGTTTGTTCTTCTGTTGTGATTGTGGTTTGGATTTATACTACTTCTGCTTGCTGAATCTAGACTGGTTGGTATCACTAGAACACTAAAACCAGCCCTTTTACATTAAGAACCCCCCCCCCTGCACCCTTGGTCAGAACTGTGCAGCCAAGAACACATCTGAGTTGAGGATTGCTGGAATAAGGCTCACTCTTGGCCTTTCCCTTTGTTTACTTTTTTAAAATGGTTTAACTTTGCTTGTATTCTACCGTTTTGTTTTGGGGGGGGGGTTGCATTCAGTTTACCATAGCTGCTCAGAGCTTGCACTGCTGCCCTGTAAACAACTCAGTTGTTCATTGTGAAACAATGACACATTTTTTAACCCTAGCCCTCCATAGAAGATACACATTTTATTAGTCTTACACCAAAACCTGTTCCATTTAGTCCACTCATCAGTAGTTACTACAGTATATACCTTCCATAATTGATGGACAGTTTCCCACCATTTCTCCAGGCAGCCTGATTTACATGGGCATCCTGAGGCAACTTAGAAATTGCCTCATGTATACAACCAGTTACTGCTAAAACAAACTAATGCAACATGTGAGAACTGTAGCTATACTATGAATTAGAAATTAATTCTCTCACATAACACACACCAGATATCAAACATGTTGTCAGAACATGCAATTCACCTCTTGCACATAACAAGCTCACAACACATAAACCCTCATATGTGGAGGTACTCACTGGAAACCTAACTAAAGATCAGAAACCTCCCAAGTGCAAACCTACTGCACACAGTGCAGACCCAACAGATTCCACTACACATAATAATACACACACCAGTGTCTCAGCCAATAAACTCCTCAGGCAAAACACCTCAAATCCAAATGTCTTTGTCAGAAGTGACTTCATAATGGGACCCACAGATGTCCCCCTCGCCAGGCATGACAAGGAGAACTATACGAGGACTAGACTTAATACTGTACAGTCAACTGCCTGTCAGGTGCCAGAGTCCATCAGAACAGGCAGGCACTCAAGTCTCTCAACAACAAGTACCATTATGACTCTGTCAGAGACCATGTTGCAGTGAATGACTACAGACATGCCTGACTGTACTATATGAAGGTGCTTGCCTCCCCCATGGTGTCCTTTTTAGGCAATGTTAGAACAACTAAGGTCCCAATATAAAAGAATCCACTACAGACAAACTGAAGTCTGTGCTGCTTAATATAAGGAGTTTAAATCAGAAAGTGCACTCACTGGAAAAACTCCTTACCTTGCAGTCAGACAGACATGGTTCAAGGCCACAGAGAGCACCCTGGCCATGCAAGGGCAAAATGCCTTCCAAATGTTCACACATCAAAATGAGCATGAAAAAAATAAAGATGGAGGTGTATAATACTTAATTAAAGAAAAGTACACCACAAGAGTGGTCAAAGTGCGTGACTCTGTACTGCTACTCCAAGTCCAAATAATTGTATTTAAAACCCTGTTCCATATCATTGTTAGCTATAGGTCCCCCTCTATGAACCATGAGTACCACTCTGCCTATGTGGACCTACTTGAGTCACTCACTATACAGCCACACACCTTGGTCATGTGTGATTTCAGCTATCCTTCCATTGATTTGGTGTCAGATATGTGCATAGACACACACACTCTAAGCTTCCTGGACTTTGTTAATACACATGCTGTTTAACAGATAGTCTGCAACCCCACAAGGGGCTTGAATGTTCTAGACTTAGTACTGACCACTTAATACTGGTTCTAAACACTAACCTATGTGTGTTGGTCCCCCTGGTCAGGTCAAATCACAATTCAGTCTCATTCACATTCACAGTCTTACCCGACACACCCTCAAGAGTAGAAAGGATGAAACATTTATGCAAAGCAAACTGTAGGCTCCTAACCAATACTATAAATAGTTGCAATCCCCCTGCTACCACTGTCAACAATGACTGCTATAAAGAGGTGTACGCAAATGGCCTGTATACACACCTATACAAATGTATAGAGTCAGCTGGACATGAACAGATAAAAAAAGGGTTCTCATGGAAAACAAACCCCCCCCCCCGGTGGGCATCAAACATGCATAGGTTATTCAACAAGTGAAGAAAGTAATATCTAAGAACAAGATGGAACTGAATCAGCAGAGGAAGGACACCCTCCACAGCTTGAACAAGGAAATTAGCTATCTTGAAAAATCCTCTAAAGCCATGTACAAACCTAACGTAGAATCCCTAGTGAAAGATAATCAGGAGGCATTATTTAGCTACACTAGAAGTCTAAAAGTGAAGGGCCAGCTTTGTGCTTAACTAGTAGTGGACAGTATCACTCATACTGACCCTGAGGACATTGCCAACCTGCTACCAGACAGTTTGGGTCAAGCGTCACCAACCCAGTCCCCACCAGGCATATCCGAAAGCAAACCTGTCATCAGTCTTCTACCTAGTAACCTCCTATGAACCTAAGGTGACAGCTGACTGGGCTCCAGGCCAGTGTCTGATTCTGCCCTGGTGTGATTGTTGCATATGCAATAATCTGAAATAGCTGAATACATCAACACTGTCTGTTGAGCATGTGATGGTACTTCAGTATTGTTTTTTTAGCATACGGTGAAAATAGTGTCCTATATGCTGGTGTAAAAGGATCCTCTGTAATGTCAAGTAACATACTGTAATGTCAGTAATTGTTTATTCTGTCATTTATCTAAACATAGTTATCAACATATTATAATACTGTGCCTTCTATCTCATCTTATGTTTACAATGTCACTTCTAAATGCATTATTAATTTTTAATGTGTATTGCTACTTTTTTATGGTTCTTCATACATCCTTGCTGTTCATGTTTACCACAGATTTTACTTGCTTTGCATTGTTACTTGTTTTGCTTGTGTGGAGATTTTCTCCCCAGACCTCCGCTGAAAATGGACCTGTGTCCAGTCAGAATTTCCCGGTAAACAAACGTAAATAAATAAATAAATAACATTTTTCACACACAGAGTTGACTCCATTGAGAAAAGAACCTCTACCTAAGTACACAGACTACAGAACACAGTACTATGCACAAGCACCATGGCACAAGTCTGACTTTTACATGTCTGCAGGCCAGCCTATAGTGGATAACATGAGCAGGTTATATGGGAGACAATAGGTCAGGAGAGCTGCATGAAATGGGTGTAGGCTTCTGCACATATGAAAATACTAGTCAGCCATGTCATTGGAGAAGTAACTGTAGGATAGCACATCTACTTTACTGAGTAGAGACATACATATCCAGTTGACTGGAGTGAGAACAGAACTCCTACCTAAGTATACAGACTATAGAAGTCAGTACTTTATGCAAGCACGACAGCACAAGTCTGACTTTTACATGGCTGCGGGTGAACTTATTGTAGATGACATTGGCAGAGTACATGGGGACAACAGGTTGTGAGGCCTGCATAGCCACATAGATTCATAGGTTTATATGAGGTCAGTAGCCTAACTGTAGAATGTATCCTAGGTGTGTAGAAATCTATTTGCGCAAAAACACAAGTGCCCTTATTGACCATAGTTGGATGTTTGAGTTTAGCAGAGCAAGGTTGTCAGCACTACTGATTGGTCCTGTCTATGACGGACCATATAATATTATATACTACACTTTGTAGTGCGGTTGATATATGTTTTTAAAAAATACTAAGCCCCCAGTGTTGTATTGTTTGGAGGGGGGTGGACAACACATGTATATATTGTAAGTATAAGACATATACTGAGAATGTGCCCTGAAAACTCATCATATGTACAGATGATTAGCTGAATTTGGACTGTCACCTCCAGAGAGAGAGAGAGTGGCAACAACAGCATAATCATGTTATAAAGCTAATTGGACCAAATCAACTGAGTCAAGTAAAGGACAGGTGCCCTTTTTTTTGGAAGAGAGAGAGAGGAATTTTAGAGAAGGGACATAGTTATGGGAAGGTGAGGAAGCAATTGCTTACAGATAGAATATACAAGACAAGACACAGGGATGGTGAAAAACACAAGAGGTGGGTGAACACCATTGTTGGGGTATGGGTCTAGACCTTGCAAACCCATGGATGTCAAGCTGAGCCCTCACCCAGTGTATTGTCATCACTGTCACCTCACTACACTGATGGCTGCAGTGTCTGACACCTGTGTCTCCTTGTGTTATTTATTACAATGATGGAGTGCAGTGTCTCTATCCAGCATAGGTGTGTGCCCACAGTGTGGCACACAATCCTATGCATCATCCCTGGCAGTTCTTCACAGGTGATAAACTCACCCCTTCTACCACAGTTCCCAGAGGAACCCCAAGAATGTCCTCTGGGGGAAGAAGTACCTGAGGGGCCAGATAATGCAGGGGCAGCAAAGGGGGTGCTACAAGGTTGTGGATCAGACATGCTGGTCCTTGGTGCCATAGCTGGTTGAGTGGGGGCAAGTGGACCTCATGGGCAAGGCCTACCCTGTTGTGCTGTGGGGGGAAAATAAAAACACCACCCCCAAAAAAAGAGAAAATAAGGGTTGAGGTGAGAGATTACACAAGTTGTCATATTTGCTTGTTTAGACTGAGGAGAGTGGTCTTCCAGTTCTGGGTTCTCACTTTTGTATTTGTAGACAACAGCTTCTTTTGCTTTCTGTATAACCTAGTAATGACAGACGTGTGTCTGTCCAGTACAAGATAACATTGTCCCACAGGCTGCTGTAAAAGGCTCACTATAATGTCCAGCAGTTGACTGCAGTGAGACTAGAACCCCTACCTAAGTACACAGACTACAGAACACAGTGCTTAATGCAAGCACCACAGTTCAAGTCTGACTTGAAGTGTATCAGACAACACTTTATATATGATGATGTCAGCCATGTCTGTTGAAGAGAAGACAACAGTGTTCCATAGGCTGCTGTAAAAGGCTCACTGTAAAGTTGAGCAGCAGCAGCGCACACACACACACACACACACACACACACACACACACACACACACACACACACACACACACACACACACACACACACACACACACACACACACACACACACCAACACCCCATTCATTTGACTGCAGTGAAAATAGAACCCCTGCCTATCTAAGTACACACACTACAGAACACAGACCATGTGGGAGACAAGAGGTTGGGAGGCTTGCACAGGCACATTGCTTCATAATGTCATCTGAGGCTAGTAGCCTAATAGCAGGAGGCTGTTAGGAAGCTTAGCTGTGTAACAACACAAGTACACTTATTGAGCATGCTTGGCTGTTTTAATTTTGCACAGCAAGTCTGTGAGTACGGACAAGTGGCCCTGTCCCTGACTGAGCACAAAACATTATATATAATACTTTGTATGGTTGTTGATATATGTGTCGAAAAAATAATGAGACCCTGGGGTTGCAGTGCTTGTTTGTGGTGGTTAGGGGAACAAATGGATGTATTGCAAATATATGACATATAGTTATATTGTGCCTTTAGTTTACAATGTTTTCACATGTAGTTTTGTGTCATAAAAAAGGAACTTAGTAATAAACACCAATAATAAAATATAAATACAATTCCATAGCACAACAAGCATTGGATTTGTGCGATGGTTTACAAAGTATAAACGCATGTGAAATATGCCTGTTTGCATGTAGGGAAGCAGTGTGCAAACATGAGCCGTATTGCTAATGTTTGCTACTATAACCAGTCACATCTGCACTCCAGGCCAGCTTTCCATGGTGGCTAAGAATATTAATTGAATGTGTCCATTTTCTATTTTTGGGTGTCTGCTTTCTAGGCAATCTGTTTTTTTCTCTGAACCACAATGTTGTGCTTCACACAAACAAGATACACTTTGTCAAACTGTTTTTCAGGATGTGGTGCATCATGCAAAATTGGACTGAAAAAAAGATTAAGATGAAAAGAAATAAACTAAGGAACACATACACAAATTCTGTAAATGCACAGTAAAAATTGATAGTACACATCACAAATTTCTACATGTGTCTGGATTTGAACTCTCACATCAATACATCTTCAGAAAACAGGAGGGATGCCTTAGTCCTATTTGCCATGCAAACATCTTTGCATCAATGAACTGAAATAATTCTTAACACAACCAATTGCATCAGAATATACACCGCTATCGAACAGTCAGCTGTGATTTGTACATTTAGTTCTCTTTAATATACTTGGACAAAAATCAGTTAGTGATCACACAACCCGTCATAATTATTGTCACTCATCCCTCTCTAACATAGATGACAAGCAGGCAGGGTATTTAATTTAGATGCTTTAATACATACAACCACATCAGGATGGATAGCAAAATCATAAAATATAAATAAACTGGTTAACAAACAGACCTTACATATATACATGTTTACATCTCAACAGCTTACTACAAAATGGCAATCAGGCTTGCATGTGCTCAGTATTTATACACTTGTGCAAGCCCTTGAATAGCTTTTTAAAGAGCCATACACACACATTAAGCTACATCCTCCTTCTTAAAAAGATTGCCCTTAGTAAAAACAAAATTAGAGTTAGACATGCAGTATTATAGACATTAGAAACAAACACAATGTTGATGTCCAAGTTGCAGTGTATCTGTTACATGGTCTTGAGATATGACCAGATCTTGTAACATAACAATCTGCACTGAATTTAGCAACAGGGACAGTCTTTGGTGAACAACTCTTATTAGGAACTTCTGGATTCATCACAGGAATGGGAATATTCTCTGGAACTTCCTCTAGAATTAGAACACAGGACAACTCACTCTGAGATAAAGTCTTTCTCACCAGTCTCAAATGTTTCTGATTCCAACTAAACTCTGCTCTTTCTGATTCTACAATATATGGTCTCAGCTATGGGCAAATATTCTTCATGACACCAAATTGATCATAATCTTTGGATGTTTGCATCCTTACCACTTCTCCTTCTCATAATGGAATGAGCGGTTTGCTGGTCTTATCATAGTAGGACATCTGGGTTAAATGCTTCTTCAACAGATTGACTTTCACTGACCTGTTGTTCTTAATGCAGGGAGCCAACAATTGACTACTGTTTGGCAATGTGGTTCTGGTTTGTCTTGACACAAGTCTCTGAGCAGGTGAACCAAAATGTTTATCATGAGGAATGCTTCTGCAATTCAGTAGATTCAAGAAAATATCACTATGGTCTCATTTTGAATTCCAAATGCTCTTTGTTGTTAGTCTAACCAAGACCAGGATACATCTTTATGTGTCAGCTCTCTGAGTGGTGCTGAAAGCTGGCTCAAGTCTGGAATGAACTTGCCTATATAGTCAACCATGCCAAGAAAACGTTGTAGGGCTTGAAGATTGTCTGGAGCTGGCATCTTGAGAATGGCTGTTTGCTTTGAAGGGTCTGGTCGTAACCTCTTGTAGCATGAATTTTCATTTCTGTGGATTGAGCTTAAGATTCACTTGATGTGCTCTTTGTAGAACTTTTCTGAGATTTCTGTCATGCTCAGTTTCACCATTACCTTCAACTAGTATGTCGTCAACTATAATAGCACAAAGATACTCAGAAAAAAAATTACTTCATTGCATGCTGAAAGACTTCACTTGCAGAATTTATCCCAAATGGCATTCTCAAAAATTCATACCTGCCAAATGGAATACTGAAAGTAGTGAGCAATGATGATTTCTTGTGAAGCTGAATTTGCCAAAATGAACTCTTTACATCTAAGATAGAAAAAACAATGGCATTTGGCATCAGAGCTGCAACTTCTTCGACTGTACACATTGGATGATAAGGTCTTTTTAGTGCTCTGCTCAAATCTCATGGATTAATACATATTCTGATGTCATCTGAGATTTTCTTGTGAGCTACCACCACAGAAGATACCCATTCCATCGGTTCTGCAGCTGAACAAATAGCACCTTGTCACACCATTTTATCTAGCTCAGCTTTGACTCTGTCCTGCATGGCTATTGGAACTTTTCAAGCTAGCCTGATAACCGGACTGACATCTGGATCTAACTTCATGGAGTACACAGCTGGAAGCTTCCCTTGTTTATCTTTGAAAAGATCAGCATAGGTAGAAAAATTATACTGGGCGAAATCAGAGTAGTGGTCTTTTAAGCTAACTTGATGGACTTCCTTATTAAATGAAAGCAGTCCCATTTTCAAACTGTGTTTGAGCCCTAATAATGACTGGATGTACCTTTTGACCACATAAAATAACAAGTTGTAGCATCTCCCAGCAGACTAATGTGGAAGCACTATTGAACCTTCAGTCTGAATTTCTTCACCACCATAAGCAACAAGCTTTGCACATTTTGCCAAATCAAGCCTTTCACCATGTCACACTCTAGCAAATGTTTCTGCTGACGTAACATTGCACTTGGAACCTGTGTCAACTTTGAGCTCTATATTTTGCCATTTACCTGAATAGTACAAAATACTTCATTCTTTGCCCTTAAATCTATTTCATTGACTGTTTCATGAAGCACTGATATACCATCAAAATAAAGAGTAGAGTTGCAGCTATATAATTGATCAACTTGTTTCTTAAAATGTTCCCTTTTAATAAAAGAATGTGGGCCTTTTGATTTACAAAACCTTCTGAAATTATTTCTTTTATTGCATTTGTGGCATTGCTGTCCAAAATGCTAAACATTTCTCCATTTTAGATTCATGATTTCCACCACAATTATGACAGTTGGCAATGAAACTGGGTAAGCACGCACCCTCACCCTTATGTCTGTTTGCTGACTCACTCATATGCTTCACTGAGACTGTGTGAACTCTGGAACTGGCTGGAAAGCTCTAGGGTTTACCTGTTAGTGCTGCAGGGATTACAGTTGCTGCCTTATGCATGGGCCTGTTTTTTTTAACCACGTGCTTCATACTATCAACATGAGCTTTGTTGCTGTGCCTTCTAGAGCTATTCTGATTTGTAAGCATATTTGTGTGCTTTTCTGTGAGCTTGTATATCTGATAAATCTCAATGGCCTTATTCAAAGTTAAATCACTGTTACGAAGCAAGATCATTCTCACAGCATCATCTTTAATACCACACACAAGTCTGGTTTTTATCAACTCATATACTGTATGTTTTATTGTTGTTTCTCAAGTCAGTGATATATGATGCAAACATTTCACCAGGTTTTTGATCCCTTTTGTAAAACAAGTGCCTTTCCATTGTGACATTTGTCTGGGAGTTACACATTTCTCTGAATTTACATTTTAAGCACTCGGGGTCCTCCCTTGACTCAGCCTGTACAACAATATGATGGTTTTCCCCTCTCCTGTATAGATAGCAGGTGCATACACAAATGAACTTTCTCTTTCAATGGCTTCTGACCCAGCTAAATTAAGCAGAATAAATGCCTTTGCATGGTCATCTGTATCAGAAAATGCAGCCTGTATGAAAATGTCATATTCTTGCTCAAACACTCTCCAGTTCTCTGCAATATTATTGTCAAACACAAGTGCAATGGGTTTTCAAAATCCATCTGCCATGTCCACAGAGTATGCACAAACACACTGAAAATATGGCATTTATGTATGAGCAAACTATTCTGTGAGCTTGCAGTAACATTCAAATGCACAATAAACTCTTCAAAATACTGTACTTTGCAAAATATGCTCTGTAATGGCTGTATTTTGTGAAATAACTTTACTGTAATACTTCACAAACGTGAACATGTCATACACTTCTGATAACTCGGATATCTTTTATTAATATGAAAAATATGTGCTTAGCAAAAATGCAGTAACTTCATCCTATTTTATTGAATTTATGCAATTCTGACTTTATTTCAAACATTGTCAGTAGTAATTTAAATATTTTTATCAGTATCAGACTTATCGGTTTATTTGAATATCATTTAGAGCATTCAGTATGCCTTGTTTCACATTTTGCAAAAAAGAAATAGTTTTGAGCGAGATTTATTATCTGAAATTCATTTTTGATTTGTTTTGCAAATTATGTATGCAGTAGGGATAATCCACTCCTTTATATTACTCCAATGCCAACCGGGTGTCTCCTGGACTTAAATGGAAGAAATTGGAACTCTTTCTGGCAACAAATCATTTTGGCCATTCTTTTTCTAACATAGTGTCCCTTTAGACATGCCACTTCTGACACCATGTCACTCGTCCCTCTCTAACACAGATGACAAGCAGATGGGGTATTTTGTTTATATGCTTTCATACATAAAAACACATCAGGATGGATAGCAACATCATAAAATATACACAAACTGGTTAACAGATAGACCTTATATACATACATGCTTACATCTCAACAGGTTACTACAAAATGGCAGTCAGGCTCACATATGCTCAGTATTTATACACTTGTGCAAGCCCTTGAATGGCTTCTTAAAGATACATACACAGACATTGATCTACAATTATGCTTACAGATATACAGCTCTGTCTTACCTTTCTGTGTTTCTTGATCATTCATCAGTTATCTAACACATGACTGTGTAAGCCACTCCATATAATTGGTCTTAACATGTGAGAGGATATTAACTAGGAATAATATGATATGCAGTTGGCAACAAATGAAGTCCAGGCTGGATGGCACAAACACGCATATACTGTTCTTTTGAGGGTATTATAGCTGAGTTATTGTTATGGCAAGAACAAGGGTAAACTCCTCTTTTTTGGGGGGGGGACAAAGCACAGTTACTGTTACGACACAAACAAGTCTGAAGTTTGAAACTACAATGTGTATCATCTACTTCTAACTTCTGTCATTAATGATTTACCAGTACATACATACAAATGTATGGTGCTAAACTGAGGCCAAGCAGGCAACATCAGTATTATTCAGAAGTATGACTGCATGAATCTTTCATGCCTGAGGCCTACTGATTACTAATAGACAAATAGAAGTAAAATAAGTATCTGGTGTCACATGTTAATGTACTTTCTGTACAAATCTACCACTATTTACTTTTTTACTGTACCAAGCTAGGAAATACAGAATACACTCTAGATTCAAGACTTACCTTGCAAATGCAGCAGTTGACACACTTTTAGTTCAGGGCTGACTCTGTCTGATGCAAGTAGTACACATCCAATACATGAGGAGGTAAAGGTTGGGTAAGTTGCCTGGCATTAATTTTACTATATGTATGCGAGTAGGAGAAAGGTATTAGGCTCCTAAATGGTCAGTGAATGTGCTATGAGTTGTCTTCTCAACAAAGCAAGGAAATACTGAGCATGCCTGTGTCTGCCTGTAGGCACAGCAGCTGGGGGTTCCTCCTCTGAGTCCTCCTCTGGCATGGTTGTGGTGGCCTAGGTGTTGGTGGGGAGATATGTGTCCCTGCCCCTTGCTGATCCTGCTGCATTTGTTTCCACAGGATCATATTGTGGAGCATAGCACATACTATGAATATTTGTCTACACGTGCATGGATTACACTGCAAGGCTCCACCAGATATATCTAGGCACTGAAACCATGACTAAAGAAGCCCAAACACATGCTCTATGACGTCTCTAGTTTGAGTGCGTGTGTCATTATGGTGTTCTTCCATAGGTGTGGATGATGATGGGTGTCATCAGCCAGAGTTCCAGGGCATAATCAGCATCCCCCAGTAAATGGTCTTATGGGATGCTGCCTAGCAAATATCTGGTACAGCTGTGATGTGTGCCAGATATGAGAGTCATGATAACTGCTAGGGTTGCCAGCACACACATTCAAGATAATTGCCTGAGCATTACACATGACTTAGCAGCTGATGGAGTGGTATCCCTTGTGGATAATGAAGATTCTATCCTGCTCACCAGGTGGTGTCTTAATGTGTACATAAATGCGATCTGTGGCACACAGTACTTCAGGGTAGTGTACTACACAGTAAAACAGTTCTAAATTGCTGGCCCTTTCTTCAGAACTACAGGGGGGAAATATGTGCTTGCTAACATGTATCAGTATAGCATCCAGAAATTGGTGGAGGATCCTGAAGGCTGATGCCTGTGACACACCCATCATGTCCCCAGCTGGTCTTTGAAAAGCACCAGTAGCTAATATTCTAAGGGTTACACAGACCTTAGTTTCCACTGGCATGGCTTCCCCTTGGTTGGGTCTTGCTCTGACTCTGGTTGTGGGTGAAGAAGCTCACAGGGTTCTTGTAATGTGTCCCTGTCCACCCTGTAGCGCTCTACAATCTCCAGTTCATGTAGAACCAGGAACGTTACCCTGGGCCTGAACATTCTTCTCCTTCTCAGCCTAGGTCTATTGTCAGCAGCACCATCAGAATTGGCTTCAGTTTCTAGCACATACATATGTAGAATACCTGCAGCAGCCCCTAGCATTGTGTCAGTTAAAATTTCCTTGTCTCTACTCCAGTGGTATTGAAGGATTGAAGCAAAACCAGGATGGCGGCTACATGGATACTTTATACATTGTTGAATAGATACACTGTGTTGGATTGGTTGATTAACATGGAGTTCACCTGCTTATGCTATAACTATCATCTATTAAACATACCTGTTGCTTGCTCACAAGTGCATTATGTGCACCTCTGTGCACCTTCGCATTAATAAGGTAAGCATAGGCAAAAATTGATATTTCCTCTGTTCTTGTGATATAGTGCAAACATTGACCATAAATCATGAAGGAAAGGTTGCACACCCTGTAGTTGAACCCATGGCCATCTATATTCCAGCCCTAATACGTACATGTGCTGCCACAGCAATAGTTATATAACAACCCAGAGAAACCTGCCATTCATTCCTCTGTTTCTCATGGTTGAGCTAAGTGCTGTATCACACAAACAATGGCAAAGTAAAAAAAAAAAAAAATTAAACCGGACAGAGACCACACATTTTAACAACCAAATAATGAGGATAACACAGAACTTGGGAATTGTGCACTGCTTACATACACTTTCACCCTTCACTGCCTTACATATTCACCTCTGCAAGTGTAACCTGGCACACACCCCTGATGTCAGCATTCACTGCTGCCATGCATTCAACACAAACACTGTGGAAGTGCATACATGAAGTGAACATCCCTAAATGGTTACTCTTTTTTGAGATTCAACAATTCTAATGAGTTTTGACCTCATTTGCATATTCACTGTGCTGACAGCCTGGAATCTACATGATTAGTAACCGTATAGGCAGGACAACTGCATTGGAGTCCAATGTTGTAACAGAGGAATACATGTTTTATTAAAATGGGACTGTAATCCATCAGGTACATAATGCATATGCTTACATTACAGTATAATAGTTTATTTCAATGACATTTAAACATTTTAGCAGCCTGCATTACTTACAAGTATATTCTTCATTTGGGGGTGGGGGAGAAAAGCTGCACTTATATCATGGCACTTAAAAAAGTATTTTTATATTTGTTACTCTGATTTTCTAGCATACACAATGAGTAATTAGGTAATAATATGTGTGGTACATGTTAAGGTCACTTCTGTACAAATATAAGAGCTTTTACTTGCTCTTGTTTCCATGTAAACTCCTTTCTGTGGCCGTATTCAGAAAGTTTTGGAATACAAGGTCAGCTCAAACACAGAGTCTACACAGTTACTTTAGAGGTTGTTGAATCACTCCACAATGTTAGCTTGTTCCATTAGCATACCATTCAGCTACTTATGCTGTAATTTGCGTGCCATGAACATTTGCATGTTTGCATGTGTGCGTGCAAGCCACTACTCTGAGTTTACCGAATCTAAAACTTTTGGCATCCATGCGTGCATGATGGCACAATGCACACATAGTCAAAATTATTGTGTAGGCTTTATTGAATCACCCTGAAGATCTTCAGCTATATTAGAAATCATATAAGCAACTAACAACTCTGCTTTAATTGTACATCTTTCTGTGACACCAAGAACACCAAGGATATTTCTAATTTCCATGCAGAGAAATTATCTTCCACCTTTTCCATCTCCATCCTTTCGGTCTGTCCATCCTTTCTGTTTGTTCTTCCCATTCACCTCACTCCTCTCCTCCTAAAATTACTTTGGAACAAGCAGGGACATCGGGAGGCATAGTCACTCTACGCATTTCAGTACAGTGTTTGCATGGAGGGGGTAGCACAAGGCAAGTACTAGGATCTAGGAGAAAAAGCTAAAGCAGTATCTTCTCCTTTAATGTTGGTTATGTGTGCATCGTATGCATGCCAATGCAGATGTAAGCATATTTTGCATTTGTGAGTGCAATTTAAAATAGCTGTTCTGTTGAGACAGAAGGTAAGTACATAAAATGAGTGGTGTGTGTGTGTGTGTGTGTGTGTGTGTGTGTGTGTGTGTGTGTGTGTGTGTGTGTGTGTGTGTGTGTGTGTGTGTGTGTGTGTGTGTGCGTGTGTGCGTGTGTGCATGTGTGTGTGTGTGTGTGTGTGTGTGTGTGTGTTTGTGTGTGTGCACTTATGTATTCTAGAGGTTCCATTCATTTCTGTGTGAGTGAGAAAGTGTGTGCGTGTCTCTGTGTGTGTGTGTGTGTGTGTGTGTGTGTGTGTGTGTGTGTGTGTGTGTGTGTGTGTGTGTGTGTTAGCTACTGTGTGAAAGATTAGATGTGTGTGTGTGTGTGTGTGTGTGTGTGTGTGTGTGTGTGTGTGTGTGTGTGTGTGTGTGTGTGTGTAATGTAAACAAGCCGTTTGTTGTATGAAAGAGAGGATGACTGTGTTGGTATGTGTGATAAGGTAGGTAGGTAGTTGTGTGTGTATATGTGTGTTTAACAGACCTCTCAACTGTCCAGGTTAAGGCTCATAGTTTTGGTCTGTTTCTCATAAAATGTGTGGTTTTCTGGCAAATCATGTAGGACTGAAGTCACTAAACAATGCCCTATATATTCATATTCTTTAGAAAATACATTCTAGCATAAATCCTGTTATTATGGCAACTTTCTTATTTAAAAAGATCAATATGTAAAATCTATCTCTATCATACCTCTCAACTGTCCAGATTTTCACATATGTCATATTTTTGTTCCATTTCTCCTACAATTGGTGGTTTTCTTGCTAATTACTGGCTAACCATTGAGAACTGAAGTGAGAAAATAATATTTAAAAAGTTTCCCTACTTTTGGGCCTTTGTCCCCCCATTACTACTGGCTTTGTCCAGATTTCTTGCTTGAAGAGGTTGAGAAGCATGATCCATATTGCATCTTCATTATTTCAGGCTTTGTCCAGATTTCTTGTACTAAGACAGTGACAGATATGCGTACCAGTCAGCTGTCCAGATTTTTGCAGAATGCCCTGATTTTTGCCTCATATTTTTGGCCTATTCCTCAATATTTGTGGTTTTCTGGCAAATCACCGAGGATTGAAATAAGTAAATCTCATACATTTGGGTTTGACATCATTTCCTTTAGAAAGTCATGCAAAGACAAATGTTGTTATTCCAGTAACTTTCTAAGTCTGTAAGATCAATATTTAAAATCTGTCCCTGTTTTAGGCTTTGTCCAGATTTCTTATGCTAAGAAGTTTAGAGGTATGTAGGTATGGTGTGTAATGCTCTCATCAATGGGGGGGGGGGGAAGTTAGTTAACTAACTTGATCAAGCTTAACCCTGTAACTAGGTTACAGGAGACAGAGCCTGAATTCTCCATACCAACTACCAGACTGCTGAAGGAACTGTGAGCTCTAGTGGAGACAAGAGCCTGACTACCAGACTGCCAATGGAATTGTGAGTTTGAGTTTCAGTACATTTTCAGGGCATTATGAGTTTCAGTGCATTTTCAAGGAAATGAGTTTAATTTTATTTTCATGGAATTGTGAGTTTCAATGGAAGATACATTTACTGTTGCTCATGCCAAGTCTGTTTTCAGTGTGCAACTAACTGTTTTGTTTATGAAATGGCAGTCACTGTTGTTGTTGTTGTGTTGTAGAATTTGAAAGCAGTGTTAGTAGCATAATTGCCTTTGGTGCAGAAGGCTATGGATGCTACTCCCATACCATGTAGATGAAGTGCTGATATTGCAGTGCCATTTTGATTGTGGATTATTTGCTGAATTTTAAGGGGGTATAGGGGTTCTTCACTCCTGAGTGTGTCCTCCTTTGTATAAGATGCCTAGTAACTATGAACTTGTTGGTTTGTCATTCTCAATTGCAATATTACCAGCTTACCATTTTTTAATGTAACATAGGCAATTAATTCTTCAAAGGCAGCTGGCACTGAATTTGTAAATGAAACATTGAAATGTAAAGTTGTTTGCCAGTAGCAACCTCTTCATTAGTTACAGATCTTTTTAATGTAGAATTATCTGGATGACTTTTACTTTTGCAGAGATTATGCTTTTTGAGTAATATTGGTGGATTGTAATGATGGACGTTTGAGTGGCATTTTATGGTAGAATTTTTCTGAAATGGGTAGTTTTATCATTATTGTTTCATTGCTTTCTAGAAGAATGTTCATAACTACAAATCTAAAACATTCTAACAAAAGGTGATGTATTATACAAGGAATATAATTTATCATGAGGGTGAATCAAAGAATACATACATAGGTTTATAGGTTCATAGGTTGGTACTAGGCTATCGGCCATAGGGCCTATATAAGCCTATCCATAACAATTCCCTGGCTATTTCTTCCCACAGTATTTACTTCCCTGGACCCCTGTCAGCAGGGCAACTAACGTGATCCCTGGGGTGAATTTCCTAGCTTCCATCCAATCATCAAGGTTCCTTTTGAAGAGGGCCAAAGAGGTGCACTGCTTGACATGTATGGGCAGTCTATTCCAGAGTCTTGGGAGTCGCTGGGTCAGGAACCTATCCCTCCAGCATGTTTTGTTCATTGTGATGACAAGGTTTAGATCCCTGGAGCATGTGTCTCTGAGGGATTGGGATTTCTTTAAGTGTAGCATGTCCAACAGTTCTGGGTTTGACATGGCCTTGTATGTTAAGCAGAGATCACCTCTGAGTAGACGATATGCGACAGAGTATAGGTGGAGTTTTTTTAGATGGTCAGCATAGGGCACTGCTTAAGGCCTCTGATTCTTTTAGTGAGGTATTTCTGCGGCCTTTCCAGTTGTTGCAGATGTCTTGAGAGGTACATACCAAACGGGGTATTGTATTCTATAAGGGGTCTAATGAGGGATATATACAGTGAGACAATGACCTCTTTTCTGGATGAAAAGCCCTTAGTGATGAGGCATGCCACATAGAAGGATTTCCTGACTGTTGTGGCGATGTGGTTATCGAAGGTGACACCACTGTCCACCTGTGTCCCTAAGTCTTTTATCACACTTTCTGTGTTTAGTGTACTGCCACCCATGTGGTAATTCACAGGTACATGTTTTTTTCCCAAAGGGGATAACTATACATTTCTTGGCATTGAGCTTGAGCCCATGGCTCTGGCACCAAGCATCTGTTTCTGTAAGGCCCTTTTGTAGAATATCTACATCATTTTGGGATTCGATAATGGCTCCCAGTTTGCAGTAATTTGCAAACTTTGTTAGCCAGAGTCCCTTGGTGTTGGCCTGTACTTCAGAGAAGTAGATGCCAAACAAGACCGGTTCCAGGACTGAACCCTGAGGTACTCCATTTGTCACTTGTCTGGAGCTGGATTTGGAGTCAGCTACTTTTACAGTCTGGATTCTGTCAGTAAGCCAGTTGGCAACCCATCAAGTGATATAGAGATTAATGCCCAGCTTAGTAAATGTATCTATGATTCCAGAGCGGGGGATGGTGTCAAAGGCCTTGGCGAGATCCAAATAGGCTGTGTGGAGCAGCTTACCTTTGTCCATGGCTCTGGAGACAGATTTGAAGTAGTCAATCAGGTTCAGGAGACAAGATCAGCACTCCACGAACCCAAACTGTGTGGGGTCCAGTGTTTGAAGGTTGCCAATGTCTTTGTTTAAAAGTTCCATGATAATACGTTCCACGGCCTTGCAGATCAGTCTCTTCAGACTGATGGGGTGGTAGTTCCCGGGTTCCAAGGTGGATCCCCTTTTGTGGAGTGGGATAACTGCAGCTGTGTGCCACTCAGTGGGCACAAAGTCTGAGGTGAGGCTATGATTAAATATGACACTTAGGTGAGGTGCCAGTTCATTTTGTAGTTCATGTAGTACACAGCCTGGGATGTCATGTGGTCCCATGAATGCTGTATTCTTAGCTTTGGAGAGTGCATGTTTCCTGTGTGGCTGTTATTACCAGAATTTGGCAATCTTTTGGTATTGAGATTGGCCATTTAGGGGGTGAGAGGGGGGTGAAGTTTGCACGGAATCGATCTGCCAGGATATTGGCAATATCCTTGGGATCAGTATATTTAATGCCATTCTGTTGTAGCTCAGAGCAGATCTGAGCATTGCCATTTAGATTCTTGACATAGCTATAGAATGCCTTGTGGTTGTCTTTGGAATCTTTGGCAGTTTTATTTTCGTAACTAGCTTTGGAGGATTTTATGAAGGATCTCAGCTTTTTATTGAGGCTGGTAAGGGAGTTTTTTTTTGCATCCTGGGATTTTCCTCTTTTCTGCAACAGTTTCTTTCTTTTGTTGTAGTTTGTTTATGGCAAGGGACCACCAGATTGGCTTCCTGTTTTTGGAGGAGATTGTCTTGGTTCTATTGAGGATGGCACAATTCATGCACGAGTGGATGTTCTCATAGAGTGCCTTAGTGTAGGATTCAGCAGTTGAACTTTCAGTTCCCATCTGCATGGGTGTCATGAAGTTTGTCACTTCTGACTTGAATAGCATGAAGTTGGCTTTTGATAAGTTTTTTTACGGAGGTTTCCTTACTGGAGGGTGGGGGTGGCATGTGGATGTCAAGGGTGATTAGCTTATGGTCAGACCTGACCAACGAGGGGGTGACCATTGTTGTGGAGCATCGATTTCCCATGTTGGTAATGACCAGGTCTAGGATATTGGAGCCCCTGGTGGGACTAAGGATTAGTTGATCCAGGGCATTGGAATTTATGAAGTCCAAGAACTTTTGGGCAAAGGTGTTGTACATGAGTAGTTTTCCCAGTTAATGGCAGGGTAGTTGAAATCACCCAGTATTAGGGTGTTTGGTTGTATCTTGATATTTTCCAGTATGTTTAGAAAGGTGTAGTGAGAATCTTGGGGTATGGTGTGGGATCTGTAGCAAGCTACAATTTGAATTGCAGTCTTCCCTAGTGTTAGTTGCACCTGGAGAATTTTAGATGCATTGAGTTGGGCAACTAGCCTGGTGGTGTGAATAAACTTGGTGAATATGGACACTCCTCCACCTTTAGTGTTTCGGTCCTAGTTTGGTGCACAAAAAGTGTGGTAAGAGTTGTAGCCTGGTATTGCAGAGGTGCACTCTGGAGCCTTGAACCAGGTCTCAGTTACTGCACAGATATCGATGTTCTCCATTTTTAGGAGTGCCTCAAAAGAGTGCATTTTGAGGTTTAGACTTCTAGCATTGAGTAGCATTACCTTCAGATTTTGCATGCTTGTACCTGTTACGGTCATGGTTTTGTCGTTTGAACTATGCCTAAAAAAGGCAGTATAGGGGTGGCTAGAGCCTTAGCCAATAACTTTAATCCCAGGGGCGACAGATGCAGACCATCTCTGGCAAAGCATTATGGTCTGTCGATCATGTCGTCCCAGGCAGACAGATACTGGATCCCCTTTGAATGACACCAGAAGCTTAGCCAATTGTTGAAGTCAATCATTTTGTCCTTATACTGTGGTATAATTCTGGGTGAAGGCAGGATGCTACTCAGGGCTAGTGTCATACCTGCCTGGGCCACATAATCTGAGAGCTCTTCCATGTCTCTTTTCATGTAGTCATCCACTCCAACATGGACAATGACAGAGTCATATTTGTACTTGTTGTGGAGTGACTTCAGTGCATGCGTTATTTGGTGGATCCTGGCACTTGACAGGCAGCTGACTGTAATTTTCTCCTTGTTCAGCCTATTGAGTGGGAATCAGTGTGCCTGACTATAGAATCACCTATGACTAAAGTGTCGGGTACATTGTCTTGCCTTAGGGGCTGTAGTTGGGTGGCAGACTGGTGTTATGAGCTATGTGACACCTTGGTTGTGATTGGTGTTTTTTTGCATTTCAGCTTCTGAGGTCCTTGTTGCTTGGTCAGGTTACTATTAAGGGCCTTGCTATGTGTGGGTTTTGGTGGTGTAGGTTTAGAAGGGCTATAGATTGCTTGAGGTGTAGTGCGGGTGTTAACCTTCTCCTCTTGACTGTCTAGCACAATCTTGGGTGAAGAGAGCTTTGCTTCCAGTTTGGCTATGTAAGTGTATCTCTCGCAGGTTGTAGTGTTGGGTGGTAGGAGGAGAGGGTTGTCTGTGTAGATGCGGCAATTGCTGCATTGCCCCAATATGCCCAGATTCACCAAGTGGACAGGAGAAATCACGGGAAGCTGACCCTTGGACATGCCTGGTTTGGTACTTTTTTTTTTTTGTAAAGTACAAGAGCTGTTCTCCCTTACCTTAGCAAGGTGTGCATTACCCTATAAATGAGTGCAAGGAGCCTATGGTTTGAAAACAGCTCAAAGGTAAACTTACTCCTCCACTATCAGATGCATTTTCTTTTAATGTGGGTTTTCATGCAGTTTCAATGAATGAGAGTGTCAAGGGCAGAGAAGCTGTTTTCATTGTGAGACTGTATTGTTTAGCAAATGGCTGTCAGTGTTTGTACTATTTTATTTCAGTATCTGTAATCAATGTAGAAGTAAATAAGAAAATGGGTTCCTGCATCTTTATTTAAAATATCTATGATAATTCTTTCCATGGCTTTACATACAAGACGAGTCAGACTTATGGTCTGTGTTTACCCAGGTCAGTAGAAGGCCAAACCTCATGCTAAGGATTAACTGCTGCAGTCCTCCATTCACTAAGCATGAAGCCAATTAGTAGGCTAATGTTGAACAGTGATTTTAGAGTGCTTGATAGCTCATGTTTCAGGCTATCCAAGAGGTATCACAGGATATTATCAGGGCCCATTAAGGTATTATTCTTTGACTTGCAGAGTACATTGAAGACTTGTTCACTACTGATAGCCAGAGGATTTATGGTCGAGGGTGTCTTTTGAGTGGCATTGAGGAGAAGAAGGGGTGAAACTGGGATTAAATCTATCAGCCAGTAGGTTTGCTATATCCTCTGATTCCTTTTAGGTGGTTCCATTTACAATTTGTTCAGCACACTGTCGTGTTGCTTTTGAGGTTGGGAACAAAGCTGATTAAGGCTTTGTGGTTATCATTTGTCTTTGATGATATTTCTGCCTCATATTTGGCTTTGGTGGGCTTGATAAGATGTCTGAGTTGCTTATTTAGTTTGAGGGGTTTCATACCTTTCTGGGTATTGCACTTCTTAGTTTTGGCCATGGTTTTCCTCCTTTTGTTATACAACTTGTTCATATCGGGATTCCACCAGGGTGGCTTGTTATTTGAGTTGGTTCTCTGCTTATTCCTTGTGGGTACAGCTACTTCAGTGCAGCTGTTTACATGATGGTATGGGGTTTCTGTAAATAATTCTCATAGTGGTAGCAGAGTTCACATGGTTTTGGGGGATGGAAATGTTAGCATGGTTTAAGTCATTAGTACAATATTTGCTTTGGAAAAATTCCTAAATGTTAGAGGGTTAGATGACATCCACTTGTGACAAGTGTTTGGACAGGTAGATACCAAAAGAGGCATTATATTCAGTGATTGGCCTAATGCGTGCCAAGTAGAGGGGAACAATTATATGCCTGGATCTGGATGATATACCTTTAGATATAAGCTGTACAATGAAAAAAGGATTTCCTTACAATAATGAATATGTTGGGCCCATTGAAGTCCCACTTTCATGCAAGGGAATGTCTGTTGCAGTATTTCATTCATCCAGCACAAAACCTGTTTTGAGAGTAGTATTGAATAGCCTATTGAATAGCCTTTGTAGGGGGTTCAATATATCAAGTTTCAGACTAACTAGCAGGCAGTCTACTATGTTATCCAGTCACAACAGACACTATGTTGTTGGCCTTGGGTACTAACTTCAGAAATTGTTGAAAGATTTCAGGTGGTTATAGATGCAGGTATTTTATGTGAGAATATTGGAAGATTGGTGGGATGAAGTTCAATCTGAATTAGTCGGCCAGTGGATTGGCTATATCCTCTGGTCCAAGTATGTGATATCATTTGTTATTAGCTTACTGTAGTGCCAGTCATTGAGATTTCTAGCACAGTTAAAAAATATTTTGTGGTTATCTCTCATCTGGGTTTATATTTTTACCTCATATCAGACTTTGGTTGATTTAATCACAGTCCTGACTTCCTTGTTTAGTTTAGTGATAGTGTTTTTAGCTTTCTCAGAGTTAGATTTATTTTTGCATGCAATAAGTATTTTTCTTTTATTATGCTGGCTATAGGGCTTTATTTGTGAATTTGGTGTTGTGTTTATTTCTGAGGGGGGAATATGTGTCTATGGAACTATTTAGATATGCATAGAGCTTGGCAGTAAATTATTCTGTACAGTGGAAGTTGGAAGCAGGCTTAGTAGAGGGATCCCATCCCCAATTAATGTCCTGTACCCACCATAGTCAGAAACCAGTACTACTCCTCAGATACATTATGTGTACACGAGATCACTTGCACTAGCTTACAAGGGGGTTGAGAATGGTGTGGTAATTTTCTTTGACATTTTTCACAATCAGACCTAAGTGTCTTCATTTGTTCTTTCAGCATGTAACAGCATAGAGCTATGCATAAGTGACTGTTTTCATTTTGTGGGAGGGTAAGGAAGCAGCCTGTATTTGCAGACATGCTTTTTGTCTTTTCAAGCTGTTGTCTTCTCAGCATATTGGGTGGCATCATGTCAGCTTTGGAAATTAAACTTTGGGAGAAACGTATTTCTTCCTTGAAACCAAGAAACACCAACTGGTAAGAAAAAATCCATGACACTGTCAAAAGACACACCAACCATTTACTAAACATCCAAAAAGTACTAAGCGCTTTCACCCATCCTTCTGTGGGCTTCATCAGAGTAAAATGCATCAAGGCAAACTGCCCTTATTAATCAATTAACAGTCAATCAGCAAATCATGTGACTAAATGTTTAGGCCAGTAATTCATGTGAGTCATGGTATTTCTAAAATGCAATGCTTGACTTGACTGAAACACATAATAACAATAAAACAAATAGTGCAAAAAACACACTTAATATTACCTAATCTACTACCTAACTACCTAATAATATATTATAAATATATGTTGATAAAAATGTTGCAACACACATCTAAATTCTGTAAAAATATATATGTATATTCATGGAAAAATATGTATAAATATATAAATTATGTACAAATCTGTATATTATCTATTCAACCATCAAAGCTCACTGCTGCACAAATATCCCCAACGAAAACACTTATTAATGTTCAAATACCCACACTAAAATGCTGAAGAATAAGTCACTCTGTCATATCAAATATGATTTATATTTTAGTATACTAATAATCGAAATGCAGTCATTAATACCTGGTGGTTTATTTGCATCTAAGCAAAGTTGCCATAAACACTCTCCCATTTCCAGCAAGGTCTTAAGAGAGTGTTTAAGGGTGTGTACACTTATGCAACCAGCATTATTTTTTTTTATTTTTTATATTTTTCCCCTTATATATTTGTTTGTTTTTCAATTGAATTGTACAAGTTATAGGTTACATCAAATGTGGGAAAAGTTTTGAAATGATTTATTGTGGTCTCATTTTTTATATCACAGGGGTGTGCACACTTTCTATATCCATTGTATAATCAGTGGTAAAGCAAATACAAGCTGTAGAGACCTAAACCTGTACTATCACATCAACAGCATCAGATGGAGTGATAGGTACCTAATCCAACAACTTCCTTGTTCTTAGAACATGCTGTCCATACATATAAAGCAGAGTGCATCTAATGGGAACCTTTAAAAAGAGTCTGAATGATTGAATGAATGATCACAAATTTTTTGCAGGGATATGTGGGAAAAAGCTGCTTAATGGGGGATATTCATAGTCACAAACCAGTACTAGATAATATGGCTGAAACTCTCAATGATCTCCTTGCCCAGAAACTTAGTAAAAACCTACAAAGCTTCACAACATGGCTGTTTCCCTTTAAAAGCAGATTGAGATAGTACTATGTGTAAGATAACCTTGAAAAAACAATACAGTATAGTAGCTTGTTGTATCATGCATGATTTATTTTACTGAACTTGTTCAATACTGGAGCTGGACAAAGAAAGTCTGATTATATCTGTACCCACACCCTAATGACAGCAATATTCATTCATTAATTACACGTATGCCAGTGTCTTAGACTGCTATTTACAACCTTTACTTGCTTCACTGATATATTCAGCAGCATGTGTAACAAGATACAGAGATACACCACTTGTGTTTTTATTGTGTCATCTGCACTTGTTTCCTGGATTAACAATTTTCTGCAAAGAGAAACCTGAATTACTTTTGTATATGACATCAGACTGTGATGTGCTATGACTAGCCTTTTTCATCATATCATTTTGAGGTTATGTGGATCTTTCAAAATGATCTGAATTTAATGGAAATCTAATCTCAGGCTGAGTACTGTCTATGTGGAGTTTATATTCTCTTCCCATGCCTATATTGTTTTTCTTTTGTGGACTTCCTTTTTATTTCACCCCCAAATACATGCCAGTTGATTGTGCTCCTTAAACTGTCCATATACATTGCATTGACCATTGGGCGTGTTATCCAGGTCATGCCAGTAATGGATCTAAAATATACTGGTTACTTTACAAGGCCAACAAGTGAATGCATTATATAAGCATACCTGTGAATAATGACAGTGTGGTCCATATTATTTATTTCAATGTATTTTTCTGTATCCTCATCTGCTGACTGTCAGCTCCCCTCTATGAGAGTCAGCCCTGTAGTTCCCTATTACTGTGAAACATAACAACTGACTTTAATGAGAGCAAAGAGGAGGAAGCGGTCATTCAGGCAGGCATGAAAGATGTTTGTGTTGTGGCCATCTATAAGTCATAGGCAATCCTGTGGTAACATCAGTTTAATAGTATGGACTGGCAGACCATAAGACTCACAGGACAGGTCTGCTATCTCCAGCAATCCTCTTCTTGCCTCAGCACCATGTGCTGCCACTTTTCCTGCATTGTCAGAGGGCTCTCCCTGGGAAGCCATCACTAGTGTGGATACCTGTGGCATTTTTGTTGAGCGCTATAGCCTCCCCAGGTAGTGGACATCAGCATCTGCATCAGTTCAAAGCATGGCTTCAACTTCCCCCATATGCATGAATGCTGTCACATATGCATTAATGAACAAAGCTCACTTTCTAAGTCGTGACTGTTTCAGTACTGTAAAGTCTCTGCTTGTATGTTGACAATTGGCTAGCCAGAACCGCATCTCACTTTCTGTCCTCCTGATAGATGAGCCAGCATTAGCTGTTAACTCCTACCACCGTACCTGGTCCTTCTAATGCCAATGACACTAACTGAATTTAGATCGTCTGGGTCATAGTCCAGGCATTCTCTCTTCATACTTCAGAGTCAAGCACAATAAAGATTACAGTATAATTGTACTAAAGAATCCATACCACCTTTACCCCTCCAAATGACTCACATTGTCTCCATTTTCTTGTGACAACTTTGTGATGTAAAACTGCACCCCATCTATTTGAAATGTTACTCCTTTCAACAAACTCTGCAATATAATTTTTCACCTTATTTTGCAATTCATTGTATCAGGGGTGGCTGTACTCCACAGTAGCCATGTTTTCAGTTCTACATTTTGAAATAATTATGCTTCACAGCATTAATTTTTTTTTTTAAATCCTCTTTGTTATTTGCTACTGCAGTTCTGAACAGAATGGGCAAATACCTACTACAGCCCTATTTAAGCTGCATTAATTTCATGTTAACTAACTTACTCATATAAGTATGCTGATATTTTAGGGACTTTCTGTTTTACTAACGCTAGTATGCTCTCTGTAGCACTAAAAACTGAAAGGTGTTATTTTGCCATCAGCACGTGTACAAGCAGTTATTCTGCCTGTGTTCTACATTATGTCTGTGAAATTACATCACATCTACCCTTTGCCAAGTTCTTTATCTTAAAGTATTGCCAACACATAGACTAGTTGAACAGTGTCTTTGGGTTTTAAAGAAGACAAGGTCTTTGAGAAGCAGTTATTTTCTGAAGTTATTCAGTATAATTTAATTATGTCAAACTTAAGGAGTGCTGGATTAATGCCAGTCAATGACCAATGGTGATATAATACCTACTTATATGAAAGTACTAATGTATACCATTTTCACATTTTCGTATCTGAATTTCCTACTATGGCTTATCACTCAGTGCTGTATAGCAGAATGTCCTTACAGCATGCCCATATGAACTTAATAGGAGGCATTATTCCTTCCATACCAGCACACGTTTTGCTTGCCACGTCTGGCTATTTTCCATCCTATTGATTTGTACTGGATTTGTCAAATAAATGAAAGTAATGCATCTACATAGCATGTATCGTTGTACTCAAGATGAAGACTGTTTGTTTCAAAGACAGGATGAAAGTGACATGACAAATAAACACAGTGCCACTTTTGTATGAGTACCAGCAGTTTGTAAAACCTGTTCACTGCACTGTTTCCATGAGATTGAGAACTCTGTCCACACTAATTGTGCTCCCAATGTTTACATTCCTTTGTTTGTTGATCGATCTGCCAACATTTTAATCAAGTCATAGGGAAAGCATTAATAAAAGTAGAATGCAACCAGGCATGATAAGTTGCTTTTATAATAGAATGAGACAGTTTGTTAGCACCTGCAAAGGGTGGCAACCTGTTAATTTCAGTTAGGAAATGGAGGTTTTCTCAGAGTCAGGAATCCTAAAAGTATCCCTTCATACCACACTTATTTTGTCCAAAAAGAACAGAAGGAACTGACAGGAAGTCTGAAATGTACCAGTAGCAGTCAAATGTTCCAGATACAGTGTGTTCTGTAGAGCTAATAAACTCTCACAAAAGAGTGTTTCATCAAGGACAGAGAGCAATCATATTTTTATTGGTAGAGGCATGATGATTATATAATAATAGATGCTGACTATAAATGAGTTGTAAAAGTCAAGTGTTGGGTGTTTCTCCATATATCTCATGCAAAAATCTCAAATCTTATAGCAGCCTTAAGTTTGTTTAACTTTCATGTACTTCTTTGGAATATTTTTCCTTAAACATGCTATTCTTTTCACAAGAAAGGTAACATTGCATTATTTCATCTATCTACATGACTTTTGATTTGACATCTGTACTATCATTTCCATCCATGTTGCAATTAGTCTCATCCACGGGGCGAGTGGTACCTACAATAGGAAGAGCTACCTTTCCACCTGTTCCCAGGTATTGTGGCAGCGCACATGATTCCCATATCTGGCCCACTAGCTCACTCTACTCTTCCTGCATGGTAGGTTGCCGAGTGGTAATCTTGTTGGTAAATGGAAAAATATTTTTTCTGTGTTTTTTTTATTTAATTATTTATTTATTTTTTTGTATTTAAAAAGTTATTCATGGTAAAATGCGTTTCTGAATACAAAACCACTTTTACTTTGTTTCCCTACACCCTTTTTCTCTTTCTCTGTCCTTTTTTATCATTTTGCCTTTCTGGTGATGCTGGGTATCCACTAGAGCCATGGATCATGACACCAGTGAGAAATCCAAGTGAAGGTGCAGAAGACAACTTTAATAGCAGCCTTGTCCAAGACCTGCAGTGTCATGGAGAAGGTTTTTGCATCCTGAAGAGTTGTTTTAGGTGCCCGGATGAGTCTGGGGGCACCCTTCAGTATGGCCAGCTGCTGTATGTTGGATGTTTACTGCATATTTCATTCTGCAAAACATGATCATGTGCTAGTCTGCTATTGAAATGACCCATGTTGTCACTGCAGCTCCCATTTCTAGTCCTATGACTAACAGTGACCAGGTTGCAGCAGTAGTAAGGGACCCCATGTAGCAGGCTTGTGTATGGCTTATGTCTAGATGGGTAACGAGGCAGTGTCTCCTCCAGAATTATGGACTATGACATTCAAGTTAGCATTACCTTTCTTATAATAGACATAGAGTATAATTAATGCATGTATTGCTATCTATGGACTATGCTATGTGGTGTGTGATCTACTGTCATTGTTCATCTGTCATTACTTCTTATCTTCTCATTTTCAAAAAAAAAAATTTGTATTTTTGCCTGTAAAAGTCACGCATGAGTGCTCACTGACTCATGTTCAGTAATGTCATAAGGCATCTTATAACTACTAGTCACATTTTTATCAGTTATACACAATAACTTCTAGTCAGGTGGTGTACCCAACTATGTGCACTACAACTAGTAAAACATGCATTTCAATATTTAACATGAGTTCATACTTTGCAATCGAATAAAAATGTATAAGATATTTTTTGTATATTATGCAATGTTTTCTCAGTTTGAATTATGCAGTTTAATGAGGTACTGCACATCAGATTTTTTTTTTGTAATACATAAAAATGTGTGACCTCGGTCAGGGTGAAGTAGCAGCAGTGTTTATTTACATGGCAGGATACTCATTTTAATCTGCAATTGTCTTATTGCTGTCTCCCTGAAAACTTGTGTGCTACTATTTTTAACTTGTAGGTAACTGCCAACTGTATCAATGTCAATGCATACAGCATTAATGATGTTAATCATTGCAATCTTAAGGTTTGACATACAGCTTTCTTTTCACAGTTCCATGAGGTTTTAAGGAATATTAATACAGGAATTAAATGCATACAGTTACAAAGCTATATAGGATTGAATTGCATACAGTTACAAAATGCCCTAAGTGTCCCAACCCTTTTCTCTTAAAAAAAAAAAAACTTATTCCCCTTTGAGTTAAACATTGACTTGTGTTTGTGATGGTCAAATTTCAGGTACCAGAAATGTCATACTTGAATCACAGTAGGTGAAGGTCAAATATGTCATACACATCTCCTAATGATAGGTTGCATGATGGTGCAAATGATTTCAAAGAGGGGTTGTCATGAAAGTTGGATGGTGAGTCGGTCTGATTTCGTGACCTACTTGATGCAGGTGATCCTGCAAACACTGATCTGACAGTACTGTGGTACCATGGCCTGGACCTCAAATGAGAGGTGTTGCAAGGTGTAGATGAACACTGATGTGGCCTGCATGAAATTTGATGTGCTTGTTCTCCTGAATAATTGCAGCACTTTCTTGAGAAGCACTTGTAGTCTCATGTGATCTTCCCCCACATGTCAGAACAGTACCTTGTCCGCTTTTGCTTCTAAGACTGACCCCTACTTGAGTCAGGTAAGTCCTAACTAGTGTACAAATGGTGGTGATCACAGATGCTTGGTGTGCCACCATACTGTGCTTCAGTGTGATTGTGATTTGTCTCTTTGTCACTTCAATGTAGGACTGGAAATCCTCATGTGTGCCTGAGAGGACTCTGACTATTTCCAGCTGACTCTCTGTGGCAGTGCTTTGAGCCCTAACAACGTCTTGACAAATTTGCTGATGGGCAGTCAGTGCTTTACATGTTTCCTGGGATAGCTGTGAAAAATTCCTGCACATGGTACCCTTTGTAAAGGTGTCACTAGGGAGACTGTTACTTTTGAATGTCTGCCATCATTCTGAAAGTAATTGTCTGGGTTTGGAGATATTACTTGGGAAGTGAATGTGTTTTGTCCCTGTACAAGCATGAGTGTAATGTCAGCATATGCTTGACATTGTGATGTACTGTCACTTCTTATAGCATTACTAACATTGTGGAATGTGATATCCTGCCATTAAACACAGGGACAATGTGCCACTTTCTTCAGACTGTCTCATAAATATAATTATGTTATCATCATCATCTTCAACTGTCATTCTACTCCTGATATCCTACAAATTTACTAGTATAGCAGAACTGTTTGGTTCTGCTCTTAACCCCGTAAAAATGACTTGTAAACATTATCAATTTATATACACTTCTGTATTCTTATTAAGGAGGTGTGGGAAACACTTACTATGTACACTGTCTTCATTGTCATTGTGTGTTGATGTAGAAGGTTCAGAAATTACTAGTGATTGTCATGTGTCTAATGTAATCATTCCACATTAGCAATCAATTCTCTTTATAAATCCATCTTACTGTTTTTAACCAACCTTCCCGATCAGACAAGAGTTGCTGTTGCAGATGTTGATAATACTCAGTGTCCACGCCACCTTTGATTATTCCACTGTCATCATCTTCTGTGTCACAGTCATCCCCATGGAAGGAGAGGAGGTATTCCTCATCTGGTGTTAAAGAGATAATTATTGGAGACCCCTGCCCCAATACTGGTATGGGCAATTGCATTCTGCCTCCCTCTGCTTCTAGCATGTCCTACCATATAATTTGCGCTTTTCATGTACTGTGTTAATGACTGGTTTCTTCAACCAAATGCATTAATGTCCATTACAAGTTGATTACAGGTTTTTGCTCTCTCAACTTGTTTGATTCCCTTAAACAGATATTTGCCATATGTCCAAAGGGCTGTCATGAGGATGCAATTTTCTTCATGGCTGGAGTTGTCCTTTCTCTGCCTTTATTCCTTTTCTGCATTATTACTGCACCTAAAAATATGCCACAGTCATACACAAAGCAAATTTTGATGCAATAATCAGTCAAACATAACAGTGAAAGCATTCCTGGCATCCTCCTTAAAAACAAGAAAGGTAGGTGAGACAAACCCCATAGTTATATACACATGTAAAATCTCATCCTGTTAAGTTAAGTCATGCTATAGTAATGTCTGCAGTAACATAAATACATTTAAAACAGTAATCAGTTTGCTAACAGATTAATCATTGACCTAGCCCTGCCACTGTCTTGTAGTCATAATGCTGTCATTTTTTCATTCATCAGAGAAACTCAGACATATCCAAGTAAAGACATCTATGCTGAGCCAAAAAAATCCATACAATCGCAGTACTTCACAATTAAATTACTGCATTTCTACTATGTATATACAATCACTAAATGATACCAATATAAATAATTGTCTCAGTGATCACTAAACATTTCCACTGCTGTTGTAATTATTTTAAATTTATAAATGACAACTTTACTAAAGCCATTGTCATATGTCCGTCATATCAGAAGCACAAACATTTCTTGATGTGACCAGACTAAGTTTACATCATTTTGAAGTGCTTTGTATTAATTTACAAAATATCTGTTATTTTTCTTACTTTAAAAAGTCTACAGTTTCCCAAGACATTGCAGCCTAACTCAAGTAATTGCCAGTTAACTTGGCAGATTTAGACTTTTTCATATAAACTCATGCCCATCTATGGATATTTTATGAAAATGAAGCACATTTACACGTATCTCTATGAATCGTAGTAATATGTGAATGTGTATTGCTACTTATGCTACTCATGAACTTAGCCTTGGGGTATGTGAAAATGCTGTGAAAAGAGATAAAGTCCACATCAGTCCCCAGCATGCTGTGGGAATGTATGGACAGCCTCAGTTATGCTTAAAGCTGACTATGTTGAAAATGCAAAATGAAGTCATATGCATGTGAGTTCGCACAGCCATGAAATATAATCCCAGCCTATCTTACATATCTGCCACACCTTATCACCTCAAAGTGCTCATCATTTACTAAGAGTTGATATTCACATGCACAACAATATTTATTTCTGCAAAAATAACTCCCTGAAAAAACAATGCATGCTGACTTTTATCCACCATATAAATGAAATGTACATACATTCCTTAAAAAAACACATATATGTGACAAAGCATTTTTGGTAAAACCAAACATGCCAATAATAACAATACTGGGTCTAATGCCCCTGCTGACTAACTGGGTTTGGTTAAGGTGATGTCATATCCCAGATGTAATGGTTCTAAAACTGTGAAACTCAACTTTTCTCATACTTTCTTCATTTTGGTAATGCACTTGTAATGATGGTAGCACCTGTGAAGGCACAAGGTCACAGTCCAAGCTGGGTCAGATAAGGAGGCCAAAATTACAGTCTACTTTCTGAGTGACTAATAACTGGATAAGATCCAGGAGTGTGGAAGGGGATTTGAGTGAAAAAAATATTGATATCTGACAGGATGTGGGTGAGACGTCATCCCTGACAGGTATCACCTGCTCCAGACAACAATGCCATCACAGGTACAGTGACCTACAGAAGTATAGGCCTAACCAGCTGGCTCAGTGGATTGACCATGTAGTGCTAAGAAGACCAGAGTCTTATAGCAGGTATAACTTTGTTTTTCATTTTTTGTTCATATTAAAGAAAAAAATAAACTATAGGAATGTTAAATAATTGAAGTTATTTGCTAAAAGAAATATGTGTCAATACAAATGTGTATCTATGATGTTATTATAATAATTCCAAAAAATATATATATATATATATATATATATATATATATATATATATATTTGAACATAGAGCTGCATCTGTATACACATATGTACACTGTTTATATAATAATGACCGCCTATAGAAATACAAATGTAAAAGTAAAGAAATATATGTAAGTCTGCATATATGTGGCTGTAAATTACATATATACTTCTGCATGAGAACACAAACTACTGTTTCATGTATATAAATGTATGCATTTAAATATAAACAAAACAAATGCATTGCTACATCATTTCATTTACAGTATTTTGTTACCTTAGTTAGTAGTTCAAAGTAAATGCAGACTACTTTTGTAAATACATTTTTTTTGTGTAGACCATAAGATATTTATTAGCATGATAATTGAATAAGACAGTAATTTCTTCCATATATTAGCTACACGTACAAGATGGCTGAACTCCCATCCAGACACCATGCCCTAGTCAGAGTGAAAGTTGGGGAAGGGGGGGAATGAAGGTTGCAGAACCAAGTAATTGATCTGCACATTATGAGAAATGACCAGCTGTATTATTTGCTATACATTTTTAAACACCCCTTATATGCTTATAGTTATAAGGCAGAAAGCTATAAAAGCACACATTGTTGTACTGAAGTACTTGTAAACATCCATCTTTAACAAACACGCACATTTTTTTATTTAAACTTCAACTGAAAGGAACAAAAGAATTCCTTGAATTGCTAGAATTTTTCAGTATGTGTGCAGCTTTCTGTTACATTTAAATCATAACATTTTAAAGTAGAACCTAGACAACCTTCTACAGGGGTACAGTTGAGAACATCCTGACAAACAGTTGGCAACTGCTCTACCACAGACCGCAAGTACCTCCAAAGAGTGGTGAAATCAGCAGAAAAAAAAAATTAACAAGATCATCTATTCAAGACTTGTGCCAGTCTTGTTGCCTTAACAGAGGCAGGAAAATAGTCATGGACTGCACTCGTCCCACATATGAACTGTTCCTGCACCTAACATCTGGGAGGTGTCATTGTAGCATACATTACAAAATGGCCAGATTAAGCAGAAGCTTCTATCCCCTGCCCATCAGGCTAATGAACTCCAGTAGCAACTTACATCTCGCTTGACATCAGGGACAGTAGGTAATATGATGAGTTGTTATTGTTGTTGTTGTTTTTCTTTCGGCTTTTCCCAGTTTGGGGTCGCCACAGCGGAACTCCGGTCAAGCATATTTGCATGCAATAACTTTAAAAGGTCTTAAATACACTGTTCAATTAATCTAACAGAGTATAATCATATTTCTGTGCAATAACTGTTGATGCTAAAACAGCATCCTGGGCAAAAAGTAATAGCTGTGAAATTTTTGTGCAATAAATATTGTATTTCCTTACACTAGTGCCAACAGAATCCTGAGCAATAAAAAGTAGCTGTGGAATTTTGTGCAATAAATGCTTTAGCTTAGTAAATGTCTGTTGATAAGTAAAACAGTAAATATTATGTAGTAAGAATATTTAAATGTAGTAATGTGAATTGTTGTATATGTTAGATGTTTGCACATGGAGCCTGGAGTAACATAATTTCATTCAGTTACACTTGTGGAGTGTGAATGACAATAACGTTTACTTTGACACTGACTTTGACTTTGATTTTAATCTAAAAGGGTATAGAAACATTCCATACAGCACCCCTCACCCAAGCAGACCAGCGGTGTATACGAGTATCAAGTTATTTATAACTTGCATTAAAAGAAAGATTGGCTCTGGATGAGAATTCAGATATCAATAAACATTTAGACAAATACTTTCTAAGCAAGTACAGCAATAATGGAAATGTCTTGCATAGTATTTGTAGTTATATCAGTAATGTTAAGGAAAAAAAAGGTGAACTACAGGTAAGAGCAATTGTACTATATCTTTTCTATTTAGCGGACAATGAGATAGTTTACAACTATTATATATATCGGAATTCTATTAAAAGTCAGTTTCTAAGGGGATCCAGGCTTCATACAGATCCAGTAGACTCAGAGAGAACATTTGATACTCTTGTTAATGAATTTTTGGAGAGGGTTTATAGATGGGATGAAATTCAAGATATACTGACCGAGGTGAGAGGTATGAGGGAAAGTAATGGTAAGCCCTATTTTTCTAATGGTCTTTGACCTATTAATAGGCATAACAAGAAGATGTATGGCAAAATTAGGATTAATTTGACTTACTCTAATGATATCACTTCAGTCTGTGAGACATTTAAGGGCAACTGGCCAATTTTATTAACAGATGAGAAACTTAAAAATGTGGTTGGTGTTACCCCTTCATTTGCCTTTAAGAATAGGTTGTCTTTGACATGAAGACTATACTATAATGGGGATAAAATGGTGCCCGTGTTATCAGATAGAATAGGAACTTACCCCTGTCGATCTTGTAAAGCATGTGCTTATATTTCTGGTAAGAACTTTTTTGTGCATCCAACCACAGGTGTTAGGTATGATATCAATTTTTATGCAGACAGTAGAAGTAATAATTTGGTTTATATAGCTACATATAAGAAATGCCCATGTTTTTATGTTGGTATGACTAGTTGCAGCCTTAAAGATAGGGTACTTCGACACTTGGGTAAGATAAGAAGATATGTAACTATGAATGCTTTGAATCATCATCATCTTCTTTCGGCTGTTCCCGTTAGGGGTCGCCACAGCAGATCACCTGTTTCCATTTCTTCCTGTCCTCTGCATCTTGCTATGTCACACCAACCACCTGCATGTCCTTTCTCACCACATCCATAAACCTTATTTTAGGCCTTCCTCTTACCTGGCAGCTTCATCCTTAGCATCCTTTTCCCAATATACCCAGCATCCCTCCTCAGCACATGTCCAAACCAATGTAATCGTGCCTCTCTGGCTTTGTCTCCAAACCTTCCAACCTGGGCTGACCCGAATGCTTTGAATAAACATGTTAAATAGTTTAAGGGACACTTTGAATTCATGGTATTGCATTTGGTTAATGAGAATATTAGAGGGGGTTGCATGAATGACAAAACTGAAAATGAGTAGTTAAAATGGATTGTAACATTACAAGCAGATAAAGGTTTTGTTATTAATGATAATGTTGCACTAAAACCTTTTTGGAAGAACCATAAATTGGTTCATTAATGAGTCAAAGGTTGACATGGAGACTATTTAATTGCTTTATTGGCTGTTAATTAGTTAATGTATTTAAAGGTTGTTGATCTTAAGTTTTTATGGTCTGAAGAAGTGTGTCGCAACATGAAAGCACTTACCATTATTATTATTTTAAGAAATAGTAGAATTATAGCTCTGGTAGTTGTTTTTTTTACTTTGGATATCCAGCATGAGCCGGCAGAGCAGGAGAACTAATAGATGCACTGAAGCCACTGGTATGCATAAATAAAGTAGAAAATTCAGTATTTTGTCTTTACTTGATTTCACTAATGTGTATAAGCAAGTATTTATTAAGGATGGTAACTGAAGGCCTACTGTGCTTGCATTACATTACTGAAGCCAACTGAGAAAGATATGTCAATATATATATATATATATATATATATATATATATATATATATATATATATATATATATATTCTGTCTTTAATTGATCTCATTAATGTATATCACCAAGTATTTATAAAGGACGGCAACCAAAGTCCTACAATTTTGTAAGTATAATACTGCAACCAAATGTAAAAAAAAATCTGTCGATATATAAATGCAGAATGCTGTCTTCAACTGATTTTATTATATGTAAGAATTTATAAAGGGTCATTTTGGTTATTACTATAGTAAAGTGAAAAATTTGTACATTACCAAAACTTGAGAGCAATACACTTATTCTTCCCAAGTATCCATAAGCACTTTTCATATCAGTGTTCTCAAGTACACAGAAGAACTTCCCATATCAGTGTTCACATGTATGCATAAGCACTCCCTGCACATTCTGGTTTACTTTAGTAAAGATTTAAAAAAAAAATGTTTTAAGGTATGAAATTGAATGATGTGTAACATTATGTGTAAATTTATTCTCTGAATTTTCTCTTTCATCTCTCCCTCTTTTTTTCTCTTTTTTTCTTATGTCTATTATACATTTCTTTATCCATTTTTAATTTTCTTTCACTGCCATTTCTGCTCATTTTTTATGGCTCCAAATTCCTCAGGGGCAACCCTGCCGTGTACCTCCCTGGTTAGGAAGCATTTGCCCTCTGTCTGTTCAGGGAAATCCTCACAGGGTGGGTAGTCAATGGTCCTGCAGGCATCCTGGACTGTGGAAGCCTGGCAAGTTCCACAGAACAGGGGATTCAGGACTTGCTTGAAGACATGCTGGAAAAAGTCAAGGACAGAGAGTTTCAGCCAAATGAAGCTTCTGTTCAGTGGGTTGAAGATTCACTGCCCCAGTTGGTGCCAACCATGGCACCAACACAAGCCCCTGCTCCTTTAGCATCAAGGTCATCCACTGCAACACCATCTGGAAACATTTGATGCTTTGTGGATTGTGGACTATTGCTGGCCACTGCTGATCATTGCCCCTTCTTCCCTAATTCACAATTTTAATCCCTCTTACCTACTTCCCACCCATGCTACCCTCTTATAAAATAAACAAAAATTAAAAACTAGGGGTGTCCATCCCCCACCAAAAGCACAGTATCCCTCCTCTCCCACCTCCTCCATCACAACCCTCTTGATATATTCCTGCTGTGTCTCCCTCTTTGTGGTGTCTACACTTTTTCCATCTTTCCTATCTCCCACTTTGCATTCTTTAAAGCAATAATCAAGATGTCCACATAAGGATCCTTCTGTATAAAACATAATAAAGCTTTTTATTTATTCTTTTAATATTAATAATAAAGGCTGTGTAGTCTGCCACTTGCCTTAAGTCTGTCATGCATGACTGTACATTGCTGTGTCTGTCCACAACACCCAAATACATATGTGAAGTCATATGAGGCCTACAGCTTTCGTGTAGTCCTTCACATATACCTAATGCTTATCTTCAGGTACTTTACAGTTTTGCCAGAAGTGGCCATGTTTTACAAATTGCCTTTGCTTTCCCTTAAAGTGAATAACTTATGCTAGGTTTATTTGCATATAACCAAATTTCCATGAATAGACCAAAAAATATCCTTTTGCTACCAAACCTAAATATCCGTAGTATCAATAACAAAGTGTACCTACTTCATGCCTTACTATCTACCTATTCCCCCGATATACAGTCATTAACTGAAACCTGGTTAAAACCAACTACAAAAGACAATGAGTTCCTCCCACAAAGATACAATGTACTATGCCATGATAGACTGTCTAAACAAGGGGGAGAAGTAGCATTAATTTACAAAAACAACCTACAACTTGTCACCATCAATCCTCAATTCCCCTCCATTAATAATTCTGAACTTCTCCTAGCCAAACGCAAACTTAGTGACCAAAAAAAAAAAAAAAAAAAAATCAATCAATATTATCACTGGTTACACACCACCAGGTAAAAATATGCCCTCCATGAAAGGCCTCCTACACTGGCTAAATTCAAATCTACCCCAAGAAACCATCATCCTAAGTGAAACACATGCTCAACTACTAACCCCACCACCCATATTAACCTTTAACTTCTCCCAAATCATTCAATCTAGCACTAGACTAGGAAACAGTAAAACCAAAGAAAGCCTCCTAGACTGGATCTTGTTAATAAGACCAACATGCCATACCATGCAGGAGTCCTTCCAGACACTCTTAGTGACCACAACCCACCTTCTTACTAAAATACAAAACTCAAACCAGCTCTACCCCCTCCCCCCATTACAAATTACCTGGAACAAAAATAACTTCAACCCATTCAACTTCAAACTTGAACTAAAGCATCATAACTGGAACATACTAAAAATACTACCCCTAGATCAAGCAGTAACCCAGTTCAACAACACTTTCATACAGATCTTAAATAATCACACCCCAGCTCATACTACTAAACTCAAAACAAAAAATGTCACCTGGGTCACCAAAGAAACTAAAAAAAAGATAGCACAAAGGAATAAAGCCTGGCACCTATGCAGAGCCACTAAAACTCTAGCAAATAGGGAACAATTCTAAAAACTTAGAAATGAAACAAAAAAAAAGATTCTCCTGTATAAAAAGAACAATTTCCTACAATTGCAAAACAGGCATCAAAACAACCCCAAAAAGTTCTGGGTAGGAATAAATAAACTACTCCATCCTGGCAAACCCTCTACCCCATCACCAACCTCTACTACCGATATCACAGATATGCCTAACTTATTCAACAAATACTTCATAGAAAACATCTCCAAATTAGCTCAAATCAAGCTGACTACTACCACCACCAATTTCCCTGAATCTGTAGTTAGTCCAAAAACAACCTTCCAATTCCAACCTATCCTGAACAACTATGTGAAAAGAGTAATAACTAAACTTAAACCTACCACCCTAGCAGCTGACTGCATCCCTGCAGAATACCTACAGCTGGCAGCTAATGAACTCACCTACCCAATCTCTATCCTCCTCAACAGATCCATATTTGAACATACCATCCCCCAATCTGGAAAACCTCCTACATCATCCCTCTACATAAAAGTGGTACATCCACTGACCTCTCCAGCTATCAACCAGTTACCATCCTGTCCCCACTAGCAAAAATACATGAAAAATGCATACACCACCAATTTATTCCATACCTAATTAATAACCAACTTCTGTCTCCCACACAACATGGATTCCGCCCCACCCGCAGCACAACCACAGCCTTACTTTCTTTCACCAACCACATTAACCAAAACAGACACTTAGGGAAACTATCATCTGCCATTTTCTTGTATCTGTCAAAAGCCTTTGACATGGTCAACCACCCTAAAATACACCACTCCCTCACTGGTCTGGGCCTTAGTAATCATACATTAGCCTGGTTTCAGAACTGCTTACAAGGAAAACAACAAGCAGTTCAATGGCACAACAATCTATCTTCACTGCTACCCATTACTACCGGAGTCCCACAAGGGTCCATTCTAGGACCCCTTCTTTTCTCCATTTTCACTAGTAATCTCTGCAACATCTGCCTAGACACAACTGTCATACAATACACAGATGACTCAACAGTCATCTGCTCAGCCAATGATCCTCATGAACTCCTCTCTATCACCCAAAAAGCCTTCCATTCTACCGAAACCTGGCTTCTTAAAAGAAAACTACTACTTAATCCCAAAAAGTCCAAACTGTTGCTATTCAAACCTAACAAATCCAACACAATACCCAACTCATTTAATATTGTGTCCAGAGATGGTACTATCATCTCTCCAGATACCCACACTAAATTGCTAGGGTTTACCATTGACAATATCCTCAAATTTGACCTGTATATAAATCAAACCATAAAAAACATCCACAAAGAACTTGGCAGTCTTTACAAAAATAAACCTTTTCTAACTCAACCTGCCAGAACAACCATAGCTCAGACTCACCTCCTATCTACCCTATTCTATGCTGCACCAGTCTTCACCATCCTACCCAAAACAGAAATTTCTAAGCTCAACATCTACTACAATAAAATAGCCAAATTTGCCACTGGTGGTCCCTATCGAGCCCACTGCTGTCTGTCACTGCATCAACTTAACTGGCTTGAGTTCCTAAACTTCTTATCATTCTACCAGCTTTCTTTTGCTCAGAAGCTTCTACTACTACCAGATAAAACCCCAGCAATATCCAGCCTACTAAAATACAAGCCAATCCCAGACAACTTTGCTCTAGTGATAAAAAACTTCTCAAGGTGACCAAAAGCAATAACACAGTAGGTGATTCCGTCTTCCAAAACTACATAGGAAAAATCTGGAACTCGTTACCTGTTGCCATAACCACTGCCAACTCTACAGTTTCATTCAAAACATGACTCAAAGAACACCTAAAACTTTCATGGATATGCTCCTGCTCCTCCCAAGGCTGACCTCCCACTCCCACCCTCTTCCTCACTCCTTTACTCCCTGTTACATCCTCATCTAACCTCCTCTTACTTAGGTTGGCTCTGTCAGCTGAAATAGTGTAATCTTGTGGTAGTTTTTTTTTAATTCATAACTATGTAACCTTTTATATTTCGTGTTGAGCAATGTTATTTCCACAACCTCCTCTTACTTTGTTTGTCTTTGTCAATTGAAATAGTATAATCTTGTGGTGGCTTTTGTCATTTTTAATATTCAAAACAATGGAACCTTTTATTTTTCATTTTTACCAATATTATTTGCTTTCTGCTATTTAATTTGTGAAGCTTTTTTTCCCCAGGCCTCCGCTGAAAATGGACATGTGTCCAGTTGGACACTCCCGGTCAGCAAATGTAAAATAAAAAAATAAATAAATATACGTGCAGCAGCATTCTTTGCAGAAAACCACTATGGACCCAGACGTCGCAGACTGTGAATACCACCTGAAGATGATTTAGGCATCTTTGGGGCAAGATGCATCTGGACCATACATCTGAGTTTAATGCAATCTACATGAAGTTTTACATTTAACATACATGGAGTTCTAAAAAGATTATCAAAAATAACAATTATTTAAACAAAATGTGAATTATTATCCACATGCTATGTTTTGTATTAGAGAGATAGATTTGTGCACTATTAAAAACAAAACCTCTTTTGTCAAAAATTATTTTGATACTTATGGCATGTGCAGATCAGCTTTTCTGCTGCTGAGTATATATGCAAGCCTTTAACCTTAATACTGACAATACTACCAGTAGCTTCATTCTAACAGCCCTTACACACAGTTAATGAGCAAACTCTGAAAAGAAGAACATGCTGGATTCCAGAAAATGCTGTTTGTCAGTTATTCCACTCAGACTCTTTCTGAACTGAGTCATATTCTCTTCAAGTACAATTTCTAGTGGAAACTCATTAAATTTTTTAATCATTATCTCAGAGAAAAAAAGAAAGGACTCTGGTTTCTTTTGCAGAATGTAGCTTGAAGTAATATTTTGTCTGCTGAGGTTATGAATTAGTTTTCTTTGAAAAGGAGCCTTTCTATTTTCCTGTGCTTTTCTTTTCAGGTACATAATGCTTTTGATGCTCTACATTTTCCCTTCCATCAATCAGACAATAACATTTCAGCATTAATACCGTCATATCTTAAGTCATTTTCCAGCCCATTTGCCTTCATTGCATTTGCTTGTACCCTTCTTGAAACTGCTGCATCTCTTTTTTCTGATAATAAGTTCAAAAGTGTCATACTACACCAGCCTGGATACATGAGGCTGTTATACTGAAGTCAGCAAGACTTTTTCTAGTGAATTTTCTTCTGCTGAACATAATTTGATAAGCTGCTAAAACAGAGTATAGGTCCAGTGGATAAAAAAGTAAGAGAGGTTAAATGCTTAACCTTTTTGATCAGAAGATGGTTAGTAAAACCTCCATGAGCTTCCTTCCTTCCTCATGGACTATAAGATTATGGAGTATTCCAAAGCTATGATGGTAAACAACATGACTTTTCCTGGAATTACAGAATCATGAATGATGGGAAGCAAGCCTTAAAGCCAGGAACAAGTATTCTAATCTGATAATGGTCAACTTCCACAAAATGTAATTTAATCTTTTTTTCTTTTGCATTGGAATACCAACTTTGTGCATTTGTTACTGGGATCCCATCATTTGGAAGTCTATCTTTGGAGAAAGTGTTATGCAATATGGGCAATAGAATAACACCTTATTTTATTTTTAACTTCACTTTGGTGACTAGTTTAGTCCCATTAGGTCAATGGCTTCTATACAGGGGGACACCTGAAGTGGTGTTCATACTAACTAGGGGAAAGTTGGCCAAGATACTGGGAACTTCCCCTACTCTTTTTAACTAAGTGTTCTGGGATTTCTTTTATCCACCTCAGTTACCACTAACTCAGACAGATGGGGCTTCAGTTTAATGTTTGAAGGATGGTACATTCAGGAGTGCAGTACCACACCCTTATGCTACTATGTAGTGTTACTACTGGAAAATGAATCCAACTACCTTGTGTTGTAATAGAATTCACAGCCTTCTGTACCAAAGTTGAATGTATTACCTGTTGAGCTACTGAGACTGCAACCATATTACACAAATGCATGTAAAACAAGGGGGTTAGGATGACAGAATATAATCAGAAACAAAACCAATGGCAAAATGATGTACCAGTGAAGACAAGTATATTTTGAACAACAAGTTAAACTATTTCGTCCTGCTCACAGGATATCATTTTGCAATTGCTATTTCCTGATTTTTCTGCATTTGCAGTAAAATACATTTTTTGGTTTACACAAAATGCAAGCTTGAAGAAAAGGTCTCCTGTCAATATAAATAATTATAACTGATGACACTATGACATCATGTTGTCTACCTTTGCCAGAGAGTAAATTAGTTATTGCTGCTTCCAGGGTAACCCATGTCTAGATCTCACTTAAAGAGAAGTTCTTATACACCAGGAGTATAAGAAAACATAACAGCAAAAACATAAAACATGTATCTGCAAAATAAATAAATAAATAAATAAACAGATAACATACTTGCCACTTTCTCAGATATCATGGTCTTCAAAAAATAGTTCAAATATCATTTGAAATTCTGCTCTCTCTATATTAATTATAGTCAAATGTTTATTATTTTCACTGCCAATGATTGGCGCGGACGAGTTTTCTGTGTGGCGACCCTAACCGAAAAAAAGCCGAAAGACACAAACAATTAGCTATCAAATCACAATATCCCATCACAGAGAATGTTGAGTAGTTCAACATATAGTTGATTGAATGTATATGTATACACATGTACAAACATTTCAGGCATGAGCTTCTCGACTGGCAACATGCCAAAGTACTTGGCGTACTTATTCCAAAGCACAGTTTAATCTGGAATATGGTTCCTTCTATTTAGAATCATAGATATCCACTTTGGGACTCTTTTGTAAACTGCTAATTCAAAGTTCATGTGGGTGACTGTAAAGAGACTTAAAGTAAAGGAGAGAACCAAAAATAATGGGAGGATAAAAGTTCAGAGTCAAGGATAAGTTTTAAAAATTGCTCAAATTACTAAATGTTAATTTAACATCAGGAATTGCATCAACATACTTTTTGTCTGATTAATTAGTAAGAAACTTTAGCATTTGACATTATTGTCTTGATTTAGCAGAAAATACACATTTATATGAGAGAAGAGGTAAAAATTTGAAGCAAAATCAGGGATGTTTTGCAAGATCAAGGGCAGTTGAGAGATATAAACCCACTACTCATCACTTTAGCTTATCACACTGTGGTTGATATTCTCTCTGTCTTGATGTACTGATTGTGGTTTCAGATTTGAATAATGCGTTCTATCAGTTTCAGAGTTTATGCTGTACTAAGCAGGCTATATCATACAAGCTAACTGTGTGAGAAAATGTCTGTTAAAGATCTTACTAGCTAAACCTGAAATTACTTGCCATAGAGTATGTTTGCCAGTATAAAAGAGTTAGGGGACAGGTCATCCAGAGCTTTTTAACAGAGAAAGTGTTCTGCCCCCAATATTTCAGTTTAAACTCTCTTTACAGTTCATACTGCTTATTAGTAGACAAGGATTTCTACCTGAGATTTGAATACAAGAGAGCATCCCTTCAAGACCACCCAGAAATGGTAAACATATTTATGTTGTTTTCTCCTGATATCTATGAATATTTGGAAAATCCACAATGAATATTTTATTAAAGAAGGTTACAGATGGGCATGCAGGGGTGAACGATAGGTGCAACAATGGAGCTGTGGCTTTGCATTACCTATACTTTTTTGATAACTACTTACTAGTCTGTATTTTCATTTGGATAATACGATTTATAACTACCATAAGTTGTCAGCATTATTATCCCCTAAAAGAGACATGCATACACACACACGTGTACATACACACATGCATGTGTATGCACGTTACACACACACACACACACACTCACACACACACACACACACTCACACACATTTAATATGTCTCTATCTTCCTTTCAGCTTTCTTTATTCTCCCTTCTCATCACTTACCGCACAAGCTTATGCATCTGAATGATGAGAATCTGCAACAGGTTACTAGTGTAGGTTCAGCTGTGGTGTGGGTGAAAGGGAATGCATACAAATGCATGTCTGCGTGTGACTTTTGTGTATGAGAATTCTCTGATACTGTATTAGAGGGTCTGTGCATAGAAATATGTGCATGCAATTGTGTGTGTGTGTGTGTGTGTGTGTGTGTGTGTGTGTGTGTGTGTGTGCGCATACATGCATTTGTTTGAATGCATGTGTTTGTGTGTATGTGCATGGGTGAGCATGTGTCTATGTGTGCTTGTGTGTTAGAGTCTCTGAGTTTATGTTTGTTTGTGTCTAGGTGTGTGTGTGTGTGTGTGTGTGTGTGTGTGTGTGTGTGTGTGTGTGTGGGTGTTTCTTTGGAGTAAGGAACCAGTACATGTGTACGTAGTCTTCTTAGTACCCACACTACATAGTAGTGCAAGTTGTAGGTGCTCTGCTGAGTAGTTGTTTCAGCTATGCAGTGGAGTAAGGATTGTTTTATAGTCATGCAAATTATTAGATAATAAGATAATGTCCTTTTCAAAGTGTGCGTGACTATGAGTTGCTAAATTGCACGGCACTGCAATTTAGTGCATCACTGTGGGTCAGGTTGTACTGCTGTTTCATTTTATATGAATGTTGGATATTGTCTGATCATTTCTGTACAAAGCACTTAATAATCAGTTACAAAACTCTATAAAGAAGTAAGCCATGATTTCCACTTTGCAAATTTATGCTGAAATGGATTTTAATAAGCAATTTATAACTAGATGGCTGTCTATTCATTCCATTACTTGTGATTTATATTTCCCTGTCACTCTAGTCTGGACGACAGCTATCTGTTTTGGTGCAGAATCCTAATTTATAGACAACATGATCCATTTCTGTAGATGTGAGTACTTTTGCATTTTTTTCTTTCATATGTAGCAATCCCTTTTGATGATTGTTAGACCCATCATTATGTGCACAAATACATTTACATCTGTGATCATTCAAGAATGAATTTCATTTGTTCCCTCTGCATTGTGGATTGGTATATCTTGCTTGTTTAAAAAATCACTGGGAATAAAAACAACTTGTTAAAATAAACAAACAAATAAATACATAAATAAATAAACATCATAAATGAGCCACTACTGACACTTTGATCTAAAAGAATTTCATTTAATAAATACACACAATGGACTGCATGTCTAAACAGATGAATATACTCAACAGTTTATATCACAGTTTGTTCTGTTTTATCATTTTAGTCTGTCTTGTTTTGTTGTATTTTCATGGAGTGTTCATAGTCTTCACTATTTTCATTAGATTTTCACAGTTTTAACTTGTTAGAAGAAGTAATTAATTGCCTGGCTGTATCTTTGTTGTATCAGTTGAGCATTGTCAGGTGACTTGAATTTTAGCTAATCTGTGCTTATTTCATGCTTTATTATCCAGCTTGATAAAAATTCATTAATCCTAAATGACAGGTTCTATCACAGGATCCCAATGTACTGTACTGTATACAGTGGATATAAAAAGTGTACACACCCCTATTAAAATGCCAGATTTTTGTGATATAAAAAAATAAGACCACAATAAATCATTTCAAAACATTTCCTGTCTTTAATGTGTCCTATAACCTGTACAATTCAATTGAAAAACAAACAAATCTGTTAGGGGAAAAAATATAAAAATTAAAAAATGTACAATAAGCTGGTTGCAGAAGTGTGCACACCTGTAAAATAATACTTTGTTGAAGCACCTTTTGATTTAATTACAGCATTCAGTCTTCTTGGGTACATACCTGCCATCAATTAAAGAGACTATGATTAAACCCAAATAAAGTTCAACTGTCCTAGTAGGATTTTCCTGACATTTACTCAGTTGTCTGCTGTAGCAAAAGCCATGGTTAACAGAAAACTTACAACGAATCAAAGGGATTTCATTGTTGAAAGGTATCAGTCAGGAGAAGGGTACAAAAAAATTCCACACCATTGGATATACCATGGAACACAGTGAAGACAGTCATCAAAAAGTGGAGAAAATATGGGACAATAGTGATGTTGCAAAGAACTGGACATCCCTCCAAAATTGATGAAAAGACAAGATGAAAACTAGTCAGGGAGGCTGCCAAGAGACTTACAACAACACTGAAGTAGCTGCAGGAATTTCTGGCAAGTACTGGTTGTGTACTAAATGTGACAACAATCTTTTGTGCTCACCATATGTCTGGGCTATGGGGTAGGGTTATAAGGCAGAAGTCTATTCTTACATAGAAAAACATCCAGGCCTGGATAAAATTTGCAAAACAATGCATCAAGTCTCCCAAAAGCATGTGTGAAAATGTGTTATGGTCTGATGAGACCAAGGTTCAATCTTTTGGCCACAATTACAAAAGGTACGTTTGGCACAAAAACAGCACTTTGCATCACCAAAAGATCATCATCCCCACGGTGAAGCATGGTAGTAGCAGTATCATGCTTTGGGGTTTCTTGTCTCCAGCTGGAACTGGGGCTTTAGTCAAGATGGAGGGAATTATGAACAGTTCCAAATACCAGTTATGTCTGGCCCAAAATCTTCAGGCATCTGCTAGAAAGCTGAAGATGAAGAGGAATTTCACCTTTCAGCAAGACAATGACCCCAAGCATACATACAAATCAACAAAAGAATGGCTTCACCAGAAGAAAATTAAAGTTTTGGAATGGCCCGGCCAGATCCCAGACCTAATCCAATAGAAAATCTGTGGGGTGACCTGAAGAGGGCTGTGCACAAGAGATGCCTTTGCAATCTGACAGATTTGAAGTGCTTTTGCAAGAAAGAGTGGGCAAATATTGTTAAGTCAAGATGTGCCATGTTGACAGACTCTTACCCAAGAAGAATGAATGCTGTAATTAATTCAAAAGGTGCTTCAACAGAGTATTAGTTTAAGGGTGTGCACACTTATGCAACCAGCTTTTTGTGCATTTTTTATTTTTTATATTTATTCCCTTAACATATTTGTTTCTTTTTCAATTGAATTGTACAGGTTATAGGTCACATTAAAAGTGGGAAAAGTTTTGGAATGATTTATTGTGGACTCATCTTTTTATATCACAATAATCTGGCATTTTAACAGGGGTGTGTACACTTTTTATATCCACTGTATATTACACTTCTTTCTTCTCATACAATATATTGTCCTTTAATTAGACCGTTACATTTTTCCCTGTACCACAGCATTTTTTGTCACCATAATACCCATACTACAAAAATGTGCCTGTTATGTCTCGAAGGAATGACTACACTTTCAAACTAGTTCCACCATCTAGGACCTCATCATGTATTTTATAAATCCTCTCCCAAACCCACCTACCCAATAAACACAACCTTAGCGTATTATTGCAGAAATCCTGTCGACATCCTGTTGTCTATGTCATCTCTAGTGGTACATTTCACCACCTTCCTAATCAGTTACATTCCCAAAACTCATGCATTCTATAGTTCTGTTTCCTCATTCTTGTTTCTGCCTCTTATTCTTCTAAACATTGCTTTTGTTGATCTTTCCATGTCCTTTAATAAATAGAATGCTTCCATTTGCAGGTGCACACATCCCATCCAAAGGTTGAGGGACTCCTCAGATCTATATGGTACCTCTTAGATTGCGCCATGAATACATAATGTCATTAATCTATATTACATGTTAATGTTTCACAGTATGTATCATGTGTACAGTGCAGAGTTTTCATGACATCATGCATATACAGGTATGGAAACTGACAATCACTTGTATTACTATAATCAGCGATCCACAGTAGTGGTAGATCCAGAACAGATAAGGATGTAACAACTACTGCCGGACAAACATAAACTTAAACAAAATTGTGAATACTAGGTGTTATGTTTAGCTAATGTAATAATTCATGTTTGCACCCCCCACTCCAGCTTGCTTATGCATTTTATGTCTATATGAGATTTACTTACTTTCTGCAATTCAGTATTCACAGCTTCATGTCTGAAATTTTAAATGTGCTGAACATAAAAAGAAGATGATGACTGAGTGTACCAGGAAGTGGGACTATCTAGTGCTGAATGACTGCTGAAGTTTGAATTGAATCACCAGTAGCTTTCCCATTCATACCTGTCTTGGATCCAACACTGCATTGCTACACACTAGTTAGCTTGATCCTGGGCTGCCAAGATTAAAAAGAAATAATAATAATAGTAGTAATAGTAATAGGAGTAATAGTAGTAATAGTAATAGTAGTAATAGTCATAGTGATAGTAGTAATAGTAGTAATAGCAATAGTAGCAATAGAATAGCAGTAGTAATAGTAGTAATAATAGTAGTAGTAATAGTAGTTGTTGTTGTTATGAATTGCCTGCTACAACCCAGACCATGAATACAGCACACTGGCGTTCACCTCACTCCCATTTTTCATGCTACTTCACTAACTTCTGACTTCTAGTACATACTCTCACAGACTTTGTCTGCAGCTTGGACATAAAAACAACTTTTATATATTATTCCTTTCAGTTTGTTTACCAGGAGAGTCAGACTGAATCAAATATGGCCCATTTTCAATGGAGGCCCGAGGAGAAAAGCTCCACAATTATAATGTTATGATAATACAATAACGGTGTTTGACTACATAATGTATACAGTACAAAATACATGGAGGATACACGTGTAGAAATTCTTATGAAGTAACAAAGACAGGTCTAAAGAAACTGAATTAAATTATTTAAAGAGCATGATCCTTAATAAACTTAGGGACAAACTGAATGAAAAAAAAAAATCAGAGGAAAGGAGTCTGTAGCCTGGCAGGTAAAATATATTAGTAGGAAACTAAGAAGAAGAAGAAAGAATAAAGGAAAAGGAGAAAGTTGGATGAGGAATAAAGGGGGAGAGAGCTACATGGAGGGTAGGAGATATCTGTTTAACTAGAACTGCTAATCAGGTTTAGTGCAGGAGCAAAGTCAAGTGTTATTAAGATGTTCTTTTAGTAGTTGTTTGAATTTAGAAGTATTGTTAGTGTTGAGTATATTTTGAGGTATATCATTCCAAATTGTGGTTATTTTGGATGAATATAGGGAATCCCTGTAGCTATTGTTTGACTTAGTGACCTTCATCAGAAATTTATTAGAAGACCTTAATGTTCTACTGCTGGAGTAGGGCTGCACTAGGTCACTAACAGATGGGCAGTTATAAAGGTGATACTTTGTAGAATAAGTTAAAACTAGTTGGTTATAGGTTAAAAGGTTGGGGAGTTCCAGACAGTTTAGTTGGTGCAGTACCTCATATTGATTGGTTCTTGCAGGTTGGTTGGAAGCAAATCTAGCTAGTTTATAATAGCAGGATTTGAGTTTGTTTAAGTGGCATTTTCTTAAGTTACTGAAAATAGGTGAGGCATATAAGAGGGTGGATAGAAGATGGGTTCTACAGATGGCATGTCTGGTATAATCAGTTAGGAACGATTTGATTCTATACAGGGAGCCTAGTTGAAAGTGCACTTTCTTAATAGCTAAGGCTACATGTTTATTAAATTTGAGATCATTGTCTATAGTGAATCCTAGTAGATTTGTACAATTAACTGGTTCAAGGGTATTGTTAAATGAATAAATGGCAAAAGGAGTACAGTCCATAGATTTTTTGGTACTGGAGAAAAGCATTAGTTTTGTTTTAGAAGGGTTAAGAATCAGTTGTGAATTGTTAAGGTAATTTTCTATCTCCAGAAAGGATTGTTGGGTTTTGGTGAGTAAAGCAGGTAGGGAAGGATCAGAGCATATGAGGGAGGAGTCATCCACATATTGAACCAATGTAGCATGTTGGGTGGCTGTACATAGTCTGTTGTAAATATTGTGAGAGCAGGAGACCTAGAAATGACCTTTGGGATATACCAACACAGATAGGTAGGTAAGAGTATAGTTTGCTTTGCCATTTGACTGCTTGCTGACATTTGGTTAGGTAGCTACTGATCCAGGTAAGGGTTGAATGAGAGAGGTTGAGGGAGGCTAGCTTGTAGATATGTTTTGGAGGGAAACAGTATCGAAGACCTTTGATAAGTTGACAAATATAGAGGAGCAAAGTAATCAATTGTTCTTATTTTGGTTCATTATGTTGATGAAACTAATTAGAGCTGTGGTTGTACTATGTTTAGGTTGGAAACCATGTTGGGTGGGGGATATAAGTTTGTTTTTCAGAAGGTTATTGAGAAACTGGTAGTGAATACATTTTTCCAGTATTTTTCCTAGTGGGGGGAGGATGGCAATGGGCCTATAGCTAGAAAATTATGTGGAGGTACCGCCTTTATGTAGGTGGATAACATGGGACACTTTCCATAATGAAAGTACACATTGCTCTGTAATCAACTAATTTAAAAGGCTGGATATGGGGTAAGCAATAGCACCTGTTTCAAGTTTAAGTTATTCATTGGATAGTTGGTCAGCACCAGTGGTAGAGCACTTAAGATTAGAGAGGAGTTTTTATATAGTGGGTTTGTATGGGCTGAATATGGAAAGAATCAGAATTTGTTTCTAAATCTGTGGGGAAAGATATCTGAGAATTATTGTTGTCTTTTATAGGTGATAGTATAGAGTTAACAAAGTGATTGTTAAATTGAGTGGCAATGTTGTCAGGGGGAGTTAGTTTTATTTGGACTTGGGGTGGCTTGACCAAGTTTGAGGAGTTGGTTAATGGCAACCCAATTTTTTTTGGTTATTCTTGTGCTTATTTTAGAATGTTGTATAATGTTGTATTTTGTCATGTTTGATTTGTTCTTTTGGTAAATTGTGGAGTTGTCAGTAGTTTTTAAGGGTACTTGGATTTTTAAGAGCTGGTGATTATGCCATGTTTTGTCCCTCTGTTTGAGGAGCATTTTGGTGTCAGAAGAAAGTCAGGGAATGTCTCTAGCTTTTGTGTGTACTTTCTTAAGGGGAGCTAGCCTATTTAAGATAGTGAGAAATTTGTCATTAAAGTACTGAACTGGAGATGCTTTAGGGTGGACCAGTTGATGTATTGGAATAGTGTGGTAAAGGATTCTAGAATAAAGTTAGTTTTATTGTGGACAGGTTTTTATGTGATTTCTGTAGGGGGACAGAGATGTTGTTTTAGCAGGTAGATGATCACTCAGGCTGTCTGAAAGGCAACCTGAGTGATATGAGTCTGGATTAGTATTAGTAAGGGCCAAGTCTAGAATGGATTGTTTATTTGTATGTCTGTCAACACTAGTTGGGTTGTGAATTAATTGGGTGAAGCCATAGAGGTCAATATGGTTTGAGGAGTTATTAGAGGAAATTGTGTCCCAGTTAAGGTTAGAAATCTTCCCATTATAATAGTTTCTTGTCTCATAATTGAAGAGCACCAGCTTAGTTGATCTTCAGTGGAAGATAGGTTATTATCTGGGGGAAGGTAGCTGGCTATAATGATAATTATTCCTATGAAGATTTATTTGAAGTCAGGAGACAAATATTTCCATATTTGAAATGTTTGGGGATGAATACCAAGACATTCAAGTTTTAGACTGTCATTATGTAAGATTGCTACACTACCACCATGTTTAAAGATTCTATCTTTTCTTTGGATATTGTAATCTAGGGGTAGGATTTCCTGATCCAGAATGTGTGGTTTGAGACAGGTTTCAGTTAAGATGGATATGTGTGGGGACTAGTGAGCAATGGTTGCATGGAATTCATGGACCTTGTTTAATAGACTTCTTAGGTTAAAATTTAATATGGAATGGTCTTAGGTATTATGGTGTAAGTTATTAATACAGGTTGAGAGAGGTGCAGTTACTGAGGAGGCAGTTTGAGGGTGGGGAGGTGGGCCTGGATTAGGGTGAATGTCTCTGTGTAGAAGTATATAATTATTTAAGGTAGGTTGTAGGTACATAAGTTTGAAAAGAAGTCTCAGGTATTTGTATGTAGGGTTGGTGAAGGAGTTTGAGTGAAGAAATTTGACTGAGAGTTGAGTTGAGTGACAGAGTTATTAAATATATGAGGAGATATGATAAAGTTGTATGGAGGGGTAGGGGGTGAAGACTGTCTGGCTTAGTTGGGGAGTGAGTAAATATAATGTGCAAGTTGTGATGGTATGTAGAAATATAGGCAGATAGAAGAAAGGTTGTTAGTGTGATGAGTAGAAATAGTATGTTGGTTGGCTGTGTTTTCAGCATTACTGAGAAGTTTAAAGTAGTTGTGGGTGGCAAGGGGTGAGATAGAGAGAAATTGGGGTCTATATCAAAACTTTGAAGATGTAAAACATCGAAAGTGAAAACATCGAACCCACAGCATTGAATGATGAAAATAGTGAAGCCCCAGAACATTGAAATCTTACCTAGGGCAAGATTTTGGTTGGCTGTTCCGTGGCTTTGCTATTTCCTCCACTGTGGTGCAAGAGTTACGGACCTTAGGGTTAGGGTGCGGTTTAAGGTAAGTGCATAGCTAGTAATGTATGTATGTATGGTGTAGTGTAGGGTTGGGTTTTGTTAACTGTATGTGTGTGTATTAATTAGTTTGTTTGTATATAGTTTTGTAGGGTATGTGTGCGATAGTTACTGACCTTAGGGTTAGGGTGCAGGTTAAGGTAAGTGGATAGTTAGTAATGTATGTATGGTTTAGTGTGTGGTTGGGTTTTGTTAACTGTATGTGTGTGGTTTATTTATTTTGGTGTGCTTGTGTTGTGTGTATGTTTCTCGGAACAGAGATTTTTTTCCCTGGGAAAAATTTGCTATTCTGAGCATTCAATGTTATCAATATTCGAAATTCCAAGTTAGAACATATGGTGTTCAATATTTTGGAATTTCGAATATATGATATAGACCCGAGAAATTGGATAGTTAATTGAGAGTGCGTTAGGATAGGTGAGAATGTGAGTGGTAGATTTGGACTGGCCAGGACTAGGAAGTGGTGTGTCAAAGCGAGAGTATAAATCTAGTGAAAGTGAGGGTGAGTGGGAATGGAGGTAGGGTAGAGGGGTGGAGTGTGCCTGAGCAAAGCAAGGATGAATGACGCATGCTGAACCTGTATTCATTTGGCAGTGAAAAACAATCAGTAACTCCAGTTGTAAAAGTTTAAGTATAAGCAAAGGTACTGAAAGTAAAAGGTAAAAAGTTTGCCAATTAGTTTAAAAAAATCTGTAACCAGAAAACACACTATGCAGGTCGCTGGGAGAAATTACCAAGTAACGCTAATGTTGGATGAGTACGTGAGGGGTAGTTTGTTTATACAAAAAGCTAACAAGCAGTCAGGAAGAAGCTAAAATAGAAGGAAGGATACCAGAGGCATTCTGGTGATGTGCTGCTAATATGTATGGGGTCACATAGTCTCAGAAAAAGGTGGAAATTAAATCCATACATTAACTTAAGAAATTCTACAATTAATACGCTGAGGTACTGCACGGTATGTCTGATAACGGGATTGTAATTTCTTCTTTTAGTGGTATGATTAGGCCAATACGTAGTCTTAAATCAGTATCAAGACTAAACTTAGACTTCAATATACGACAAAAAAGTGGTACAATTCTGACATATGTCAGGTTAATGGTAGAGCTTTAGCTCCCCTAGCCTCCCTGATGAATCTGCCACTGCCTATCTGAAGCAGACTGTCATTTCCTTGCCACTGTCTGCTGTTGTAATGAGGAGGAGTGTATCATCAGATGGCTTGGAGCAGGTGAGCTGCTTGCAGCCCTGTTGTGCAGTGCTGCCATAAGACTTTGGAGTCTAGCCTCTAGTCTTGTATTTTGCAGAATACTGAGTCAGTAAATAAGTAGGCTTTTACTTAGAATTAGGCATCGGTTAACAGAAACAAAATAGCAAAAGGATTTAGTAACACAATGGCCATAGGTAAAAAAAGGTAAAAAATAGAAATAACTAAATTTACTTTTGAGATTTTAATATGATTTATTAATAAGCAGTTATGACTATCACAACCTGCTATGTTAGCTATAATTGCCTTTTATGTTTTGAGTAAGCACCATTATTTTATTAAGAAATAGTGTTTGCTTTTGAATTAAATCAACTTGATATCTCTCTGAGAATGTTGCTATGTGTATTCCCCATAACATTATTTATCATGGTTTTCATTCACTTGTCTGATATATAAAGACTAAAAATTGTTTTGCTAAATTTGTTCACAAGGGGCTACATTTCTCTAAGAGTGCATTCCATCCCTAGCTATAGTATATGACATGATATGATATGATTGATCTATCCTTCTAAAAATACTAGCTGGATTTTCTCTTTTTCTGTCCAAAGTTGCATCTTCTACTCTATCCCAAATACTACACATTTTCAGTGCTATGGAACTTCTTCATCAAATATCTCTTTCTGGAATCTGCAGCCATTCCTTTCTCCTTCTTGTCAAGGAAATATAAAAGCTCTGTGGTGTTGTACCAGCAATGAATTATGCACATCTAGTTAACACCATGGCATAGGGGGTAAGTCACTGACTATAGCGCAGGTCACCTTGGTTTGATTTGTGTCTTGGACATCTGAGACACTGGAAGGGAAGGAGTGAGGGTTTCATGCTCTGGGTAAAAACTGAACTTCAGTTTCACTTGGTGGCAACCACAGCCACAACAACAAAGTGCAGTCTGAGAGTGGACAGGGCATCCTGAAAACATCAGCCTCTTGTAGAAGTGGAGTGTTCCTGCATTGACACCAATTGCTTGCCCTACCCTTGGTGTGTCATTGGGTGCACACAGGAACATGAATAACTAGAAAAATGCTCCAAAAACAGCAGAAAGAAATCCCCCAGGTTGCTTTGATCTTCTCACCCATCTTAACACTAATTTGACAGATTTTGGAAAGTCAGGAGGGAATTGAAGAGAGGCATTGTGGTCAGCTGAAGGTCAGCTGTGTGAAAGAAAAAAAAATATGTACATCTTCTGGTCCCCTGCAATAGAAGCAGTTCTTATACTGATGGACATTTTAATTGACATTTGCAATTTACAGTGCATAAAGAACATTTAATCTGTTAATAGGCAAAATTGTCTAATTACTTAATAAATTATCAGTTCCGTCAGTGTCTTTATCTTAGTTAAAATCATTATCTAAATTATATTTGCATTTCCTACTAATGAGTAAATCAAATTACTCAACCTGCTGAGCGATTCAATCTTCTTCAACAAACTGGAATAATCTGTCTCTGTAGTATCTTAATGAATTTTCGTATCCCTATAATGAAGCATTTCACCCATGCTTTCCTACATACAATGTCTTCATTAATCCGATTTTTGGGTTACGCATCCTGACTTGTACTGTCTTTGTCCTTTAACATTCTATACTGTACTCATTCTTGAAAAACTCTAAATTCCTAAACACTGTAAGGAGCATTAATTCCACCCTATACAAAATTAGCATAGAATCATCAACCAAAAGGTGGAAGACTATCTACTAGCCAGGTAGTTTATCCAGGAATGCCCTGATGCTTTGCATGAACCCTTTTATCAATAATGCAAATAATCTAAGGAAGCTGGGACAGTTGTCCATTGTATACATCTCAACCTCATAATGTATGAAATCTGTAAAAATCCTAAATAATGGGGGGGGGGGTCCAAAAACAGGTACACATTTTAATTATTGTTCTTGTAACAGAGTTGATAAGATAACACATTTTGTGCAAGCATGCATTCTGTGAAGGATAAGAGGTCTGAAACTCAAATATCTGTTATCAGTCAGGGCCATCAATCCTCAATGATTTGTCAGGAAACCACACATTTTATGAAGAAGAGAACAAAAATATGAGGCAGTTGAGAGGTATGCTCCTGTAGTCTTCCTACTAGTATCAGACTTGTCAGAGCCTAATATTAATAGCTAGTTTCAAGTGTAGGGTGCCTGTACAGGGTTATAATCCACCCCTCTAAATATTTCATAATTTTGGTAATTCTTTAAATAAAAATCCCGCTGTATTAAGTTAAATGCCTTTTGAGTATCAAAAAAAGATGGCTTTGGTGTTCTTTCAGATTTCTTTCTCAGTGTGTCTTCTCCATGAACAGACCTAACTGCACCAATTACTTTTATGTTATGCATCATTTAACAAAATCTCATTCACCTTACACATCTTAATTTTAAGGGGTATTTTCCACCAAAGCCCTAGCACTCCACCACTGATTGTGTTTCATGCAAGTTAAATAATGAAATAGGACAATAATTATTTCCATCCATGTTAATTAATGAAACAGGGCAATAATTATCTGGGTCCCTTGCAATTTTGGTAGTTACGTATTATCCCAACCAGATTTTTGCCGTTGCAAAATTCATAATGTTACTGACAAAACAGGTTTATTGAGTTGGAAACTGGAGTGTAAACAAGTAAGTAATAGTGTGGCACACATGGGATGAGGCAGGGAGAGGAATAACTGCCAATCTTTTTGAGTCCTGCCTGCCGTGTCTCACTTTGCTGGTGAACTCCACACTGCTGCAGTGCGTGACAGATCCTGCCTTCCTTATTACAAGTGCAGGCAAGGTAAATTAATCTGTAGTATGCCATCTGAATGTTCATGGCCAGTAGTCAAATTTAATTTCATTCATCAGAATGATTTTAGCTGGCAGTCTGACAGGCATTTGTCCCTAATCTGAAATAAACTATACCAAGACTGGACACGCCTGAAAGTCCTAGTAATATAAGTCACAAAAACAAATAACGCTTACAGTCTCAGAGTACACAAGCACTTAATTCATTTCCTTACTTGTCCAGAAAGCTTTACCCCCTTGAACTCACCCACATCAGATGATGGATACCTGCAAAGTGAGACAAGGTAGGCAGGACTCGAAAAAATTGGAATCACGTTCTTATTATTGGCAACAAGTGTTTGTAAAGGTGTCACTAGTTCTGTTTAAATTAAACATGTGTGGAAATATGGCCAGAAAGGTTCAGTAAATGTTTTTCACTGCATAAGAATATAATTCATGCAGTTAAACCAGCATTATTTCGTGTTGTCTTCCTTTTTTTCTTAAAAGAAAAGGTGCAGAACAACTATTAACAGTATTTGAGATTTGAAGCGTGCATGTGTAATGCACGCCAAACAGGAAGAAGATTTCTATAAATGTTTTTCCTTCCTGAATGCAATCTAAGGTTATTCTTTATTAGTAATGATGTAAAATAGCACCATACTTTGTTTGTTGCAGTCATTTTCATTCCAGTATGCAAATTTCGCAACTGTGAAAATCCGGTTGCAATAATACGTAAGTACTGCAATTTGTCCCGGGTTAGGAATATGCACCACCTTTTTTACAGTAAAATGGCCTAATAGCAGATCCATCTATCTAGCATTACTTAACACCTGACACTGTCCTTACCAGCCTAGCCTGTGCCTGTACCCCACCACACATCTCCTCTTCCCATGTTACATATGACCACACATCCATCACCATCCCTGTTAGGATTAGTGGTACCATTCCACCACCAAAGGAGACAACCTTTAAGACCTTCTCCAGGGTGAATCTGCTTCAGCTTCTTGAAAAGTTGTGCAGAATTTCTAACAAACAGCTTTAAATGGACCCTTCAGAGAGGGCTGTCACATTAACATCCAGTTTATACCAGCATCTAAATAGCTGCATAGAAAAATCCATAACCATCCACCAAAAATACAATGGAAAATTTAGGAATAAACTTTTTTGGTGAGACACACGTATTAGTAAACTATATGACAAAAGAAGGAAAATAATGAAATGTTATAAAAAGTATCTATTCCCTTATCTCAAGACTACACTGAAACATAATGACAATGAACTTAAGAGCACTTTTAGAATATGCAAAGCAGAATACAAACTTTAGGTCACCATACAAAAGTGCAAATCATTCTTCAGTAATGACAGGAAATTAGGAAATGGTGTTCTAAAATGCATTGTTCATCCATAGTTATATCTCATGTTCCCATCTCAAGGATATAGCTAGTATATTAGCATACAGATTTAGTGCTAACTTCATTCCACCTACCATCATTGTTTCTTCCACTATCAGTGAATGGGACCAGATACCTAACAAAGCTGATCAGTGTCAAGTATGCCCTATCCAAGCATATCTTAAACTGTTCAGCTTCAAACTATTTATAGGATCTGTGCCTAAAACAGCCATTGTGACTCTTCTATACAAGGTTGGCCCCTCTACTGACCCTGTTCAGTGTAGACCCATTAGCCTCACAAGACAAAAATGCAAAGTTATGGAACGTATCATATCACAACCCATTCATGCAAGTATAGTCAATTTAAGTGATCTATACGGCATCCAGTTTGGTTTTGTGAAGGGCATTTTCTGACTCCTATATCTAGCAAACATCTTTGGAAATGTTACAGAAACTGTGAACAGTGGTCAGTCTGTGAATGCTGTATATCTTGGCCTGGCAAAGGTTTCTGACACTATCCCCCATGCTGGTATAATTGAAAAGTTAGATAAACATAATGCAAACCCATATATTATTTACTGGATTTAAAACTGTCTACCCAATAGATTTCAAGTGTTTAAGAGTTGTTGATACTCTCTCTGAATGGAAAATTATATTTGCAGAACTCCAAGTTAATATCCCAGAAGTGTGGTTGCCCAAGTTTGCTGATGACTGCAAGTTGGGCACTGTTATCCACTCATCTACAGATACTAAACTGGACCAACAAGGGCTAAAATGTGCACATTTGTGGTTTACTGAAAGTGATTTTAAGTTAAGTGTAAAACATGCAACGTAGCATTTGGTAAAAAAGGTATTCCCTCCTCATATGTTATAAGTATCATTCCTCTTCAAAGAGATACACTCATAACAAACATGTACAATTTATGCCAACAACTTTTTCTTATTCAATTATCATGGTTCCACCATTGTCAAGAAATTCTTCTATATGGCCCAGTCAATTTAATAGGAGTAGCTTAAAGATCAAAACAAGTCAACTTACAGATGTACTCTTCCATTATCAGAAGCATCAACAAATAAAGTGCCGCCTTTGATATTTACAAATCCAAGCATATTGCTCAACTGGAAAGGTCACAGTTATTTTAACCAACAAAAATAATGCTTTAAATACCTTTAATATCCTGATAGATTATCATAATTTTCATTATATTCAGCAGTATAATTCTGTTTATATTCAGCAGCCTACCAACTGCACCAAGGTGACTATCATCTCTCTTTTTGGTCTGAGAAAGACACAGTCCTGTTTGACCTCCTATTTCTTCACAAAACCAATAGTCCTACAAGCACCTGTACAAGGGTACTAAATTTACCACAAATAATGAAGACTCTCTGATGGGTTAGATTCCTAATTCAGTGTATTTTCAGCCTATGGAATAAATTACAACTACAGGTAAGACAAAGCCTTTAAGGTTTGTCTTGATAATTGGATTGGTAGACATAAATTTACACTGGAGTATCACGCACAGTCATGCTTGATTTTCTGAGCTGAGTGCTATAAAGTGTTTTAAAGGCTAGCAAGAACTTCAAGTATGTATGTTTAAAGTTGCATATTGCTAGGCATCTTATGTTCCCTGTGATCTTTGATCAAATATTGTTCCTTTGTTCTTATTTTCTAAAGTTTGCATGTTGAACTCAATTTTATTGTCTACACTATTACCAAAAGTGAGTTATTTTACTTTTGTTTTTTATTATAAAACTTAGGCCTATTTTTAAATGCCCAGTTAAATCAACCTTTATAAACAGGTGTTTAGATTCTGACCATCTTCCTTGGCCTTAAACTACAACACTTTTCTTTATGTCATCAGCATATTTAATCAACTGAAACTTTGTTTGGGAAGCCTGAAAAAAGAGATTTTTAAACAAAATGGCACCCTATACTCTTTAGTGCAGCATTCCTACTAGAACTCTTTTATATGTCAGTGCTCTTACCAGTGTTGAAACTTATTATTCTAGTTCTGTCTAGCATGTGAGGTATTGATTAACCTCTAGTTATGTAAGATTTGCTAATATGCTGTCATGCAATGTACTGAATGCACCACATATAGATAGTTGCACAAGAATTTCTCTAATGCAGACATTCTGACACTTCATTTTGATCCTCTTTAAATGTTTAATCTGCAGTGCAGTAGTTTTATAAGGCACTGTCATTTCTTTTTTGAAAAATGTTTAAAAGCTGTACCTAGTCTTGACATGCAGGTCATATTAATGAGTCAATTTCCAGAACTTAATTAAGAATAATAGAGGGAGATTTTTAATGGTAAATGATCTACTGGTTGGGAGATATAACAGAGTCCATGATTATGTTGAAATTGTACCTAGTAAAAAGTACACAGTAGCATCTTACATACATCATAAAAATGCCCAATCTCACTGATGTAGCCATATTTGCTACTGAGTACATTGAGCAGTTGAGGTACACTCTTTATAAATAAATGATGTGCTACACCTTTCTGTCAAATTTACAAATGCATACTTTTTTTCCTCTTCCTACTAGGCTGTGGCTTCATGTCAGTGGTGTGCAGGTCCCTAATTTTACTGATGTAAACAGCTTTTCATTTGTACTCAGCATTAAACTACATTTACTTCACTTGGAAGAGCTTTGTATGCTGTTGCAACTTATTTGTGGGACTTTGGTTCTGATTCTACTCCAACTCCTGGAATTACGCCTGTGCTCTGTTGTATAGCCAGTTTACACTAAAAGTTTTAAAAGCAAAGTGTCTTCCCTCAAGACTGAGTCTACCTTTACTGATACTGCTCCAACTCCTGGAATTATACCTGTGTTCTATTCTCTAGCCAGTTTACACTAAAAGTTTTAAAAGCAAAGTGTCTTCCTTCAAGACTGCATCTACGTTTACTGATACTACTCCAACGCCTGGAATTATGCTTGTGCTCTGTTGTATAGCCAATTTACACTAAACATATGTTCTAAACTCATACCACAAATTAGTCTTACTTTATCTACTGTACAGGATACCTGCATACCACTGAGACCCCCCCCCCCCCAATACTCACCTGTTTAGAAACCTTGCCTCTTGTCTCTCTTTGCCATCTATAAGTTAGTCACTACCCTAGTGTCAACTCTCTCTTAGCTATACTCTTTTTGTTTTCCTGCTTGTGGTTTCCTTTTAACTGATTTTATCTTACTGCAAATACCCATGTATACCTCACTATAACATCTCTTCCTTCTCTATCTACACCTCCACACCTCTTCTACTTACCTGCTGACTCTCACTGTGTGTTCCTTATTGTTTTCCTCCTGGCCTGCTGATTGTTTATCATGGTGACTGCTGTTTTCTGGTCCAGAATACTCCTTTACTTTCCTGTCTGTCTCACTCTGCATATACTACATTTCCCTGCAACCCCCTCTACCTTCCTGTCTATCACACTCTGCATATATTACATTTCCCTGCAGCCCACTCATTCTCTCTTACCCTTAATCCTCTGAGGCATTTTTAAACTGTTAGTGTTTCTGCACCATTTTGCTTTCCTCTTTCTACTAGTCTGTGGCTTGATGTCAGTGGTATGCAGATTCCTAATATTGCTGATGTAAACATCTATTCACTTGTACTCAGCATTTAATCTGCATTTTCTTCAGTTGGAAGAGCTTTATTTGCTGTTGCAACATTTTTGTGGGACTTTGGTAAGCACCTTTTCAAATATTTGCGAATTCATGGCTTGGCTGAGTTATTTTCTCATGCCACACAATGAAAGGCTGTACATAAATTGATATAGGTTATTTTGTATCTGCTTTTGGATATATATTTCTACTTAAGTAGCAATTGCTCTATTGTACACTTTTACCCTATATCTGTAGATTACAGTTTGAATTTCTTTAGCAGTGTTAACTGGTAACAGCTGGTTTGCAGAATCTAGGAATTGCATTATTGGGCATTTAACTTGTACAGTGACTGCTTTATGGTATGACCTCTATGTCAAATACTTTTAGTAGCAGTCTTATGGATGTGAAGTATAGCTCACTTTGTTTAGTTCCAAGTTATGTTGCAGTGAGACTGACAAGTGTTTTGACTGCTTAACCTGGCTAGTAGAATTTAAGAGTTAAAGTAGAGAACATCTGTCTAGCTATATTTTCATATCTCAGTTAGTTTGATTATGTCAACTACAAAATGGCACATGTTTTCTACATGAACTACAGCAAACATTTTTATTGTCAGGTGTGTTACACTAAGATATCATGGTTAATAGTATTACCATTATTATATGAAAGTCTTATAGCAGAAATAAGTTACTGAACTTTTGTCTCACATTGTTACTGCTTTAATCTGTAAAGTTAATATCATATGTACTTTATTTTATTTGTCATATTTTATCTCAGTTAACTCATCTCTAGCTGCTATCAGTAGTTGCATGTATAGTACCTCTTGTTTTTTTCCCTAGCTTTTATATTCAACACACTCTCTGCCCTCCCGTTTTCCCTAGGTTTTACAAACAAAGTGTCTTCCCTGAAGACTACGTCTACCTTTACTGATACTGTTCCAACTCCTGGAATTATGCCAGTGCTCTGTTGTATAGCCAATTTACAGTAAAAGTATATTCTAATCTCATACCACAAATTAGTCTTACTTTGTCTACTGTACAGGATACCTGCATACCACTGAGACCCCCCCCCATAGTGATCTGTTTAGAAACCTTGCCTATGTCTCTCTTTGCCATCTATAAGTCATTCACTACTCTAGTGTCAACTATCTCTTAGTTAACTATACTCTTTGTTTTTCTGTTTGTGGTTTCCTTTTAACTGTTTCTATCTTACTGCAAATACCTGTGTATACCTTGCTATAACATCTCTTCCTTCTCTATCTACACCTCCCCACCTCTTCTACTTACCTGCTGACTCTCACTGTGTGCTTCTTACTGTTTCTCTCCTGGCCTGCTGATTGTTTCTTGTGGTAACTGACATTTCCTGGCCCATCCCATCCCATCCCTTCTACTCCTAACTCCACCCCTTCATGTCTGCTAAAACATTCTTAACACCTTACCCTCCCTTATTTATCACTTCATAGTTTAGTCTGCTGCAAATCCTCCTCCTTCCTACATATCTCATACTCCCCCTACAGGTTGTTTCACTTACATTTTACTTCATCTCTCTAACAGGTCCAACAACTTACTTTTCCTAGTCCCTTAGCCACTCCTCACTCCATCCCAGTCCTACTTCCCCACCTTAGGCCATGGCTATTGCAACCCTCTCTATTTTTCTCTTGCCTCCATTACTTCTCCTTCTCATTCTTACATATTATACTTCTCTATTACCAACTGTCCATAGAGATCCCACTAATCCCCCTACTAACTGCTTCTCATCTCTGCAGTTCTCTATTACAATCTCCTCCTCTATCTTTTCCATGAACATCCCTCTGCCTAAAATCAAACTTCCTCCCACTCACTCTCTAGCATCTAAAACCAAGACTAAGTACTTGACTTACAACCCACTTAAATTCAAACTTTACCACCTTCATGCAGCTGTGCTTCTATCAGGAGACATTCATCCAAATCCTGGGCCCGTCAATCACCCCACCATCCATAACTCTACCTCTCCCTACTTAATAAATTCATCCTCTCTAAACAAACATATTTCCTTTTACTCTATGAACACCTGTAGTATTCTGAACAAAGTTAGTGAAATCCATGCCTGTAGAGCCTTCCACACCCCTGATGTCATCACTCTAACTGAGACTTGGCTAAAACCCTAAACCTCTGATAAAAACATTCTCCCCACTGGTTATACTCCACATAGATCACCAAAACAAATAAGGGGGTGGTGTAGCCATCCTCTACTCCAACCACCTCACCATTACAAGTATTATGAAAACTATCACATCCTTTTCTCCTGCTGAACTACTTACAGCTAATCTTAAAATCAATGACCATACTACTATCACAGTAGCAGCCATCTATATTCCTCCAGGAGACAACATTCCTTTGCTCAAAAATAATCTTTCATACTTTTCTCAACATATCCCCAATAAAACTATCCTCCTTGGAGATGTCAATTTTAACTGATTAACTCTCAGTAATCCAAACTCTAATACTCATATTAATTTATATGACTTTACACAGCTAATCTCCCAACCTACTCATACAAACAACTCCTACACATCTAGTACTCTTATTGTCTGGGTACTTGTATCTAATACTTCCAAATATCATAACCTGAAACCCTACCAAACACCCTGAAAAATCACTTCCCTATAAAAGTGCTTAGGTTCACTCCCCACTTCTCAAAATCTCCTAGATTTATCACTTGTCACAAATTCTCTAACTTCCATCCAGAAACCTTTAATGTCCTCCTCTCTAAAGTCAACTGGAAATTTCTTACCCAACTCCCACTAGAAGAAGCAGTCCTAGCTTTCATCTCCACCTTCCTTAGCATCTTAGACTCACTTGCTCCTCCACACAAAGTCTGAATTAAGTCCACCATATCTCTGTGGCTTTCAAAAGCCGCTCGTATCCTTATGATAACTAGAGACAAATTATGGAAAAAAATGGTCACAAACTAAGCTCCCTGCAGACTTGCAAAAATATAAAAAACTCAGAAATCTGTTTGTGTTTTTTTTTCTTTTTTTTTTTTGTCAAAGATAAAGAGGACTTCTTTAACAAACCTTCCACAGCCCTAAAATCTAATCCTAAAAAATTCTGCCTGGACATATCCGGTGGAGTCTTGAAGTACACTCCAGCTACATGTACACAAATGTTCATAGTATGTTCCATGTTACGCAGTATGATTCTGTGGAAACAGCTGTAGCAGGAACAGCACGGGGCAAGACCACACAGCCCCCCACCATTGCCAAGGCCATCACAGGCACAGAGGGACTCAGAGGATGAACAACCTGAGCCTGTCCATGTAGGCAGAAGGAGGCATGCCCGGGCTTTGGCAAAGAGGCAACACATAGCACATACACTGACATGGTAGGGACCCAGGGAATGACAACTCTCTCTGACGCACACATACAGTAAAATGGATGCCAAACATGACACTGCCTGTGCTTTATCATGTATGGGGAGTGTACTATGTGCAGCCAACATAGTCAGCCCTCCAGCACTGTCCTCAATACTGGCACAGCCACAAGGTAAGTCACTCTTCCTATCAATTGCTGAGTGGAGTAGTATGTTCTGATAGTTGTATCTATGGTATGGACATGAGCATGCAAGGGAATTGGGTGGCTAAATGGGATGGCAGCAAATAGTGGACACCTATATGGGCAGCATGAAATCCCTAACAAATACTGGTGTCAACAAACTAGGCAGTACTAGACAAGGTGACAAATCCCACTGGAATACATGTGGTTGCCCAAATGTGTGTTCATAGGACACACGCATACATGTCAGTGAGGCACACATACCCACCACCAGCCTCAGCCAGCAGGACAGGTGTAGATGACCTTAATGAAAGGCTGGGCTAAGGCCTCCAATTGATGGCAGTGGTTGTATGTTATTTCTAAAGGGTAAGAAGTCTGAAACTGAAATGTAGGCCATTAAAACCTAAGATCTGCACTCTACTGATATGCCTCCAGTCTGCATGATAGGTCAGAATACAAAATGAAATGGAAGCCAACAGAGTACCTGAAATACCAGTACAGTCATAGCAAATGTTTAAAGTCATCAGGTGTGCCCTCCCCCCACAATCCTCAGTAGAAATGCAGTAACATATACGTGTGGGTTTAATAACAGTGGAGCACAGATTACCTGAGCTAGCCCAGTCTACAGGATAGATTGTTGCATGTGTACAATATGCAGGGGTCAGTGTGTTAGGTTGTTGTGTGTTCAATATTGTCTGGAAGTGGTCAGCATGTAGGCCTGGAGGGTTGTGTATCGGTGGCCTATGTCCAGTACTGTTGATGACAGGGCCATGTTCCAACAACTGCAGTGCCAATCACAATGCTTCTCAACAATACCCATGTCAGCAGTTCTCCATACTCACTGTCTAAATGTCAATATCTGTCACCATCTGAAAGATGGACATGCCATGAATGTGGGCCCAGACATACACAGTATACAGGTGGAAGTACCCTTGACAGAGTACATAAAATGTAGCTGTCAACTACACACACTTTTGGAATTGTACATACAGGTTAGCAGCATATTAGTTGTCTATGTAGTATAGAATACTGATGTGGTCTGGCCAGTCCATGGCGGACCACAAAAGGCACAGTTATGAAGTAATGAGAGACTGCCTATGTCCCTGCACAAGGCAGCAAAAGGGGAATGTCCCATGGATATCTGAGACTCAGCTGCAAGAAGCTTCCATATCACACATGCACTCAGCTCACCCCATCATCAGCCACAGGTTTATAACAGGTCATATCCTTGCTCTTGGGAATGAGTACAGTATGACCACCCTTCTGTATGGGAATACCCACAGAATGCAGCATGCTGAAGAGGTGTTCCATGCACGTGCATCCCTAGCTCTAAGCAGCACCCTGCCAGCATCCTAACCAATTGATTAATATGGACAGGAATTATTGCCATTAACACTTCACACACTTACCCTGTTACCCCAGGGGAATCCAGTGGATCGCAGCCTGGGAATGTAGGAGTGACAGAATGCACTGGCCTGCTACAGATGGCCTGCATCACTACCAAATGGCCTACAGTCCTCTGTCAAAGGCCTGTGCCTCACCCGTAGTGCCAATGTATGTTATCTCATGGGGGCAACTAACAATATAACACAGTCAACAGAACACAAATGCTGTTGACAAATCCCAGTAGCATGCCCACCATGTCCTACTGCATGAACTGTCGACCAACCCCTAAATACTGCTGGGATAAAGGGACAACTATAGGGATGCTTCTCAGATATCACTTGCATAATGTTAGGAAGAGTATAGAATAACAGACTGGGGGGTGTAGAAGCATGAACGTCATGGAATGTGAGAAGTCTGAAACTCTGATGTGTGCCCATACTACCACTGCCTACAAATCCAGTAATTGGTGGCTACAAACCTGCTCATAAACCACAATGTGAAGGGGAACTGATCAGATATATGAGCCCTGCCTCTGGATAACATAGGTGAATCTGTACAGCTGAGAGGTATGGCAACAGCAGGATATGGCCATTCTGTTACATTGATATATGTACAAGAAGGGGATTCTCAGCCACCATAGTACCAAGGTGCAGGACCATTTACACAGACCCATCAGCAAGTGTCTGCAGCTACATGTCCAGAATGGCATGAGTGTGCAAGAATAGGTAGGCTGGAGATCACAATACTGGACACAGTTTCATTCATCTTGTATTTCCCAAGAAACAACTGTGAGCAAATAAGTGTATCTGTCAGTAGTTGATGACATAATACATCACAGTGTAAAACAGTACATATGTCTGAATATCTCTGCTAACATCAACAATGTAACAAAAGCAGCACAGACGCAATAGTTACAGTATCCCACTATCTGTCACCCATTGTGACTCCATATTGTCAACCTATATACATATATCCTGCAGAAACAGGTTGCTAGTTGTATGTGTAGAACACCAAACCCTGGACTGGAGTACAACCTACCTGGAATGAATTCACACATTCAATACAGAAGGTCATACTGGACATGCTCCTACACTTAGAAATTAGGCCCATGTCTGAGAACACAGTGGACTATACCTATCTGTGAGTCACATATGTCTGTGCACACACACCACATTCTACACCATACATGCTTTGCACACACATTGGATAGGAATACTCACACATATCCAAGGCCAGCACACTATAATATGTCAAACATACACACACATGTGGGGAAGAGAGAAACAGACCACGAAAGAGAGATTTCCATTATGAGGCCTGTCCCACCCACCACATATCCAATTGGCCGAAATCACATGATGTGGTAATGTCAGTCAATATAGACATCATTCCTGTTGGTAGCCCTCAGCCCTATAGTGTCTGTGGTGATTGTGATAACTGTGTAACATGATAGTACAAATCAAGATTCATCTAGCATTTGTATACCCAATCCTGTCAAATGTAAAGTTGTGTGTGACTGAGTGTGTGTGTGTTTCCAGAGGAATGGTTTATGTCCCATTCACACACACTGCACTTCCCATTGCCCATGTTAGCACTCCTGCTGATGTCAGTCACCTTGAAATAACCCTCTGGCCAAGACTCAGCCCTATAAGCTGTGTGGAGCTTGTGATATGTGTGTAATACTGTAGTGTAGAAAACTAATTAGGTAGTTCTAATCCCAGACATGACAAGTGTGTGTGTGTGTGTGTGTGTGTGTGTGTGTGTGTGTGTGTGTGTGTGTGTGTGTGTGTGTGTGTGTGTGTCTGTGGAGATGAATGAGGCCATTCACATTCACTACACCTCCCATTGCCCCACTTTAACATGCCTGCTGATGTCTGTTACCTTTAAATAACCCTTTGGATAAGTGCCAGCCCTATAAGCTCCATGGCACTTGTGATAACTGCATAATGCTATAGTGTAGCATACTAGTTAGGTATGAGTTCTAATCCCTGATATGGCAATTGTGAAACTGTGTGTGTTTGTGTGAGAGAGTGCATGTGTCCTTGATACTACCTGATTTTATGGACATTGACACTTACTACTCTCCCCTTATCCCTTTTTTAGCACTGCTGCTGATGTTAGTCACCTCCAAAGATATCTTGGCACAGCTCTCTAGCATATAAGCTCCATGGTGCTTGTGATAACTGCATAATACTATAGTGTAGCATACTAGTTAGGTAGGAGTTCTAATCCCAGACATGGTAACTGTGAAACTGTGTGTGTTTGTGTGAGAAAGTGTGTGTGTCTTTGATAATACCTGATTTTATGGACGTTGACACTTACTACTCTCCCCTTACCCGTCCTTTAGATCTGCTGCTGATGTTACTCACCTTCAAAGATACCTTTGGATAGTTCTCCAACATGTAAGCTCCATAGCGCATGTAATAACTGCATAACACTGTAATAGCAATACATAGTCAGGTAGAGGTTTGAAACTCAGTACTGGTAAGTGTGTGCACGTGTGTGTGTATGTGTGTGTGTGTGTGTGTGTGTGTGTGTGTGTGTGTGGGTGTGTGTATGTGTGTGTTGCAGCTCTCCAACATGTAAGCTCCATGGCATGTGCCATAAATGCAGAACAATGTAGTAGCAGTAACTACATAGGTATGGGTTTGAATCTCCTCCATAGCAAGTGTTTGTGTGTGTGTACATATGTATGTCTGTACCTCAAAGATTTTGGCCCCATTTACTCCCAGTACACATCTCAGTGCCTGACTTTAGCAGCCTTGCAGATATCATCTACCTTAGAAGTACCTGTTGCCAACCCTAAATCGGATAAGGTCAGTGGTACATGTGGTAAATGCGTAACATAATGCTCTGTAAAGATTGTTAGATAGAGGTTTGAATCTCATCCCTGCAAATGTAAATATGTGTGCAGGTTAAAATTATTTTTGGGATCTCTCACCCACTGCATCACCCAATGCCAGTATTTACAAGGGCTGGTGATGTTCCTCACCTTAGAAGTACCTTGGGCCGACAGCCATCCTATAAGCTCCATGGTGCATGTGATAAATGCGGTCCACTATAGTAGCAATACATAGCAAAGTAGTGGTTTGAATCTCAGTACTGGCAAATGTGTGTGTGTCTGTCTCTCTGTCATCAGTCTCTCTGTCATCAGTATCCTGTGTGGGGGTTGCTGTGATTGTGTAATAACAGCATCCATCATTGTGGGTGGGTTTTGCTAAAATATTATGTTGAGGGCCTACTATATGTCACAATGTCCATCTTACAAGGCCAACAGATATCAAACACCAGAGAGGTTGGTGTAGACACTCCATAGCCCTACATGTGACCGTATGGATTGGTGAACAATATAGGCAACCCTTCTATTACTCAGACAACACTCTCCACCCACATGTCATACACAAACACACTTGGCTAGGCAACAACCACTATATTGGTAGTTCCCTGCATACTTGCCTCACAGATAGTAACCATGATGCGATTGCAGTGGACTATATGCCTGTTGACAACAACAGTGCCATTGACATCAGAAAGTACTTTAATGTGTTGCATCTCTTGACAGTGTGTTATCCAGCAAGTAAAAGTTCATGGCACCCTGTTCCATCCACTCAATAGCCAAATACATTTGTACAGTGGCCCTTTTGCCATGTTCCCCACTGGACACCTGCAACAACTGTAGAATCTGCAAACATACACCACAAAGGGAATATCATGCCTTATACACATGCCTGCATGGACAGATGCTACTAACTCCACTGAATACCCATATCATGCTGTCAATGTAGGTGCAAGCACTACCTCAGTTACATAGCCAGGTCTCACCAAATGAGGTCAGGAATGCTACATCAGAAGATAACAATCTGTCCACGCAACATGCCCCAGAGACCTCAAATACACTTCCATACTTCAAAGAACAAGGATGTGGGACATTTGCACAACCCAGACACTGTCCATGTAAGGGAATATAGATCACATACATGGGAAGCAGTGCACATCATTGGCCACCCACAATAGTAACCCAGATGAGTGGATGGTAAATACAATCCCCACCCTGGGGACCACTCCACAGACTACACCCCTGAGCCACACTGGGGACTATTGTCATGTGACCTGATGCTAAGGTATTCCCCTTGGCCTAGCCTTGTAGAGCCTTCAGGCCCATTCACCTACTGTGTGTGTGTGTGTGTGTGTGTGTGTGTGTGTGTGTGTGTGTGTGAGTGTGTGTGTGTGTGTGTGTGTGTGTGTGGAGATGAATGATTTTGAGGCCATTCACACTCACTACAATTTAGCATGCCTGCTGATGTCAGTCACCTTGAAATAACCCTTTGGCCACGTTTCAGCCCTATGCTCTGTGGTGCTTGCGATAACTGTGTAATACTGTAGAGAAGCACATTAGTCCTGTAGGAGTCTAATCCTGGTCCTGGCAACTGTCATAATGTGTGTATGTGTGTGAGAGAGTGTGTGTCTTTGTTGACACTTGCTTTTGCGGACATTCACATTTACTACACTTCCCTTACCCCTCCTTTAGCACTGCTGCTGATTTTACTCCCCTTCAAAGATACCTTTGGACAGTTCTCCAACATGTAAGCTCCATGGCGCATGCAATAACTGCGTAACACTGTAATAGCAATACATAGCCAGGTAGGGGTTTGAAACTCAGTACTGGTAAGTGTGTGTCATCCGTATCTTTTGTGGGTGTTGGGGTGATTGTGTAATGACAGGATCCATTGCAGGGTGGGTTTTGCTACATTATTATATATAAGTCCTAATGTCCACATTACAAGGTCAACAGTTTTCAAACACTGTAGAGATTATTGTAGACAATCCACAGCCATAAATGTGTACTACCATGTACAATTATTATGTGACAGTATGAATTATTAAACAATAAAAGCAACCGTTATAATACCCAGATACCACTCAACACCCACAGATCATACACAAACATGCTTGGCTCTTTCTCCCTTCCTTTCTTGCTTTCTCTCTCTCTCTATATATATATATGGTACATGTGGAAAATACATCTGTTTTGCATAGGCAGCAGCTTGACTTTTGTAGTTAATGCTCATGATCAGCTGATGGCCTGTGCACTAATTGGAGTCCCCCACTTGTTAATTGCATGCAGAACAGCTATGGTATCATTCTTATAGCCAACTGCATGGAAACACACTCCTATAACTAAGCACTTCATGTGGGTGTTGGCCCTTTTTCTTCACTGTGAGCAAGACTTCATGTGGATGCCTGACGAACAACATCACATAGGGTAGTTGGAAATATCTCTTACAACATACACTGCGGAATCAGGCCATCAAACAGGAGGGGGATGTTCCAGACATGGGGACAGAATGTAAGTATTGCTGTTCTACATTTGAAGTAATGTTGGTTTAACAGAGTTTGTGTGGATATGGTTGTACTGCATGATTTAAAGTCTGGCATGACAATGTTATGTAGTTGAGGAAACTCTCACCTGTAGGGCTATCTGTAGACTGGCCAGAGTTTGGAGTCTTAGATGTGGTGTGTTACTCACACATTTCCTGTCTTTAGAAATGCAGTGGCATACTCTGATTGCAGTCAGTAAATGGTGACATCCATGTGTGTTACTGACTTCATATCCCTCAGAAGAGATATGTCACAACAAAACCTGTTACACCAGTAATTTTCTCAGTTTATCAGAGCAATATATAAATATTGGCCCTGTGTTTGTGCCTCTGTCCTCCAAGTCTGTCACCTTTGTCCATATGTCATGCAGTAAGAGGTGCATATGTACAGTATATCATTATTTACTGACATCATTCCAGATAACAACCCAGTGATATATCAGACTGCCAGACATTTTATGTATAGTAGGCCTTATATTGGAGGACAAAACCTGGACATTCTGTTGAAGTCTGTACAGTAGTGAGGTCTGTGTACTTATGTCGATTGTTGACAGAGTGTCAGTATTGTGTAGCAGTGTACTATGAATATGTTACCTGGCCTGTGTATAGACTGTGGGAGATGTCATTGTTCTTGGTCCTGTTCTATCTGATGTTGCATACTGCTCCAGTTTCTGGCACCCTATCAGCGTATATGTTTGTAGGGCCAGAATGAGACATGTCCCATACCACAGTCAGACATCAGAATACACTGTGAATTGGGCCAGTAGATGTAGGGTTAGTGTGTGAGTGGTAAATATGAGGAGGCTTTTGTTCACACAGTCAATCTACTGTACTATTAATAGGGCTTACCATAATGTAACTGTTGACTGTGTTGAGATTGGTTGTGGGTATGCACTTTAACACTGGTGTCTTACTCCATGCTGTCACATGCCTGTAGTGCCTGCTATAGTTGCAAATGACATGAGTATTCCCCCATTGGAAACTTGGGTCAGTGTTGTGGCAGTCTGCCTGTAGTTTACAGAGTGCTTGCTGAAATGCCTAGCAGCTCAGTGTATTTAACTAGTGTGATGTTAAGTCCAGATATTTGTCAGATGTACTGTTGCCTGTCCACCATACATGTTGTGTATTTCTGAAAAAGTAGTTGGATCTTGTGAAGATGTATGTCACTAACAAGTGGGAAGTATGTGGGCTTGGGACCTGTGCTCCTCCAGTTAATATGTGTTAGGACAGACAGGAGGGTGTAAATGCATCAACTCTGTCAGCTTATCTACTCCAGTATTTGTGATATATCCCCATTGTCATGGCTGTAAACATCCCCTTTGTCAGGCTTGGTCCACACGTCTTGCACTAAGGAGTTCTGTGTATACCTCTGGACTGAACAGATTGTTTCAGACTGTCCACATTTATTGGTCAAATTTCTGCTGTATCCCAGAGACTCATTACTGTGATTTGTGTGGTACTTCACTATGCTGGCTTTATGATGTCTGTCAGTAACTGATGGTGTACATGTCAGAATCAGAAGAGCCTTCCTACACAACATGCCTGTTGACACAACCCCCGTTACTGTAGCAACATTCTACATTTATAACTGCAATATTTACAATATGTTCCCTTGCACTAAGAGGTTGTGAGTAATTGTGCTGAGGTATGACTCTACTACATGTTATGGGCATATCTATATATACATACACATATACATATAAACACACACGCATATATGGGTCTACTTCATTTGATCAAAAGACCATTTGACCTAAAACCATTTGATCGAAAACCAGTATTCAAGACAAATAAGAGGGATTTGTCCCCATCCCCAATGTCGTGCCAGGAGTTGGTATATATAGTTAGGGGGTGCAGCCTTCAACCTATTTTTGTTTAAAATCTGTACATTTTGTTTTATTTTCTTAATTTAAAGGAAACTAGGTGAGGGGCTTCACCCCCCCCACACCCTCCCAGCCCCCACCCCCCCAACTATATATAACAAATACAGGGTTGCATGACATTGGGGAAGGGGACATATCCCAGTTTTGTGCATTGAATACTGGTTTTCGATCAGATGAAATTTCGATTAAATGAGTTTAGGTCAAATGGTCTTTCGATCAAATGTAGACCCATATATATATATATATATATATATGTATATGTATATATATATATATATATATATATATATATATATATATATATATATATATATATATAAATATATATATATATATATATATATATATATATATATATATATGTATATGTGTGTGTGTGTATATATATATATATATATAAATATATATATATATATATATATATGTGTATATTTTTATATATATATATATATATATATATATATATATATATATATATATATATATATATATATATATATATATATATACATGTATGCATATGTGTACAGATATATATATATAGGTATATATATATAGATAGATATATATATATATATAAAATATATATGTGTGTGCATATGTATATGTGTGTATATATATATAAATATGTATGTATATGTGTATGGCCTCCAAAGCAGACACCCAAACAACTGCTACCTCAAGACACCCCACAAGCAACACATAAACCACAAAAGCAGTGTGCAAAGCAGTCACAGCCCTTAAAGCCAAATACAACACCAAACATACTTGTCATAGGTGACTCCATAGTCAGACACACTGACGTCCCACTCACCAGGCTGAACAAGGAGAGGGTCACAGTAAGCTGCCTATCGGGCGCTAGAATCCGCCACATAACACAAGCACTCGGGTCACTCCACGGCAAGTACAAATATGACACAGTCATTGTCCATGCTGGTGTGAACGACCTGAGACACACCTCCCTGGACTACATGAAAAGAGACATAGAGGAGCTCTCTGATTATGTAGCCCAGGCAGGTATGACCCTAACCCTGAGCAGTATCCTTCCTTCACCAAGAATGATGCCACAATATAGAGACAAGATGATCAGCTTTAACAATTGGCTTAATGTCTGGTGTCAATCAAAGGGGATCCAGTTTCTGTCTGCCTGGGATGACATGCTTGACAAGCCACGCTTTTCATGAAGGGACGGCTTGCACCTGTCACCCTGGGATTCGGATATTGGCTAAGGCTCTTGCCACCCCCATAGTGCCTTTTTTAGGCAAGGCTCAAATTCTAAACCTACCACCCTAGAAAACAAAAATGGGAAGAAACTGAGGGTAATGCTGCTCAATGCCAGAAGTCTAAATCTCAAAATGCACGCACTCGAGGCCCTTCTCAGTATGGAGAACATCGATGTCTGTGCTGTAACTGAAACCTGGTTCAAGGCTCCTGAGAGCACCCCGGCACTATCAGGTTTTACCTCATATCATGCGTTCCGGCCCCAAAACCCAGACCACACCACAAAAGGAGGGGGTGTATCCATATTCATAAAGGATACCCACACCTCCAGGTTGGTGGCAACGCACGAAGCGTCGGAAACCATCCAGGTGCAACTAACCATAGGCAAAACTGCTCTACAAATTGTAGCATGCTACAGGCCACCCTCTCAAACTCAGGAACCCCACACAGCCTTCCTGAAGACACTGGAGGGTATAAATGTATCTCCAAACACCATCATATTGGGTGACTTCAACTACCCGAATATAGACTGGGAACATTACTCAAGCCCTAACTTTCTAGCCCAATGGTTCCTGGAGTTCATAAATTCAAATGCCATGGAACAGCTAGTCACTGTTCCCACAAGAGGAGAAAATATACTAGATCTCATTATCACAAACATGGGGACAAAATGCTCCACACCGAGTATATCCTCATTGGTGAGATCTGATCATAAACTAATCTCACTGGAAATCCACATCCCGCCCCCACCCCAAACAAAAAAGACCACAGTGAAGAACTTCTCTAAAGCAAACTTCACACTACTCAAGACTGGTGTGGTATCCTTCAAGGCCCCTGAGACAGTGGAAACCACAACCCAAGCTGCGGAAGCCCTTACAAATGCCTTCTATGAACACCTCCAGGACTGCATGGATCAGGCAATCACAAATAAAACAAAGACTCATTCCACAAAGGGCAAACGTCCAGTCTGGTGGACGCAAGCCATTAACAAACTTTACAATAAGAGGAGAAAGCTATTACATGATAGAACAAAATCCATAAAAGGGAAGTCACCCATGACCATTATTAGTAAAAAAATACAAGCACTCATAAAATCAACTAAGGCCAATTTTGAGAGAAAAATTGCCATGGATTCAAAGGACAATCATAAGGCCTTTTTCAGCTATGTTAGGAACCTGGGTGGAAACTCCCAGATATGCTCAGAATTAGTCCAAAATGATACAAAAATCACTGAACCCACAGACATTGCCAACATACTGGCAGACAGGTTCAGTGCAAACTTCACCCTCTCCCCTAAAGGAGAGATAACTATCCCAGCGGAGTGTAGCCTCCCAGACATCTCAAATGCGCAGGTGAAAGCTGCTCTCTCTAAAGCTAAAAACACAGCATCAATGGGACCGGATGGTGTCCCTGGCTGTGTGCTACACGAGCTAAATGAGGAATTAAACCCGCACATAAGGCAGTTGTTTAATCTCAGCCTTACCACAGGATACGTGCCCAAGCAGTGGCGTACGGCAACTGTGGTCCCACTCCACAAAGGTGGTGCCTGTACGGATCCTGGTAATTACTGCCCCATAAGCTTAACAAGTCTAGTCTGCAAAGCTATGGAGAGGATCATAATGGAGCTCATAAACAAAGATATAGGGGACTTGCAGACATTGGACCCGACCCAGTTTGGCTTTGTCAAGGGAAGATCATGCCTGTTGAACTTGGTCGACTTCTTCGAAACAGTCACCAAGGCCATTGATGAGGGAAAGGCAGTCCATACAGCCTACCTTGACCTTGCAAAGGCTTTCGACACAATACCCCACTCGGGTATTGTAGAAAAACTTACCAGCTTAAATGTAAACCCATATGTCACAAGATGGGTTGCAAACTGGCTTAAGGACAGAACCCACAGGGTTAGAGTTGC